>NC_036465.1:208637-511137 GCF_002775205.1 Xiphophorus maculatus
ATAATAACTAATATAGTAAAACTAATAACGAACATATAGTGTTGGACTAAACTATAGTAATAACTAATATCTAGTGAATAATAACTAATATAGTGTTGACAAATAACTAATATAGTAGTTACTAATATAGTAATAACTAATATAGTATTGATTAATAACTAATATAGTAATAACTAATATAGTAATAACTAATATAGTGTTGACTAATAACTAATATAGTAATAACTAATATAGTATTGAATAATAACTAATATAGTGTTGACAAATAACTAATATAGTAGTTACTATATAGTAATAACTAATATAGTATTGATTAATAACTAATAAAGTAATAACTAATATAGTAATAACTAATATAGTGTTGACTAATAACTAATATAGTGTTGACTAATAACTAATATAGTAATAACTAATATAGTGTTGACTAATAACTAATATAGTAATAACTAATATAGTAGTGATTAATATATTAGTGACTAATAACTAATATAGTAATAACTAATATAGTAGTGATTAATATAGTAGTGACTAATAACTAATATAGTAATAACTAATATAGTGTTGACTAATAACTAATATAGTAATAACTAATATAGTAGTGATTAATATATTAGTGACTAATAACTAATATAGTAATAACTAATATAGTGTTGACTAATAACTAATATAGTAATAACTAATATAATATATGATTAATAACTAATAAAGTAATAACTAATATAGTAATAACTAATATAGTAGTGACTAATATAGTAATAACTAATATAGTAGTGATTAATATAGTAGTGACTAATAACTAATATAGTAATAACTAATATAGTGTTGACTAATAACTAATATAGTAATAACTAATATAGTATTGAATAATAACTAATATAGTGTTGACAAATAACTAATATAGTAGTTACTAATATAGTAATAACTAATATAGTATTGATTAATAACTAATATAGTAATAACTAATATAGTAATAACTAATATAGTGTTGACTAATAACTAATATAGTGTTGACTAATAACTAATATAGTAATAACTAATATAGTGTTGACTAATAACTAATATAGTAATAACTAATATAGTAGTGATTAATATATTAGTGACTAATAACTAATATAGTAATAACTAATATAGTAGTGATTAATATAGTAGTGACTAATAACTAATATAGTAATAACTAATATAGTGTTGACAAATAACTAATATAGTAATAACTAATATAGTGTTGACTAATAACTAATATAGTAGTGACTAATAACTAATATAGTAATAACTAATATAGTAATAACTAATATAGTATTGAATAACAACTAGTATAGTAATAACTAATATAGTAATAACTAATATAGAATTGATTAATAACTAATATAGTAATAACTAATATAATATTGAATAATAACTAATATAGTAATAACTAATATAGTGTTGACTAATAACTAATATAGTAATAACTAATATAGTGTTGACTAATAACTAATATAGTAATAACTAATATAGTATTGATTAATAACTAATATAGTAATAACTAATATAGTATTGATTAATAACTAATATAGTAATAACTAATATAGTAATAACTAATATAGTGTTGACTAATAACTAATATAGTGTTGACTAATAACTAATATAGTAATAACTAATATAGTGTTGACTAATAACTAATATAGTAATAACTAATATAGTGTTGACTAATAACTAATATAGTAATAACTAATATAGTAGTGATTAATATATTAGTGACTAATAACTAATATAGTAATAACTAATATAGTGTTGACTAATAACTAATATAGTAGTGACTAATAACTAATATAGTAATAACTAATATAGTGTTGACAAATAACTAATATAGTAATAACTAATATAGTGTTGAATAATAACTAGTATAGTAATAACTAATATAGTAATAACTAATATAGTAATAACTAATATAGTATTGAATAATAACTAATATAGTAATAACTAATATAGTGTTGACTAATAACTAATATAGTAGTGACTAATAACTAATATAGTAGTGATTTAAAGCTAATATAGTAATCAGTAATATAGTAGGTATTAATAAGTAATATTGTAGTGACTATATTAGTCATGTGACATGAATTAATGATGCTGGTTATCACTGCTGACAGAGTTATTTAGCTGCTGCTATATTTCTATAGATTATTAATGTCTGTTTTATTCTTAATGTGTTGGATTTTGATTCTAACCATCTAGCGTTTAACCGTTAGTTTTGAGCTTTGACCAGTTAGCTCTAGACTGATTCTGAGTTTTGAATTATTTAAATTTAAACAGCCCTTATCACTGAGGGAATTAATGCTGATGTTTTTTACTTGCTTGTGAATTGTTATATTTACATTTTTGCAATAGTAATTTTGAAACTTTATGTATTATTTCTGTATTTTCAGAAACTGCTTCAATTTATCTGCACCATTGACAAAATCCTTCAGTAAACCTATTTAAACTCCTGATGACCAGCATGCTTTCTGACCAAAGATCTGTAGTGGTCAGTTAACAAAATCCAGCAACTGTTGGTATTTTAATAGTAACTTTGACTGAAATATTGTTTATTTCCTGATAATTAAATGATCGCCCACCTGGTCACTTTGATCTAAATTCCTAGTTTTGTTAATTGTTGTCTTCATAATAACATTTAGTAATACACTGCCTGGCCAAAAAAAAGTCTCCACCTGGATTTAACTAAGCAAATAGGTACAAGCCTCCTATTGGATAAGTACTGCATAGGCGATTATCTTTCAGCTGGCAACAAGTTATTTAACCCCAGCTGATGCAATGAGTAACTCCTCATTTCTTAAACAACCATGGCAAAAGACACATCCTGTGGTCGTGGAAAATACGTTAGTCTGTTTAAGAAGGGTCAAATCATTGGCATGCATCAAGCAGAGAAAACATCTAAGGAGATTGCAGAAACTACTAGAACTGGGTTAAGAACTGTCCAACGCATCATTAAAAACTGGAAGGATGGTGGGGAACCATCGTCTTCCAGGAAGAAATGTGGTCGGAAAAAAGTCCTGAATGATCGTGATCGGCGATTACTTAGACGTTTGGTCAAATCAAATCGAAGAAAAACAACAGCAGAACTCAGGAGTATGTTTAATTGTGAACGCAAAAGCATTTCCACACGCACAATGCGAAGGGAACTCAAGGGGTTGGGATTGAACAGCTGTGTAGCCGTAAGAAAACCTCTAATCAGTAAGGCTAACCAGAAAAAAGGCTTCAGTTTGCTAGGGAGCATAAAGATTGGACTCTGGAGGAATGGAAGAGGGTCATGTGGTCTGATGAGTCCAGATTTACCCTGTTCCAGAGCGATGGGCGCATCAGGGTAAGAAGAGAGGCAGGTGAAGTGATGCACCCATCATGCCTAGTGCCTACTGTACAAGCCTGTGGGGGCAGTGCTATGATCTGGGGTTGCTGCAGTTGGTCAGGTCTAGGTTCAGCAACATTGTGGCCCAAAGAATGAGGTCAGCTGACTACCTGAATATACTGAATGACCAGGTTATTCCATCAATGGATTTTGTCTTCCCAAATGGAACGGGCATATTCCAAGATGACTATGCCAGGATTCATGGGGCTCATATTGTGAAAGAGTGGTTCAGGGAGCATGAGACATCTTGTTCACACATGGATTGGCCACCACAGAGTCCAGACCTTAACCCCATTGAGAATCTTTGGGATGTGCTGGAGAAGGCTTTGCACAGTGGTCAGACTCTCCCATCATCAATACAAGATCTTGGTGAAAGATTAATGTAACACTGGATGGAAATAAATCTTGTGACACTGCAGAAGCTTATTGAAACAATGCCACAGCGAATGCGGGCTGTAATCAAAGCTAAAGGCGGTCCAACAAAATATTAGAGAGTGACCATTTTTTGGTGCCGACTTTTTTTTTGGCCAGGCAGTGTAGTTATTCATACCCAAACCTGTTGTTGCACAGCACATGTAGATTTACACAAAAATAAAAACAGAATAACTACGATATTAGTTATGACAGGAAGGTTTCTCCTTCCTGTCATGGCGGATGTGACTCCAAAGCCACTTCCTGTTTCAGGTCAGCAGGTTGTGATTTATTCAGTTCAGCATTTTGTCTTCCAGTAATGAATGTTTTTCTCTTTGTCTAAATAAGTTTTAGGAAGCGTTGCCAGAAAGCAGAATCTTTAAATATCAGTTTCTAATTTGAAATGAAACCAATTTCAGCCTGCAGCTCTGCACTTTGTCTCCAATTAAATACAGATAATAAAGTCCTCATTGTGTTTCTGAGCTGTGTGAAAAACAGATAAAAATATAGCCGAGCCGTCCCTGAAGGCTCGGCCTGCCCCGGGTTAGAAAACACAGACTCCTGCCTGCAAGGCTAAACTCAGGGAAAATACACCCACAGCTCGTCTGTGTGCAGAACACACACGCGCGCACGCGCACACACACCGAGTGCTCTCTGTCTGCCGGTGTGTGTCTGCATTCAGGGCACACACCTCTCCTGGTTTTACCCGTGTGAACGTCTCACTCTGATCTGCGGCTCCGTCTAATTGTTGGCTGAATAATTAATTTGAAGATTTCCAAACTCGGAGCTGCAGTTTCGCTCGCCGCTGACATGGATTCCTGGTTTGGTTGAAGATGTTTCACCGCTGCAGCCCTGGGAGCACACACGATGCTGAACTTCAACTCCCAGCATGCCGCCTGCCATCTGCTGTCCTTTAATACTCCTAAGTGCTCTGCTTAGTGGCGTCTGAACTGCGCTGACCTTTGTGTCATTAAGGAGTGTCGGCTCCTTGGGATTCCTGAAAACAAGCAGAACTTTGAGTTTGAGCGGATCAGCTGTCACAACTTGGATCCCAGAATATCTGGTAGAAGTTTATTAGTTTTGCACATTTCAGCAACAACAGTTCAAAATGTTTTATTACAGTGAAAACGAAACGGAGCAGAGACGAAACAAAGACAAGCGTTTAAAAGATCAAAACGAACAATGTTCCACTTATGATTATTATTTAAAGATCGTTTTAAACAAAACTCAATGATTCAGCAACCCATGGCTACGGAGGAATTTTCCTGCCATAATCTAAGAGCACACATTTTAAGTCTGAAAACATAACTCACACTTAATCTGTGTCTGAATTCAGGGTCTGCATCAACCGAAGGACGGATTTGTAGGCCGATTACAACAAGGCCCGTCCGAATTCGAAGACTCCTCCAAATCGGTCCTTCTTTTCCCCAGATTTGAAGGGTGGGTCCAGTGTGTCCTTCATGGCCCACCGTATCCCATAATTCATTGCGAGTCGCAACAGGGCGTTCAGACAGAGCTAAAATGGCAGTGAAGAGCGGCAAATTATTTTGTTATATGACACTTTAAATGACACAACTTGATTTTGTACAATGTTTTTAGTGACAATCTAAGTGTGTAAGTTTCCAATATCTGCTCAGTTCACCAAAACATCATCTGCAGCTGCTATCGATCAGCAGCTGCTATCGATCAGCAGCTGCTAGCGATCAGCAGTTGTTAGCAATCAGCAGCTGTTAGCGATCAGCAGCTGTTAACGATCAGTAGCTGCTAGCGATCAGAAGCTGCTAGCGATCAGCAGCTGCTAGCGATCAGCAGCTTTTAGCGATCAGCAGCTGTTAGCGATCAGCAGCTGTTAACGATCAGTAGCTGCTAGCGATCAGCAGCTGTTAGCAATCAGCAGCTGTTAGCGATCAGCAGCTGTTAACGATCAGACGCTGCTAGCGATCAGAAACTGCTAGCGATCAGCAGCTGCTAGCGATCAGCAGCTGTTAACGATCAGCAGTTGTTAGCGATCAGCAGCTGTTAGCGATCAGCAGCTTTTAGCGATCAGTAGCTGCTAGCGATCAGTAGCTTTTAGCGATCAGCAGCTGTTAGCGATCAGCAGCTGTTAGCGATCAGCAGCTTTTAGCGATCAATAGCTGCTAGCGATCAGCAGTTGTTAACGATCAGTAGTTGCTAGCGATCAGAAGCTGTTAGCGATCAGAAGCTGTTAGCGATCGGACGCTGTTAGCGATCAGAAGCTGTTAGCGATCAGAAGCTGTTAGCGATCAGAAGCTGCTAGCGATCAGCAGCTGTTAGCGATCAGACGCTTTTAGCGATCAGTAGCTGCTAGCGATCAGTAGCTTTTAGCGATCAGCAGATGTTAGCTATCAGCAGCTGTTAGCGATCAGCAGCTTTTAGCGATCAGTAGCTGCTAGCGATCAGCAGTTGTTAGCGATCAGCAGCTGTTAGCGATCATTAGCTGCTAGCGATCAGCAGTTGTTAGCGATCAGCAGCTGCTAGCGATCAGCAGTTGTTAGCGATCAGCAGTTGTTAGCGATCAGCAGCTGTTAGCGATCAGTAGCTGTTAGCGATCAGCAGCTGCTAGCGATCAGCAGTTGTTAGCGATCAGCAGCTGTTAGCGATCAGCAGTTGTTAGCGATCAGCAGCTGTTAGCGATCAGTAGCTGCTAGCGGTCAGTAGCTGCTAGCGATCAGCAGCTTTTAGCGATCAGTAGCTGCTAGCGATCAGTAGCTTTTAGCGATCAGCAGTTGTTAGCGATCAGCAGCTGCTAGCGATCAGCAGTTGTTAGCGATCAGCAGCTGTTAGCGATCAGCAGTTGTTAGCGATCAGCAGCTGTTAGCGATCAGCAGTTTTTAGCGATCAGCAGCTGTTAGCGATCAGTAGCTGCTAGCGATCAGCAGCTGTTAGCGATCAGCAGATGTTAGCTATCAGCAGCTGTTAGCGATCAGCAGCTTTTAGCGATCAGTAGCTGCTAGTGATCAGCAGTTGTTAGCGATCAGCAGCTGCTAGCGATCAGCAGTTGTTAGCGATCAGCAGTTGTTAGCGATCAGCAGCTGTTAGCGATCAGTAGCTGTTAGCGATCAGCAGCTGCTAGCGATCAGCAGTTGTTAGCGATCAGCAGCTGTTAGCGATCAGCAGTTGTTAGCGATCAGCAGCTGTTAGCGATCAGCAGCTGCTAGCGATCAGTAGCTTTTAGCGATCAGTAGCTTTTAGCGATCAGCAGCTGTTAGCGATCAGCAGCTGTTAGCGATCAGCAGTTGTTAGCGATCAGAAGCTGTTAGCGATCAGAAGCTGCTAGCGATCAGCAGCTGTTAGCGATCAGCAGCTGTTAGCGATCAGACGCTTTTAGCGATCAGTAGCTGCTAGCGATCAGTAGCTTTTAGCGATCAGCAGATGTTAGCTATCAGCAGCTGTTAGCGATCAGCAGCTTTTAGCGATCAGTAGCTGCTAGCGATCAGCAGTTGTTAGCGATCAGCAGCTGTTAGCGATCATTAGCTGCTAGCGATCAGCAGTTGTTAGCGATCAGCAGCTGCTAGCGATCAGCAGTTGTTAGCGATCAGCAGTTGTTAGCGATCAGCAGCTGTTAGCGATCAGTAGCTGTTAGCGATCAGCAGCTGCTAGCGATCAGCAGTTGTTAGCGATCAGCAGCTGTTAGCGATCAGCAGTTGTTAGCGATCAGCAGCTGTTAGCGATCAGTAGCTGCTAGCGGTCAGTAGCTGCTAGCGATCAGCAGCTTTTAGCGATCAGTAGCTGCTAGCGATCAGTAGCTTTTAGCGATCAGCAGTTGTTAGCGATCAGCAGCTGCTAGCGATCAGCAGTTGTTAGCGATCAGCAGCTGTTAGCGATCAGCAGTTGTTAGCGATCAGCAGCTGTTAGCGATCAGCAGTTGTTAGCGATCAGCAGCTGTTAGCGATCAGTAGCTGCTAGCGATCAGCAGCTGTTAGCGATCAGCAGATGTTAGCTATCAGCAGCTGTTAGCGATCAGCAGCTTTTAGCGATCAGTAGCTGCTAGTGATCAGCAGTTGTTAGCGATCAGCAGCTGCTAGCGATCAGCAGTTGTTAGCGATCAGCAGTTGTTAGCGATCAGCAGCTGTTAGCGATCAGTAGCTGTTAGCGATCAGCAGCTGCTAGCGATCAGCAGTTGTTAGCGATCAGCAGCTGTTAGCGATCAGCAGTTGTTAGCGATCAGCAGCTGTTAGCGATCAGCAGCTGCTAGCGATCAGTAGCTTTTAGCGATCAGTAGCTTTTAGCGATCAGCAGCTGTTAGCGATCAGCAGCTGTTAGCGATCAGCAGTTGTTAGCGATCAGCAGCTGTTAGCGATCAGTAGCTGCTAGCGATCAGTAGCTTTTAGCGATCAGCAGCTTTTAGCGATCAGTAGCTGCTAGCGATCAGTAGCTTTTAGCGATCAGTAGCTGCTAGCGATCAGTAGCTTTTAGCGATCAGCAGCTGTTAGCGATCAGTAGCTGTTAGCGATCAGTAGCTGCTAGCGATCAGTAGCTGCTAGCGATCAGTAGCTTTTAGCGATCAGCAGCTGTTAGCGATCAGCAGCTTTTAGCGATCAGTAGCTGCTAGCGATCAGTAGCTTTTAGCGATCAGCAGCTTTTAGCGATCAGTAGCTGCTAGCGATCAGTAGCTTTTAGCGATCAGCAGCTGTTAGCGATCAGCAGCTGTTAGCGATCAGCAGCTTTTAGCGATCAGCAGCTGTTAGCGATCAACAGCTGTTAGCGATCAGCAGCTTTTAGCGATCAGCAGCTTTTAGCGATCAGTAGCTGCTAGCGATCAGTAGCTGCTAGCGATCAGTAGCTCTGCTGGCAGATGTTTAGTGTACTATGGAGCAAAAAGGTGATGTTGTTGTTTCTCCCCACATCCAGTGGGTGGCGCATGTTGCTACAATCAATAGTAGCCACACAGGCACACCCGCTAGAAGGAAACAAACGCACCCAGCACAACACTTTCATTTTATTGGCTGAGAGGTTGCTAGAGAGCCTAGCAGAGACTAAGGGTGCATTCAGACCGGATAGTCCGGTAGACTCGGTTCAGTTGGGGACTAAAATTGCAACATTTGTTACATTTTCAGAACTCTAGTTCTCATTCACGCTCCACGACTAAAACTAACTGAAAAACCTGTTCCCCCTGACACCTGTGGGGGCGCTGCACCAAGAACTACTGAAGAATCGACACAAAACCTCTGAAGAAGAGGAGCACAACTACCTTCTTCACAAAAAGTAAACGAAAACAGAGCAGTGTCAGATTTCAGTGGTTGTAGGATTTCTTCATTGATCTACATTACTAGTGTGGACATCGCCTGTTAGCCGCTAATGCTAGCGGCCTGTTAGCCGCTAATGCTAGGGACGCTGAAGTTTTGACTACAAGCGTTACAAGTTTAAGAAGAAAGGACTTATAGCTTCGGAGAATAGTGAGGTTAGTATTTCTGAAGATACAACTTCTGGTGTTCAGCCTCTTTCTGACCAGGAATCCTCACAGGAGATTGACAGCCATCACTCCGGAGGTCAGGAGGTCAGCGCGGAAAACTGCAGGGCAGCATCCCAACCCTACAGGCTGCTGCCCTGTTCTGTACAGAAGAAATGATTCTGTTTTTGGGTAACGGTTTTTTTAGGTGCATCGTCAGGTCGTCGATGCATAATGGTGGGGAGGAATGTAGCAGGTGGCACCATTAGGTGTCGCACTTTGTACAACCTGAGCCTCCATAAAAGGGAAGCTGGAAGGATGGTGGCCAGGTGTCAATTTCCTGTGTGTTAGACCAGCTGTGTGTTGGGCCCTGTCAAGAAATGGTGTGGTGAAAGCAGTGAGGGAAACGCAGCAGACCCAGTTGAGATGAAATGATGATTTAATGGTGAAAATATCCTAAATGACTCAGTCCAACGCACAAACCTGGCAGCACAGCAGAGCAGGAGCGAAGGCTCAGCACTGGTCAAACGACAGGACAAAAGAGATTGGTGTGACAACAACGCAGAATAGACAAGGACCCGACCCGGACCAAGAACACAGGTGGGGTTAAATCCACAGAGGGTAATCACAGAGCGAGACACACCTGGGAACAATCAAAGGGAGACAGGACAACACGGAGACACAGATACACAGGAAACTCGAAATAAACAGACAGAAAAGCACAGATCCTGATAGGCCCACGCTGTTTGCTGGCTGTGGTAAGTTGGAGGAAACCGTTTTAAAGTGACTTTTTAAAGTACGTTGTGCTGATGTGGTGTTTTTATACAGGACTGCATTGCTGACGGTGTTCAGGTGGTAGGGTCACCTGGGTGTGGTTGTTGGACGCCGCAGGTAGGTTTTCTATATTGGTCTTTTTTAATTATAATGAACTGTATGTTTATATATTGTTTTTATTTGCTAGGTTTGCACCAGATCGACTACACCAAGGTTTGATCTGAGAGTGTTGATTTATGCAAAGCCGGTAGGCAGTGTTAATGTTTTAGGTAGATTTGATTAAAATGATTTAATAAGCATTCACAAAGACATGAAGTCCTGCTCTCAGACTGAACATGCTCTTGGATTCCAGCTTGTTCCCATCTGGGTTCTGCGCTTTAATCGCCTTTTTGACCTCATTCTTTCATTACTATCAGTTGTTTCAGAAACATCAGCATTACAGATGTGTGCAGTTTTTGGCCCACTTTAATTGTGTTGTAATTAAGAAAAGAAAGAAAGTTTTCCCCAGAGGAGTTACTGAGCTGCCAATTTTAGTAAATTTTCAGAATCTAACAGTGGAAAGTATTTAATTTGAAGTGAGTGCAGAGATCAGGTCAGAGAAGAATAAATATCAGAAAAACATTTGAAGTAGTAATGAGATGAAACCTTGAGCTAATAAAGGACTCGTGACGTGCGCTGGATGCTCAGCTTCCTTTTGAACCACAGACACGTCAACCAGCCCACCCAAGATGGCCGACAGCTGACAAGATGGCTGACAGTTGACTCATGGCTTGTTTGAATTTACATCTTTGGAAAAGTTCAGTTCCTTTTCATCTCTCTATAAATCTGTTTCGAATATTGTTTGTACTTTGTACATGAACTTTAAAATATTGTAGTTGATCAATTCATGAAGTTTCAATAAGTTAAATTGTATAAATATTAGGTTTCTGCTTCCACATATGACTACCAACTCTCGTCTGTAAACTAAAAATTGGATCTATGAATGTTTTACCGGCACCAAGCAACACTTCCACACAATATGTCAGATATGGAACAAACAGTGAGTTATATATTTTATGTTTAATTTATATATATATATATTTATTCCTTTATTTAAAACAGCAGTGGTTTGGGATATTTTAAATTTGACAAATCTTCATCAATGAGAACACACATAAATGTAACTTCATTGTTTTTTGTATTTTGACTCTTTAAACATGTAATTGTGCATCAGCACTTTTCTTACTGATAGAAAACGTCAAAATCTTTGTTTCAACAATATTTAAGAATAATCTGTTCCTATGAAGCCATTGTTAAATGTATAAATTTGTTTAAAAGCAATTCTAACACTTTCAAAATATTTTCTCCTGAATAAAATAAGGTTGTGTCATTGGTAAATAAAATCCACCTTAGAAATTTAGAAACTATAGTGATATTATTAGTATACATAAGGAAAACTATAGATACAAGGACAGACCCTTGTGGTACTCCACAACTAATATGGTACAAAACGGATTTTCTATTTTTATCTTCAACAAACTGTAGATAGAAAAACTAGCAATTTACTGCTAATTATTCTATCAATCGTTTATCTGCTGCTAGCCTTTCTATCTACTGCTAATGCTAACTGTTTAGTCTGCTGCATTCTGAAGAATTAAATGTGTTTTTGCCCTAAGTTGAACTCTGAACTCGATTCAGACTGGGGACATTTTACATATGAACTTAAATGAGTTTTAAAAGAAGTGAGATCTGTGATGTTTATTTGCCTTCTGTTAGGTGTGTTTAACTGTGCATATTTTAAAGGTTTTTTGGCTCTAGTGGCCTTTATTTGATAGTGAATTGACAGTAAAATGGGTAATGAGAGAAGACATGCGGCAAAGGTCACCAGGCTGGGAATCGAACCTGCGACGGCCGTGTTGAGGACTAAGGCCTCCATATGTGGGTTGTGCTTAACCCCTGCACCACCGCAGCTCCCCAAAGTGACTGTAAAACATTTGATCTGTAAGGAAAATGATTTTTAACCTGACTCCGTTTCTGCTCATCATCTGGTGACCTGTTGCTGTGGTTTCAACTGGTTGGATGGAAATAGTGAAACACCTGTAAACACAATGTCATTTTTGGGGGCTCAAATAAATAAAACATTAATTTAGAACCAGATCACTTTTTTTCTCGTTCTTGCTGACAGATTGGGTTTTTTTTTGTTTTTTGGGAGAAAACTGGATCATCCAGGGAAAACCCACTTCAGAGATAGTAGTTTTCGTTTTGAATTGATTTGTTGAATATGGCTTTTTGATTAATCGAAAGAAGACTTGCATGGTGAAAAACACATTTTCTAAATGTGACATGACAAAAATAAAATTGCTGGTATTATTTAACCCCTTAACTTCCAGCCTCCAAACTCTGAGTCAGGTATGAAGACGCCATCATGGCAGTTAAAGGGTTACTTCCTCTGAACCAGCCGCACATCTAAATGTCGTCTGTAAGATGGTTGATGAAGTCTGGGATGGGAGTCGGCGAAGAGGGTTCAGGCGTCGGAAGGCAGCGGCTGTCGGAGACGGCTTTGTGTGAATCTTCTTCAGTCCCGGCTGGCTCTGCGGAAACCTTCTGGGGCGTCTCAAATGCAGGGGGCGGCCTGGCCGGGGGCAGCTCCTCTCCCTGGCTGCAGTCTGCTGCTGGGTGGACCTTGTTCCTTCGTTTGACAAACTTGTTGAGCCAGCAGTCGACCTTGGGCCTGGGAGGAAATTTTAGCGCGTGAAGCTCCTTCTCTGCGTTTCTCAGCTTCAGCTCCAGCTCGCGTTTTTCATCCTCTAATTTGTTGTATTTTTCAGTAGCCAAGTTGGCTCTTGCCAATTCTACAGGGGTGCGTTCCAACTTATAGAGCATCTTGGACAGATTGTCCCTGTCTCTCTTCTGACTGGCGATGGTTCCCTCGAATGTACGTGTGAGCTTCCTGATGTAGTGATGAAATTCGGTAAAGTGGCTGTCGGCCTCCATGACGGCGCTGTTGTCCAGATGTCTTTCCTTCAGCCGAACGAAGAAGGGTAAAAACTGTTTGGGGTAATGAAACACATCGACACAGCTCTGGATGTCACACTGCATAGAGATGATCTTGTTCTCCAGTTGTTTGATGCGACGGTGGCATTTATTGACCTCTGGCTTGATGCCGCGATGGCTGGCCTTCAGGGTGTTGTGCTTCTCGCTGAGAAGTTGGAGCTCAAGGGTTTTTGATTGAACTGTCTTCTTGTGTTTGTCATGCTTTTCCTTTTCCTCCTCCAACTCAGCCTCCAACTTCCTATTCATTTCCTCTCTTTCGCTCAGACTGACTTTTAACGTTCCGCTTTTAGACTTTTCATTTTCAATTTCTTTGAAAAGTTTCTCTCTCTCTCGTTTCAGACCGGTGATTTCCTGTCCCAAACATGTTATGGTTCCTTGAAGCTCCTTGTTTTTCATCTGCAGTTTAGCTAAAACTTTGTCTCTGGCTTCAGCTTTTATACGGAGATCATCGATGCGACGGTTCCGATTTTCAACAATCTGGTATATTTCCTCAATGTTTCTTTTGTTTAATATTTTTGTGTCTTTCAGCTTCTTCTTCTCGTCTTGGACTTTGGACTCGAGCTCAGATATCTTTGACTTGTAGTCTTTATGTTTCTCTCTATTTTTAGAAATTTCAGTTTTGAGAATTTGGATATTTTCGTCAACTTTCTCCTTGGCCAACCTTGCCTTCTTTGATGCTGATTTCTCCGCCTGCAATTTAATCTCATAAATTATAGACTGCTGTGTAATGTCCTTTTTTATCTTCTTGACCTCTGCGTCCTTCTGAGCCAAAGATGCTTCCAACTTCTTGGTTTTGTCCAAAATGGTTTGTTTGTAGTTTTTGATTTCATTTTGTAATTTGAAAACATGTTCGTCTTTGGACACCACGTTATTCCTGAAGGCTTCAAAGGTTTTGGCTTCAGTACTGTACAGTTTTAACAGCCTTTTGTTTTCAGTCTCATGCTCCCTACATAGTGCAGCAATCTCCGATTCTTTGGCTGCCAACTGCTCCTTAAACTGAACCTTTAATGCCTCATTTTTCTTAAGAGATTCTTCGTATTTCATTTGAAGTGTTGCATTTTTGGTTTTAAGCTCATCAATTTTGATTTCCAGTGAAAGATTTTCCTTTTTCCAGAACACCTCGTCTTCTTCGTACTGCATTTGCCACTCACTCCTCCAGTACTGTTTGAATTTAAGCTTTCTGCCTTTTGCAAAGTCGTCCATATATTGCACCAGTTTATCCAGTTCTACCTGTTCTGGAGGTCTAACAGATTCAGCGTTTCTGCCATGCTCCAGGAGGTAATGGTTGACATCTGACACCTGTTGACAGGTTTCTGCGGTCTGTTGATCGTCTTCTGCGGTCTGTTGATCGTCTTCTGCGGTCTGTTGATCGTCTTCTGCGGTCTGTTGATCGTCTTCTGCGGTCTGTTGACCGTCTTCTGCGGTCTGTTGACCGTCTTCTATGGTTTGTTGATCGTCTTCTGCGGTCTGTTGATCGTCTTCTGCGGTCTGTTGATCGTCTTCTGCGGTCTGTTGACCGTCTTCTATGGTTTGTTGATTGTCTTCTGCGGTCTGTTGACCATCTTCTGCAGTCTGTTGATCGTCTTCTGCAGTCTGTTGACCATCTTCTATGGTTTGTTGATTGTCTTCTGCGGTCTGTTGACCATCTTCTGCAGTCTGTTGACCGTCTTCTATGGTTTGTTGATGGTCTACTGTGGTCTGTTGACCATCTTCTGCAGTCTGTTGATCGTCTTCTATGGTTTGTTGATGGTCTACTGTGGTCTGTTGACCATCTGCTGTGGTCTGTTGATTGTCTTCTATGGTCTGTTGATTGTCTGCTGCGGTCTGTTGACCATCTTCTGTGATCTGTTGACCATTTTCTGCCATTGTTAAGCTAGTTTGGTAAAAATCCACTGAAAAAGATCTGCTCTGCTCTCTGCTCAGGTTAACTGGACATACTGACTAGAAGTTGTGTTTGTCATTAAGACAAAGTCTCCGTGATGTCACAGTGACAACGTCACAGGTTCCATCCTTTGTTCTTTCTATGATGTCACATGACCTGCTCCACTCTCCATGACTAAATTGAAATGTGAAAATAAACAATGTCAGGTGGTGGCGCCACAGAGGTTCTGGGTGACTCTGAAGTCTACATAAAAGTTTCTGTATAAAACATAGCGTAGCTTAAAGAAGGCAAAAATAACAGAACCACCTTCAGAGCTGCAGTTATTAAACTCTTCGTTGACACTGGCAGGTTCAAAACAGAAGAAGACAGACCCCAAGAAAAACAAGTAAAGATCATTTATTTTGATTTAAGAAGTATCTATTAGTAGATAAATACAGAGGTTCTGGTTCTGGGTCATAAACAGAACCAGAACCTTGTCCAACCATGAAGCTAAAACTGGTGTTATTGAAGCTAATGCTGGCGCAGCTAATGCTAACAGCATGAAATCATCAATAGGACACAGTTGACATGTTTTATTATCTCCAGATGTTTCAGTTTTATGGTATTTAATAATAAAAACTGACCTGTTGACCTAATGTGAGCCTCTTGCAGTGACACCGTCACAACAATTAGCTCCATGTCTTCTGATGGACGTCCAGTTCAGTTTAATGATCTGCATGTTTAACACATGAAGATCTGCAGAGACTGGTTGGACTGGCAAAGCTAAACTGCAGGTTGTGGCCTCTAGGTGGCGTCCTCTGCAGAGCTAGTGTCTGCTTCAGATTTCAGGGGTCTGCTGTGCTGCAACATTACTGGTCTCTCCCCATAAATGTTGCCAGCCGTACTGGTGGCATGTGGAGTTAATGGGACAAACAGATTATTAGCTTAATAACAATTCTCCATCAGATGCACCTCATGTCAATCAGTGACACAATTAAAGCTCTTAATGAATAAATGAGCAGCCATGGCGGCGGCTGCAGGGAACATCTGGACCAGGTAGGTTAATGGTGAGCCTGCATCAGGCGTCCATATGGAGGATGAGTGGAGAGGCTGTTTGATGCTCACCAAATGAAAAGTATCACTCTCAGTAATTTGGTTTGTTTGACAGTCAGGAAATCACTTAGAGAGACAGATTCTGCCCAATTACGAGCTCCACAGCTAATTAGTGGAGGCGGGGCCTCTCACGGGCAGACAGGAAATGCCTCCAGCTCCCCACAGCCACTTCCTCCCTGGGAATGTCATGCAAATGAGCTCCATCACATCTGGCCCAAACTCCTCACTTAAAAGCTGCTGCTCAAAGATACATTTCACAATAAGACTAATTATGCTGCAGCAGCACAACACAGACATGAGCATCGTTTCCAGGGAGGAACATGAATATTCATGACAAGAGAAACCGGGATGGATGGATGGATGGATGGATGGATGGATGGATGGATGGATGGATGGATGGATGGATGGATGGATGGATGGATGACATATTAATAATTCAACAATTAGTACCTGTATTTAAAAATTAGTATAGTTATAGTATTATAACTTCAAGAATTATAATGGTAATTATCAAGATGGCCAACATTACTGTTTGATGGAATTTTAAGTTTTTCGTAAGACTATTCTATAATCATTGAACAAGAATGTATCTTTATATGTACTATTTTATTTGTGAAATTTATGAATAGCTAATTCCGCTTAAACGCCGAGTATCCAGGAGTTCCCAAAGTATTTGTGATGTTGCATAAGCTCTGCTTTACCCTCCGAGTCAGAAGGGGGCGGTAAGCGGTCTAATACGCTACTCAAATAAGCCACATAGAAGAATATCAAGGTATGTTTCATCCGTTTCTCGTCGCTGCAGTAAAGAAACCTTCGTGATTCATTTCCGCAGCTCATCGGACACATGGTGTGTATTTAAAATCATATGTAATCACTGCGCTTTTTCTGAAACATTTTGGTTTAGCATAGAGAACTCAGACCGCTGTGCTTCAATGACGGTAGTGTGGCGTATACAATATTTCACGCCCGAATGTATACTTTTATTGTGAAGGGGAGAAGGTGAGGTGAGAAAACACCAACGGTTTTACTTCATTCTGTTTTTGTTTTGATTGGAAGACATTGAGAATAAAACAAGACTCAAATTATATTTTCGTCTTTTTCTGCTGTAGCTTCATTTAGCCCCCGTTACACTCAACCGGAAGTCACTTGTTACCTTCCGGTTCAATTAATCCAAACGTATTTATCAATATATTTGAGCATAGCACCGTAAATGTTGGGAGTTTAAGCACGTCAGACATTATCAGGTAATTGAAAACTGCTGGTTTGGTTAAGCAGAAATGGCGGTTGTGTGTTTTTGGCGATAAGAAGAAGCTTAATTCTTCCTGCTTCATGTGTTCCTATGTAGTTTGTCTGTTTTGGCGCAAAGTGCCGTGATTTTCTAGTTTTGCCTCTGTGTGAAGTGTCAGATTGATGCTGCTTTCTTGTCCTTCGGCTGTTTTTAAATGGTCCATTCAGACTCCCACAGCGTTAGGAACCAGAACCAGAACCGGGCCAACTCTTTGCTGATTGTTTTGGTGTCATTCTAAACATTCACATTGAAAAGGTAAATTTCAAAGATTAAACTTTGCAGTTTGTCTTGTTACCTTAAATATGTAGATTTCATTTGTGGATATATTGTGATTGAACTGTTCGTTCAGTCCAGTTATCCTAACAGAAGATGCAACTTTGTTTTGATCTAATTAGGAGTTCGAGGACGCTCACACCAGATGAACCAGCGTTTCCTTCCTGTATTTCTGCTGGAGCAGGTTTCAGAACCTGGACAGTGAGTTTTAATAATTAATATTACATCTGTGTATAATGTGAGCACCTCATCAGCAGTTCTGACATGCTTAAGAACTTATCTTTGTTCAAACCTCTGAAATTATCCCAACTGGTCTGTTTCCCCTCGTCTCACTGAAGAGTTTAGGATTTGTTTTGCTGAATGTGACGTTTTCTTGGCATCCATCTGTCTGTCTGGTAAAACCTTTATTAGAAAAAGTGGCACTAATCAAAACAAAAGGGTTATGAAGTTTACTTGGGATTTAAAGACACATGATGGTTAAAATGACACAGAGGTTCTTTACTTTATTACTGGAGAATCATTTAATCTCATTCAGATCAGTGATCGGCTGATCAGGTTCTGGTCCAAAAACAAACAAGATATGTCCGGTCAGAATTTAAAGCAGAAAGTTTGGAGTCATCCAGGTTTTAATGTCCTGTAATCTGGTGACAGATTGGAATGATATGGATTATAGAGAAATCTGAGGATCATCAGCACAGCGGCAGATATTTACCCCCTTAATGATGCAGCAGAACTGGTTCTGATCTGTATCTGACTAGAACCAGAACCAAGGAGGCAGCCTGGGTTCTGGAGGCTCTTTGTTCTGAGTCTGAAGAGCAGCTGCTCCACTTCATCGGCCCATGGGACTGGGCCGGGCCGGACCGGATCCACACCGGCCCACTCAGACTCAGCCACAAGCCAGAGCATTGTGTGGCGCTCTGGCCCGACCCAGTCCGCTCCGGCGTAGGAGTCAGGAAAACATTCATCTTCAAATCCAAGAACTGAATCTGGGAGCTGGACTTCCTCACAGGACGGGTCCAATCCGATCTGCTCAGCAGGACCAGCAGAACTCAGAGCTCAGCTCTCCATCAGCGCTGGGCTGCAGGCAGAGTCGCTCAGCTGGAGAGTCCTGGACCGGTCCAACAAACAGAACCAGCTTCGTGGTTCTGTGGACTCAGCTGCAGCACAGAACCAGCAGAACCCTGAGGGGCCTTCAGCCAGATGCTTGACTTGGAGAGCGCCCTCTGGCGGTGGGGATGACCTGCAGCTCGATGTGGAAACAGTTTAAAAACTGAACTGGATCAGAACCGGTCTGGTAACGGATCTGGAGCTCTGCTTGCTGTTGACAGGAAGACAAAGAATCCGTTCTGGTCGTCATTTGAGCGACGAGCTGAAACTTTTCTGGGATAAATTACTCATGAAATATATAAATCTGTAAATGATGGGGTAACTGGTCCCTCCTGTGGGACAGACTCAGCATTTGCACCAGCAACCCCACTGCCGCTCATGTTGCTTCAGGCTAACGGCTAGCTGGCTAACTCAACCAGGATAACCCAGACTGACCTCTGAGTCTGAACCGACCCGGACGGCAGATCGGAGGCTTTCCTTCTGCTGCTGCACTTCATAAAATATCCACAAAAAGGGCTGTTGTAAACGAATATTTTAGTTATCAAGTAATCTATCGATTATTCTTATGATTAATCGGATAAAAAAAGATCAAATAAAACATTGCTAAATCTAACATAACAGCAGTATTACTATCATATTTTAACATCAGTACAATCTTTCACATTTGAGCTTCCCTAACAATAACTTTTCTGTAATCTAGAAAATGAACTAGTAACAATAACAGCTCACTTTCTAAGTTAATCTGAAGAAACGTTAAAAATCTGAAGTTATTATATTCAGTGTAATAATAAAGAGGCAGGCTATCATAAAAAAATGTCTATACTCCAGGTTTTGGTTTCTGTATTCATCTTCAGTCAGTTTACTAGATGAACTCTGACCTTGCCCAGACATTTATAGCTTTGTGTTCATGTTAGTGACGGGATTTGACTCCTGCATTCGTCACTCAGAAACATCTACCAGGTATGAAACAACACCATGCGCTTCGCCACCCATTAGTGGCGACAGGGATGATATAAAATTGATTTTCCGGTATTTTGATGAAAGCTACGCATCTAAAGCACAGCAGCCTGCAGCGTTCAGTCTATCCGCTGACCTGCATAAATAATCCTGCAGCTCTTCCTGCCGTTCGCTCTGAACCAGCAGCTCCGGAGGAGAAAAGCTGCCGTACTCCAGGCATGGCGCCAGTCATTTTAAAGATGTTTATTGGTCCTCCGAAAATCGACAAAAACCCGGACATTATCACGAATCAGTGAAATCCTCACGGGCCGAACTTGAAAATTGGACTTTATGCTGTGAACACTTAGCTTTCGTCAACAACTCAGGAGGAAGTGAGGGCTCAATTAAAGTCCCGGCCGGAACACGGTGCGCTAAATAATAAAATATAATGCAAGGAGGCTTTCCTGGAGGAATTGTAATAATCGAGGTACTCGAATCACTCGAGGAATTGTTTCAGTCCTAATCCACAATATCAATAATATCATCAGAACCAGCGTCTGGGCCGCCTGCTGCTGCTGCTGCTGCTGCTGCTGCTGCATCACGTGTTGCCGTGTTAACGAGCTGCAGCCTGACGTGACAGACCTGCTGCAGGTGGAACACAGCTTATCAGCTTCAGCTCATCAATTCACTGCAAATTGGTTCAGATCCTCTCTGATGATGATGATGATGATACCTGCTGTCGGCTGCACAGCTTGTAGTCACCATGGCAACAGTGAGGAGCCTTGGGGCTTCTGCTGTAGTTGGGTTCTGTTGATCAGCTAATCAATCAGCTGGTGGGTTAGTTGGTTGATCAGGTTTCTGGTAGTTTTTTTTTTGTTGTTTGCTGAAGCAACAAATGTTGGTTCTAGTTATCTTATATTGATTAGTTAGTAGTTTGGTGGTTAGATTTTCAGGAGCAGCAGTTCTTATTGGTTACTGCATTAGTTAGGGTTAGCTGGTTGTTGGTTAGTTTGTGGTTAGTTTAGCTGGGTGTTGGTTTGGCTGGTCATTGTTTTGACTGGTTATTGTTTTAACTGTTTGTTTGTTGGTGGTTGGGTTAGCTGGTCATTTAAGCTGGTTGTTGGTTTAACCTGTTTTTGCTTAGTTGGTGGTTGGTTTAGCTGGTTGGTTTAGATGGTCGTTGGTTAGCTGGTGGTTGGTTTAGTTAGTTGGTTTAACTAGTTGTTGTATAACTGGTCGTTGGTTTAGTTGCTCGCTGGTTAATTGGTGGTTGGTTTAGCTGGTTGTTGGTTAGTTTGTGGTTAGATTAGCTGGGTGTTGGTTTGGCTGGTTGTTGGTTTAACTGGTTGTTGGTTAGTTGGTTGTTGGTTTAGCTGGTTACTCAGTTCTAAAGGGGGTTTAAATTTCTTGAAATCACTCCATGTAGATATTGAACAGATGTCGTTACCATGACGACAGATGGCTGTATTTTTTTCAATGTTCCAATCTGAATGGATCACTAATGAAAGCGGTTTGGTTCTGGATGCTATCCGGGTCAGTAAATATCCAGAACCAGCAGGACGTCTCAACTGGGGCCAACTGGGGCGGGCCCAGGAAGTTCTTCAGGAGATCAACACGACCAGAACCTTTTCTGACCTTCCAAACAACCCTCTAATCTCAGAGAAACTCTCTCAGGTTTCTGCTGCTCATCCCTCAATGTGGCGCTCTCTTTCTGCCTGGTGTGTCTCAGTGTGTTGTGCTGTGAACAGGGAGCAGCCAGTCTCTCTGTGTTTTGGTGTGCATCTCTCTCTCTTCTGTGTGTGTCTCTGTATCTCGGTGTGTGTGTGTGTCTCGGTGTGTGTGTGTGTCTCGGTGTGTGTTGTGCTGTGAACAGGGAGCAGCCAGCCTCTCTTCCCCTCTCCTCCAGATGGGAAGTGGTTTTTATGCGTCTAGTGGCGGCTCGTCGCATCTGGCGCTGCAGATGCTTAATGAGTCCAGAACCGGGCCGAGCTGTCGCCTCATTAATGCTGCAGCGGCACGGGGAGCCCGGCCGGCCCGAACTGGGCCCTGAGGACGCTGCGGGGCGGGGCCGTGTTAGGCGCCGCCTCCCTCTGCGGCAGGTAAAGAAGCTCCAGGTGAAGCTTCGGCCTCTGAACCAGACCTGGCCGTCGAAACGGGATGGAACCAGAGATCCAAAGTGAACCCAGTGGGCCAGCTGAACAGTTCTGGACAGAAAATAAATTAGAGGTTCAAATCAACCCAGGTCAATGTTCACCAATATGACTAAAGTTTAGAGAACCAGCAACCAAATTATTTGTTTTGACTAAAATAGGCCCGGGAATTTAACACGTTACTTTCAGTTAATTAGATTTCAAAGGTTTTGAGCGAAATCTTTGTATAATTTTTTGTTGTTCCGGTACGCCCAAATCTGACGCACATCCGCTAACGGCAGCGATGGAAGCTGCTTCTCTCGGTTCATTTCTGCTTCTAAACGATCTGATTAGACGCTGGAAAACACTATTGTTGTATTCAAGTGGTGGTAAAAGGAGTTAGCCTTTTAGCGAAGCCATGCTAGCCTAAAATAGCATCTCAGTGCTAAACCTCTAGCAGCTAGCGCTAACATCAGCGTCCACATTTCTAAAGAAACTCAGTCAGGACCAGGTGGGGGAGGGGCAGGTGCTTTCCCTACAGAATCTGCTGCCTGAGCGGGTCGTCCAGGTTCTGGTTTATGAAGAGCAGAAATGATGAAGACCTTGTCTGACTTCATCACTCAGTGCTCTTCTTCTTCTGCTCCATCATTAAAGTTGCCATTAAAAGGCTCATTTCCTCCTTTCCGCAGCTCTTTTAATGTTTTTCAGTCCAGATGAGCGACTGTGAAGGTCGCTGGACCCAACCTGCTTCCCCCTAGTTGTCCCAGAGTAAGGACCATTACCTGGCCCAATTAAACCATTAACACTCTGGTTCTGTGTCATAAAGACGACCCGGCTGCTCACCGACACCCAGTTCAATACTCAACTACCTGAACTGCAGCAGCTGAGATTCATGTGTTCACACACGCCCACACACACACACACACACACACACACGTGGCTGTTTGTCCTCATAGTACCAGTCCTACCCAAACCAGTACTTAATTCACACCGGACCAATAGTCTAACTAGCAGAGCGCAGTAGGACTGAGGAAAGTGATGACCAGGAAAATGTCCTCGCTTTCCTCAAGGACCTCGCTTTGCGGGTGAAAATGGTGAATGTGATCCCCACTATGTAGTAATACAAGTACACACACACACACATGTTTGGATTCAGGTCTATACAGGTACGCTCTGTGCCAGAGATGAAGCGAATCCCAATCTGGTTCTGGACCCAACTCCAGGTTCTTCCAGGCTTGAATCTTTCTGGGTCGATGTTTTCCTCTTGAGGTTTCGAATCCTTGGCTGAACAAAGTGGAGTTGTTTCTGATTGTGGCGCTGTGGTCCAGCTGGTGGCCTGTCAGGGCCCCCGCTGGCCCCAGGCCTCATGTTGAGCAGCGTTCTGTGACGCGGCGTCGTTAATGCGGCACCGCCGAGTGAGAGGATGCGTTTATGGGCGCCGCAGCTTCATTGGAGCAGATGGAGGGAAATGATTTTATTAACTTTAGCCTTTTTTAATCAAACCCCCGCTGAGCCGAAGATGTTCTGATGAGGTTCTGATGAGGTTCTGATGGAGCTGCAGGGGCCACGGGAGGAAGAGGAACCGGAGGGAAATAAGCCGAGGAGGTGGAGCCGCTCAGATCCAAGACATTAAGGCTGATGGTTAATCTGCAGATGTGGCTCGGTTCTGTTGGACCGGCTCGGTGACGTATCAGAACCGCTCGCTGGGTTCACTGGCACCACCAGGAGGAGTCAATCAAAGATGTTGCCATGGATACATTTATTCTAGCCTGCTGTCAGGTAAACGTCAGTCTATTTTAATGTATCAATAAATTTTAGGTTAGCTTGTGCTAGTTTTCTTTAGCTTAGCGGTTTAGTGTTGGCTAACAGTATTTTTGTTTAGCACTGCTTCTGCAAATTTATTGTTAGTGTTAGCTACTGCTAATTTTTATGTTAGCATTAACTTACACTATTTTTTGTGCTTAACAGTTTAGCAATAGTTTCCCTGTTTAGCCTTTCAACATTAGCTTCCATTATTGTTTTCTTTAGCATTAGCTTCTGCTGAGGATTAGCGTTAAGTTCCACAAACGTTTTTGGTTTAGCATAACTCCCACTAGGTTTTATTTATATTAGTTTTTTTATCGTCCCACAGGGGGTCGTTTTGTGGCTCTAGTGTCCCTTATATGAAAGTAGGCTGAAGGAGAGGGGGAAGACATGCGGTAAACGTCGTCTGGGCCGGGAGTCGAACCCGCGACGGCCGCGTCGAGGCCACGTTGCCTCTGAATGTGGGTCGCGCTGACCCCTCCGCCACGACGGCACGCCCCCCCGCTAGGTTTTGTTTAGCATTATATTTCACTGATTTGTATTGCTTTAGGTTCTGCTAATTTCATTTGTGTTTAGCAGCTTAGCATTGGTGAAGCTAAGATTGGTTAGCAAACTAGCAGTTAGTGAACCTAATTCACTGTGGCCAATAACTACTGCTGATTTAGACCACTATAACCACGGCGGCCATCTTGAGTATTCTGTGGCTAATGCAGAAGGCATGATCTGCTGAGGAGATCCAGCTGTGGTTCTGCTGAGGTTCTGGAAGTTCTGGTTGTGTTCATCGTTCCTCCAGATTCTCAGTCGGGTTCTGATCAGAACCCATGGTTACCATGGTGATTAATGCAGGTTCTGGTGGGTCCTGATTAAATGATCTCCCATCATGGATGAGGAGCCGCTGCCGCCGTGCCCTGGAGCCAGGCAGCGCCGCCGGGAGGAGAGCTCGGTCCTCTGCTGCTGCATCTTCCTCTTTCTCCTCTTCCTCATGCCCCCCCCACCCCACCCCACACACACACACACACACACACAAACACACAGCGCTCCTCCTGAATGAAGCGCGGCGCCGCCGGTTCTCCATCCCGCGGCGCCGCCGGCTCCAACATCTGGCCGTAAACAGCGGCTCGTCCATAAAAGCAGCCAGCTGGCCCGCTGTGCTGCGGCTCGCCGCTCCCCTTAAGGCCCTAAAGAGCCGGGCCGAACCGGGCCGGAACCGGGGGGAGCGCCGGCCCCGTTTAATGGGACGCCGGGCGTCAGACGCTCATCGTGTATTCTGAGCAGCTGCCTCGTCTTCATCAGAGGAGGAAGAGGAGGGAACGGGCCGCCGTGGTGCATTCACTGGCACTTCCTGTTTGTTTACAGGAAACTCCAGAGCCGCGTTTTCCTGATCAGAACCTTCAGTCAGAGTTCTGACTCGGAAACGTCTTGTAACATTCGTCACCACCAGGTGGCGCTCCCTCCACAGCCTGAGCTTCTATAAAAGGGAAGCTTGAGGCTGGAGGCCAGGTGTGTGTCGGGCCCACGCTGTGTGAGGCCAGGTGTGTGTCGGGCCCACGCTGTGTGAGGCCAGGTGCGTGTCGGGCCCACGCTGTTTGCTGGATGTGGGTTTGGAGGAAAACTGTTTTAAATCGATTCTCTTAATTAGTTTGTGCTGATGCGTGTTTTTATACAAAGCTGCTTTATTAATGACGCAGCGCAGCGTCACCTGGGCGTGAAGCCACAGGTAGGTTGATACATTAGTCTCTTTTAATCAGACTGAATTGGATGTTTTTTATATTTTTTATCTGGTAGGGCTGCAGCAGATCTGCTACATCTAGTTTGATCTCAGATCTGGTTAATGCGATGCAGGTATTCAGTGTTTTAATGTTTTAGATCAACTTGATTAAAATGATTTAATAAGCATTTAGTAATTTTTGTTTTTACAGTTTTATCAATGCTTCCTTTTAGAGTTTGATTTTCTTGTTAGTGCATCCAGTTTGGGTTGTTTGTGTCCTCTCGGTGTTTGTGGTCAGACTGACAACCTAACATTTATTGTTTTGTCCTCCGTCTGTCTTTGGGTCACTTCCTGAATACTCAGGTTTCATGTGGCTGTTGATCTAAAATATCTGAGACCCGATTCTGTTGGTGTGATCTCCAGTTTGGATGGCATGTCATCATTCTGCAGTGAATCCAGTGAATCTTCAGTTTGCAGTGAACATTGCAGTGGTTTATACGGGTTTGTCCGCCTGAAGTGGTTTTTAAATTCGAGTTGAACATTAACGGATTGACAACAAATGGATAAAGTAAACGAGAAACTCTCTTATTTATGTAACAATAAATATTGTTAATAATTAACTTCATTCTGGTTGTTGTTTACCCTTCAGCTTCACAGAGTCATAATGTAAAAGCACGCCACACTTTTCAGATTTTTATTTCTACATGTTGAAGATGAATTATCATTTTCTGCAGATCCACAATTCTGGGCCAAACCGGGCCACACCAGAACCCTGCAGAACCTCAACCTGCAGCAGCATCATGCTCTGGGACAAACTGGTTCTGGTCCAGTTGGATCAGAACCTTCCTGTTTTCTGCACCGCAAAGGGCGATTAATCATTTCTGGGACTAAACCTAAAGAGTCGGATCAGAGGAGATGGTTCCGACCTGTTGGACCGGCTAAGTTTCACGGCAACGGCGTTCCGGGTCGGTTCGGTCCGGGCGGGACGGCGGCTCATCAGAATAACGGTGAGGGCCTGACCTGCAGCTGCAGCCGCATTAGCATGATGCTAATGACATGCGGCGCAGCTTATCAAAAAATTATGACTCCGGCTAATGACAGCCGGGCCGGCGCCGCGGGACCCGCCGCGGTTCTGAGAAATGTTTTAGTATTAAAGATGGATGCTGCAGCGCGCGGGAGCGTGACCCTGACTCTGACCTCTGACCTCTGGAAGCCGCACCACAGCGTTCTCTGCAGAGCCAGAACCAGGTCGAACAGGAGGTTCTGGTCCATGCTTGCAGCAGATCAGGCCGACCTCAGCTTGCTCTGCACGAACTGGACCGGGCCGGTTCCACCACACAGTACCGGCCCGGTCTCCACCGCAGTTTAACTAAAGCCGCTCTGCCCCTCCAGAACTGGCTTCAGAACCGGGTCCAGGTTCTGTGCGGCTCTGGGAAATGACGACAGAGATCCGAGGAATCAGTTCTGTTCCAACGTTTCAGTAAAAATCTGATTCTAATTAATAATCATTAATAAATCCAGACGGATCCATTTCACAACATGAGTCAATTTCAGAACAACCGGAACCAGAGGGTCCAAATGACCCGGTACCAGCCAGACTTACTTCATCATACTCATGTTGCACAACCCTGGAGCTCAGTCAGCCAGATGTTTAAACCTGGTTTCAGATGCTAGCTAAAACATTAGCTTCATTCATTATAAGAATCTTAGCGATGCTAAAGCTAAACCGCTAAAAATGAGATAAAAAATTGATTGAAACTAAAAACCAAAACATTAGCTTTGCTAATCCTAAATGGCTAAACACATTACAAATTACAGGAAGTTAAAGAGACGGTGCAGCTCTGGAGTTGAAGCCCGCTGCCTCCTGATTGGCTGCCGATTGGTGGAGGAGCTGATTGGAAACATCTCTGATCAGCGGAGACGTTGTGTTGTGTTCAGGGACCCGAAAGCAAAGTTTTAGTGTGAGGAAGGTGACAGTGTTGTCTCCTTGACCCAGAACCCCCCGCCACCCACCGGGCTGATTAGTGGACTGGACGGCAGTCAGCTGGTGAGATTAAAGCAGCGTCGTCTCCTCGTCGAGGGACGCCGCTGTAAAGAGAAACATCCAGCATCGCCGTGCCAACCCCCCCCCCCCCCCCCCCCTTGCAGGAGCCTCAGACGTTGGGGAAATTAATGCTGGGACGGAGGATGGGGGGGAACGCTGCCAAGCCATCTGAGATCTTCCTCCTCCCTTCTCCTCTTTTCGATTTTGTTTGTGCCCGCCGCCGATTCCCCGGCTGGAGTTTTTCGGCTCGGCGTCAAATCCCCGCCGTCCTCACGGATTCTCCAGATCTCATTACAGTCAATGAGGCGGCAAAGACTTTCAGATCAAAGGAAACCAGTTGGGGAGGGGCGGGGGGCGGCCATGTTGCCAAACCTTCAGAGAGCAGGACGTCCAAGTTCCAGTTCAGCAGGAAGGAAAACATCTGAAATATTCACCTGAAAACCTGCAGAACCAGAATCAGCTGTGGTTCTGGTCCAACTACTCTCTCTCGCTGCTTCGGTTCCTTGAGGTTATGCTCATGGCTGAGGCCTGGACTTTGACTAGACCATGGCAGTTCTGTTGTCTCTGTAGCTTCCTGTTGAGCCGCGAGCCGCAGTCAGATTGAAACGTTTATTCTGGACCCAGGTTCTGGACCCGGGTTCTGGACCCGGACTCGGCTCTCGTTCCAGAGCTGATGCCGTCAGCTTCCCGTTTCCTCCCGCAGATCGCCTGAGGTCCTTCCTGAATTGAAGGTATCAGAAGCTGAAGCCTCGTTTTGTTACGTCACAGATGGTCTGACTGACGGCTGGCTCCACCAATCAGCCGGCAGGGAGGTGGTGAACTTTGACCTCCTGCAGGTGACCTTTCATCAAGTTAAACTGAGAAAGTTTAGTTTAAATCTCCCAGCAGGAGAAAAGCTCGGTCACCTCAATAACTCTGCTGCAGAGACGTGTGTGTGTGTGTGTTAGTGAGTGTGTGTGTTTTATTGTGTGTGTGTGCGGTCGCTCAGCTGGGATGCATCCTGAGTGCGGTTTCATGGCTGCATGCCAGGCTGCTGGGACGGAGTGTGTGTGTGTGTGTTTAGTGTGTGTGTGTGGTGGTCTGACCTTGGGCTGTACAACCAGTTAACACTCAGTGTGTCAGACATGAACACCCTCCAGAGTGTGTGTGTGTGTGTTCCTGCTCTTTTGTTGAGCTTTGTTTCTGCCCCCCCCCCCCCCCCCCCTCCTCTCGGCTCCTCGGAGGAGGAAGAGGAGGAGGAGGAAGAGTAAAAGTTGAGCTCTGGGCTCCCCCAGCTCTCCGTCCCACCCGCCCAGCACTCAGCATCTGCTCAGAGGATGAATAAATGAAGCGCTCCTCCCCCCTGACTGACAGAGGCCCGTCTTAATTGTGGCTGAAAGCCGGCTTTTCTCCCCGCTAATTAGCAGATTGCGGCGCTAAATGATTCAGAAAGCCAGGGCTGCCGCGGCCGCCGCTCATCATCTCTTATTCAGGCAGCGAGCGGCGCGTTGTGAGAACAGCAGCGCCCGAGGTAAATTAATTTACTCCAATTAGCAGCCGCTGTCAGCACGCATCACCGTCCCGCTTCTTTAAAAAGTAATGCTCTGGTTTTGTCCTGCGGTTCGGTTACATCTGATGTTCGCTGGAGGGGAACGGAGCAAACATGGCGAGCCCAGGAAGTCACCCAGCGGGAGGAAGAAGAGGAGGAGGCTCTTCATCCCTCAGTTCAGGTACAACTCAGAGATAAATAGAAACTTTTCTTTGCTCGTCTTGGACACGGCGTGCTGATGTCAGTGTCTGCACAGACCATCTGGGGGTCAAAGTTCAGTAAATAACATAGCGGTGCAGTTCAAGCACTCGGCATGCTGAGGTGGTCGGAGTTGCAACCAAAGCAGCAGATCTGCCTGAGAATCAGATTAAAGTGTGAAATTCATATTCACCATGTTGGGTTTCAGCTGGATTTAACTGACCAGCAGGAAGAATGGCTACTCGGGTCGGAACCGTCAGAACCTTTGGGCCGCAGCGTTTATCTTACCCTGATTGTCTCACAAACATTGATTCAACTGCAAATGAACCAAATGAACTTTTCCACGTGTTGCCACTTTGAACTTTGGGTTCAAAGGACAGAAAATGTAACCGAGTTTGGACCGGGCCTTTACCAGAACTGTGGAATAAAATCAGGATTAGTAATGAGTGTTCGCCACCTGAACTTCCTGGTGAAGGAGGGATCATTTATTTAAATGTATTATCAGAGGATAAAGTTACAGTCACAACACAACTGCAGTAGTTTAGGGTGTCAGGGACCAAAAGTACAGAAGGCAGAACACAAGTCTGAGCAACGATTCACACAACAGTAATAAAAGAGTCAACGCAACATACTGAGCTCAAAGACAGACTGACCTCACCTGAAATGACATAAGGGCATTTAAATCCTGCCTTCGCTAAACCATGTTGACACAATAGGGGAAAACAAAATGGCTGCCACCTGAAAACTAACCCAAACCAATGAAATAAATCCCTAAACACCCCCAGCATGAAGCATGTGGTTCAACTATGAGGCCATCAGCGGCACTTCAGGAACCTCGGCCCTTTGAGGAGGAGCCAAACTCCAGCTAACTCAAACGAAGAAATAATATCAATACAACAGAACAGAATTTTGACCTTGCAGTGTTAATGTGTGCACTCCATATAAACATTGTAAGGTGTTAGAAAATAACATAACAAGGAATACTTAAATAACTGCAAAGCAAACTAAAGCGAAAAGCAACTTATGATGATGTGTGGCTCACCATCTAACTAACTAACTTATAAAAGGACATATTAATTTCAGAGTTTCTCCCAGTAAACCTGCTCAGCCCGGCGGTCGGTCCACCATGTTTTTGTATTTAAAGATGTTAAGTTGACAGAAAATGTAAAAAATAATTCTGGGTGATTAAATGTTACAGGAAAACATCTCCAGTGAAACTATATTTAAACCCAAAACTAGTCTTAAAAACAACAAATCAAAAACACAATTAGAATGAGTATCAATTATTTTCACTTCTGTTTAATCCAAATGAAGTCAGCGGCTCCATGGGGCCCCCAGGGCTTCAGGGGCCATAAATGCTCATATTTTAACACAGATATATAAATGTAACATTTGATTATTGAGATTATCAATGCTGCTAAATTTGATTTAATGGTTTCAACATAAATTAAAAGATTTTAAATTAACATTTATATGTAAGATTTTAAGAAGCTGGCAAGTTTACTTTGTAAAAGTTCAAAGAACAATCTTCATCGTTGGATTGTTTTGTTACCATAGCAACAATCTGATGCTGTGAGTTTAATCTGTGAGTTTGAGCTGTTTGTTCACAAATACAAATGAATAAACTGTAATTATAACTGATTGTTTTCAGGTTGGCCAGTTAATCTACACTCTCTCTCCCAGATTAAATCCAACCCAGAAGCTGTTAGAGGTGCTGATGGTTTTAGCAGCAAGAGGGGCCCCTAGGTCAGATTCTGCCCCAGGCCTCATGCAGCCTTGGACCGGCCCTGCAGGATGAGTTCAATCTGCTGCACTGATGATGAGCAACAAACGGAGATTTAATTTAATGCTGCTAATGTGGCTTTAGTAGCTCTAACATTTCTGTCTGTTGAGTTTTAATAAGAGTCACAGAAACTGTTTTGGTTGCTGGAGTTTTAAGGGACGAGATTCTCAGATCTCCACACAGCTGCGCGCATTAACTCTGGCTGACTAAGTGGACAAAACATTTGGTATGGTTTGGAGCATCGTGTTACCGGACAAATAATACTAAAAATAATCATAAAATAATATAAAACCAGAGTGAAAGCTCCTCAGCGGCTGAACCTGCATGATGAGGTTAGCGCTGGTTCGTTAACCGCTAACGCTCCGGCCAACCCGGAACACAGACACGAACTTCACAGGGAAAACAGCGCCACACGCTGGGCAGCTTGTTGAGATGTAAACGCCACATCATTCTTTGTTCACAAATATAAATCATTCTCACCGCTCCTCAACGTTCCTCTGAAAGCCACTACAAGTTATTCCTGTGGTTCACATAGAACTGCACAACCAGAGCTAACACGGCGGGTTTTAGACTCTGACCTTGATGTGGGGTTCGCCAAAGAAACATGATTCCTCACAGGGGGTTGATGTAAATATCCATACAGGTCAGCCTGCGTCCAGTTTAGCTGTGTGAAAGGAGGAGTGTGATCCGCGTTAAACGGATCCGCGTTGAACGTTAACCTCTTGGTGAACGTTCACCTTGCTAACGGCAGACCAGCAGCTGCGTTGATGCCTCGCTGTTTCATGTAATAAAGCCGTACAGCTGCAGCGTTAAGCATCGCTTGCAGCTGCAGCTGCTCGGTCAGGTTCGGCCTGAAACGCGAAGATGACCCAGATGTTGAGTCTTCAGACTGTGTGAAGTGCAGCTCTTCAAGGCTCAGGATGGATGTGCTTCTTCTGCGGCGCCAGCGTCCAGATGCTTCATCATTAAACGCGCTGCCGCCGGATCGCAGCAGAACCGGTGGGACTCCAGAGACGACAGCTGCTACTGCAGAGACAATTAATTAAACGGGAGGGGAAACCCGGAGGGGATCCGGTTCTGATACGGCGGACCCGCCCGTCTTCCAGAAACCGCCCGTTTCAGCTAGACTCAGACCTGAAACCGTGGTGGAGCGGCAAAGGCCCGGTCGGTCCATATTTGGTGGTGAATGAGCAGAGGCTGGTCGGGAATCAAACCCACAACCTCTGTAGGTTACAATGTTTTTAACAATGAAGATCCAGAATCTGTTTTCCAGGCTCTGATTTAAAGATGGCTACTCCTCTAAACACCTGGAGATTATTCGTCCCAGGAGCTTCAACCAAATTCTGCTCCTCCACCAAAACTGCAAAAAGAAATTTAAAACAATTAAACTAAAAGCAGCTTTTCCCTCCAGTGATGAGTTCTTCAATTTAATAAAACTAGAAAACATGGCCGGGTCCATCAGTGGGGAGCCTGCATGCTGTCTCCTGCCTGCGTGGGTTTTCTCTGGGTACTCCTCCCACAGTCCCTGTCATGCCCACAGGTGAAGTGGAGGATGAAGAGAACTGAGGGAGCAGGAATATTTTGAAATGAAAGATGGTTTGTTTCTTCCTGTAGGCAGCTGAACATGTTTCCTAAATGGATGATTAGATTTAAAACGTTAATGAACATTAATATGGTAAGTTGCTGTGATGAATAAATGTCTTTGGAAAAACACATGAAATAAACCAAGACTTTGGTTCAATTCACACCATGATGATCCGTGATGATGATCCGTTTCTCTCACATTTCAATGTTCAACTCCTTAGGGCTCCTAGAGACGCGTTACGACCTGCCGTACGCTGCGATAAACAAAGGGACAACCTGCCATACACTGCGATAAACGAAGAGACGACTTGCCGTACGCTGCGATAAACGAAGGGACAACCTGCCGTACGCTGCGATAAACAAAGGGACAACCTGCCATACACTGCGATAAACGAAGAGACGACTTGCCGTACGCTGCGATAAACGAAGGGACAACCTGCCGTACGCTGCGATAAACGAAGAGACGACTTGCCGTACGCTGCGATAAACGAAGAGACGACCTGCCATACACTGCGATAAACGAAGAGACGACTTGCCGTACGCTGCGATAAACGAAGAGACGACTTGCCGTACGCTGCGATACACGAAGAGACGACCTAGCGTACGCTGCGATAAACGAAGGGACGACTTGCCGTACGCTGCGATAAACGAAGAGACGACCTAGCGTACGCTGCGATAAACGAAGAGACGACTTGCCGTACGCTGCGATAAACGAAGAGACGACCTAGCGTACGCTGCGATAAACGAAGAGACGACTTGCCGTACGCTGCGATAAACGAAGGGACAACCTGCCGTACGCTGCGATAAACGAAGAGACGACCTGCCATACACTGCGATAAACGAAGAGACGACTTGCCGTACGCTGCGATAAACGAAGAGACGACTTGCCGTACGCTGCGATACACGAAGAGACGACCTAGCGTACGCTGCGATAAACGAAGAGACGACTTGCCGTACGCTGCGATAAACGAAGAGACGACTTGCCGTACGCTGCGATAAACGAAGAGACGACCTAGCTTACGCTGCGATAAACGAAGAGACGACTTGCCGTACGCTGCGATAAACGAAGAGACGACCTAGCTTACGCTGCGATAAACGAAGGGACGACTTACCGTACGCTGCGATAAACGAAGAGACGACTTGCCGTACGCTGCGATAAACGAAGAGACGACCTAGCTTACGCTGCGATAAACGAAGAGACGACTTGCCGTACGCTGCGATAAACGAAGAGACGACCTAGCGTACGCTGCGATACACGAAGAGACGACCTAGCGTACGCTGCGATAAACGAAGAGACGACCTGCCGTACGCTGCGATAAACGAAGAGACGACCTAGCGTACGCTGCGATAAACAAAGAGACGACCTAGCTTACGCTGCGATAAACGAAGAGACGACCTGCCGTACGCTGCGATAAACGAAGAGACGACCTAGCGTACGCTGCGATAAACGAAGAGATGACTTGCCGTATGCTGCGATAAGCGAAGAGACGACTTGCCGTACGCTGCGATAAACAAAGAGACGACTTGCCGTACGCTGCGATACACGAAGGGACGACCTAGCTTACGCTGCGATAAAGGAAGGGACGACTTACCGTACGCTGCGATAAACGAAGAGACGACTTGCCGTACGCTGCGATACACGAAGAGACGACCTAGCTTACGCTGCGATAAACGAAGAGACGACTTGCCGTACGCTGCGATACACGAAGAGACGACCTAGCGTACGCTGCGATAAACGAAGAGACGACTTGCCGTACGCTGCGATACACGAAGAGACGACCTAGCGTACGCTGCGATAAACGAAGAGACGACCTAGCGTACGCTGCGATAAACGAAGAGACGACTTGCCGTACGCTGCGATAAACGAAGAGACGACCTAGCTTACGCTGCAATAAACGAAGAGACGACTTGCCGTACGCTGCGATACACGAAGAGACGACTTACCGTACGCTGCGATACACGAAGAGACGACCTAGCTTACGCTGCGATACACGAAGAGACGACCTAGCTTACGCTGCGATAAACGAAGAGACGACCTAGCGTACCCTGCGATAAACGAAGAGACAACTTGCCGTACGCTGCGATAAACGAAGAGACGACCTGCCGTACGCTGCGATAAACGAAGAGACGACTTGCCGTACGCTGCGATAAACGAAGAGACGACCTAGCTTACGCTGCAATAAACGAAGAGACGACTTGCCGTACGCTGCGATACACGAAGAGACGACTTACCGTACGCTGCGATACACGAAGAGACGACCTAGCTTACGCTGCGATACACGAAGAGACGACCTAGCTTACGCTGCGATAAACGAAGAGACGACCTAGCGTACCCTGCGATAAACAAAGAGACAACTTGCCGTACGCTGCGATAAACGAAGAGACGACCTAGCTTACGCTGCGATAAACGAAGAGACGACCTGCCGTACGCTGCGATAAACGAAGAGACGACCTAGCTTACGCTGCGATAAACGAAGAGACGACCTAGCGTACTCTAGGGTGTTTTTGAGACTTCTTTACATGCTTATTTTCTTTTAAAGATGTTGGTGAAAGTTTAAATTTGATACCAAACGTCAGCGTGGCTTTACGGCTCGTTAGTCCTTTGAAATGAGGGCGACTCTGTTCAGCTCCATGAAAACGTTTTCTAGCTGAGGTAAAATTCAAATTATTGTTGTTTTTAAGAAAAGAGCCCATAAAGCCTGAAGGAGCTTCTGTCAGAACCTCCACAGCCATGAATCTTTCATGAACTGAGACTCCACTGATAGCACCGCTTTTCAGTCAAATTCAAATTTATTTATGAGCATTTTCAAAACAACACATGTTGACCAAACAGCCGAGGACGACTAAGAGCTCACAGCCCTCCAAGAAGCAGAGAAATGAGTAGCGATGTGGAAAACACACATCTTTCCACTCAAAGTTTTCCTGAAGGTTTTAATGGAGTCTCTGTTCTGGTCCTGGTTCTGGTCCTGGTTCTGATCCAGCAGTGCCTGGCCTTCTGTACTTTCTGAAGTTGTTTACAAAAGCTGAACTTTTACTGGAGTTGGTTTTGATTGTTTCACTCAATTCTTATTTGAAAGCATATCCATTAATGAGTAAAACAGAAAATTCAACGGTAGGAAAACTGCGTTGGTCCGTCTGCGGGGCCCCCTGGTGATGAATCAGAGGAAACGCCGAGGCTGAAGTCTGACCATGAGGAGGAAAAAGCCACGGCCGTAAAACAGAAACGTTTCATTCACACAAAACTCTGTTTAATTTCTCTACAAACAATTATTTATAAAAACTCCCACCAAAATGGAAATTTGAGAAAACTCTGTATTTGTGTTTTGTGATTTTGGTCCTGTGTATTAAAGCCTGCAACAAATAATGCGGCGATATTTCCCATCTCGTTTCTTAGCTTCATATTCTAATGTGCCTCTTAAAAACAGTTCAACCTACACACCCAACTCCTGACGCCATGCTTGATTCCTAACAGAAAGTTGTGCTTGTTTTTAAGCAATATGATTAGCTGACAGGCTTTAGCTCAGCGCTACACTGCCCCCTATGGGTCGGCATGTTCAGTGGTGGATTTATTCAGGTTCATGGAGATGAAAACTTTTCTGATATCGATTCTGTGTGTGTGATATTTTTAAGACATTGTGGCAGAGATATTGGTTTTTATAAAGACCTGGCTTCATTTATGTTCCACATTAAATTAATATTTAAAAGAAACTTAAATAATATTGGCTTTATCTGCAGGCTCTTCATGGAGTCAGTGACTTAAAACTGTCAGACAGGAGGGACAGCGGACATGTTGGACAGCGGATGAAGATGAAGCCTGCCAGGTTCTGAGGAAGAGGAGGGAAGCTGCAGACTGGAGAAATTTATGTCTCATTAAAAATAGACAGAAAACATCCCAGATCTTCGTGATGGCCGACAGGATTCACTTGGTGTTGAATTTTTATTTATTAAGATGCTGTTTAATTCAAAACTTTCTGCTCATTAACTAATTACCTTTTAGTTACATTTTAATGACGTACTTTTTACTTCAACAGTTTACTACGAGTAAAATGTTATCAGAGTAACTTTTACTCAAGTACATTATGTTTGTACAGTTTCCACCTCTGCAGAACCTTATCAGAACCAGCTCTCCTACCGGTTCTGGTCCGATTCTGCTGAAGTTCTGGTCCGGCCCGCCGCCCACAGAGCCTCCATCAGGTGAAACTAATGAGTCGTTAAGCTAGCTTGCGCGGCTAATTCTCCTGAAACGTGTGGGAGTTTTTAATATGTGCAGAAGAAGAACATGGCGTCCTGGGACCAGTTTGGCTTTTCATCAATCTGCCGTTTCCTTTTTTCTCCGCTTGTTGTTTCTCTCCTCGCCCACGCCGTCCAGAGATCCAGAACAAAGCGTCCTCGTTGTTCGGAGCGGCGCTCTCACAGGAAACCTGGGCTGCTGGATGTTTTCCATTAAAAGCTCTGGGAATATTATGAAAGCTCTTCTGTTATGAGCAGCAGAGTTCAGTCCCTGGCTGCCGATGCTGTTCGAGTCACAGAGAGGAGGCAGAAACCGCTTCCATCGCGTGGTGCCTTCAGGAACATCCGAGGTCAAAATAGAAACATTCCTGCTATTCAGTCCGAATCAGTTAAACTCAAACTGATCAATTTGAAGAAAAAAAACCAGCTGCGTCCTGACTCTGAACTTGGACTAGGCCACTCCAAAAACCTTGGCTTTGTTCTTCTGAGTCCATCAGAGGTGAACCTTCTGCTGGTCTCTGGTTCTGCAGAACCCGGCCGAGGCCGACGCACAGACGGACGGAGAACGGCTCAACGGGACGCCAGAATTCACCTTCCTGTTTCTCCTCCGCAGTAGGAGTAGGAGACGCAGTAGAGTCGATACAAAATGGCTTCCAGGGGTGTGTGGGTGTGTGTGTGCACGTTTGTTTGTAATACGTTGTGGGGACCCGCTGCTCCTTGTGGGACCGAAACCTGGGCCCCACAAGGTAAACGCTGTTTTTGGGTCAGGGGTCAGATTTAGGACTAAAGTGTGAATTGAGTTTTGGTTGGGATGTAGAAATGAATGGAAGTCAATGGAAAGTCCCCACAAAGATAGAAACGCAAGCCTGTGTGTGTTACAGTGTGTGTGTGTGTTACGGTGTGTGTGTGTTACAGTGTGTGTTACAGTGTGTGTGTGTGTGTTACAGTGTGTGTGTGTGTTACGGTGTGTGTGTGTTACAGTGTGTGTTACAGTGTGTGTGTGTGTTACAGTGTGTGTGTGTGTGTTACAGTGTGTGTGTGTGTGTTACAGTGTGTGTGTGTGTGTTACAGTGTGTGTGTGTGTGTGTGTTACAGTGTGTGTTACAGTGTGTGTGTGTGTTACAGTGTGTGTGTGTGTGTGTTACAGTGTGTGTTACAGTGTGTGTGTGTGTGTTACAGTGTGTGTTACAGTGTGTGTTACAGTGTGTGTGTGTGTTACAGTGTGTGTTACAGTGTGTGTTACGGTGTGTGTGTGTTACAGTGTGTGTGTGTGTGTTACAGTGTGTGTGTGTGTTACAGTGTGTGTGTGTGTTACAGTGTGTGTGTGTGTGTGTTACAGTGTGTGTTACAGTGTGTGTGTGTGTGTGTTACAGTGTGTGTTACAGTGTGTGTTACAGTGTGTGTGTTACAGTGTGTGTGTGTGTTACAGTGTGTGTTACAGTGTGTGTTACGGTGTGTGTGTGTTACAGTGTGTGTGTGTGTGTTACAGTGTGTGTGTGTGTTACAGTGTGTGTGTTACAGTGTGTGTTACAGTGTGTGTTACAGTGTGTGTGTGTGTTACAGTGTGTGTGTGTGTGTTACAGTGTGTGTTACAGTGTGTGTTACAGTGTGTGTGTTACAGTGTGTGTGTGTGTGTTACAGTGTGTGTTACAGTGTGTGTTACAGTGTGTGTGTGTGTGTGTTACAGTGTGTGTGTGTGTGTTACAGTGTGTGTTACAGTGTGTGTTACAGTGTGTGTGTTACAGTGTGTGTTACAGTGTGTGTTACGGTGTGTGTGTGTGTGTGTTACAGTGTGTGTGTGTGTTACAGTGTGTGTGTGTGTGTTACAGTGTGTGTTACAGTGTGTGTTACAGTGTGTGTGTTACAGTGTGTGTGTTACAGTGTGTGTGTTACAGTGTGTGTTACAGTGTGTGTTACAGTGTGTGTGTTACAGTGTGTGTGTTACAGTGTGTGTGTTACAGTGTGTGTGTGTGTGTTACAGTGTGTGTTACAGTGTGTGTGTTACAGTGTGTGTCCCTCTGAAACATCTGCTGTAAAAGCTGTTTTGTTGAAACCTAATAAATAAAAGAAGCTGCTGCCTGTTTCTGCTCCACACACACACACCAACACACACACTCACTGAGCGCCGTCGGAGCGGGTTAGCAGCCATCACAGAACCAGGTTGCTATCGGATCAGTACCGGGCCTCGGCTGGACCGGCTTCACTGGTTCTGCGTAGCAAGGTTCTGATGACCCACCGGCTGTATAGAACTAAGATGGCCGCTGTTGTTGGACTGGGTCAGGCAGGACCAAGATGGATGAAACCGGTTCTGTTGTGGGTCCATCAGAACTGGGTTTAGAACTCAGCAGGAGAATGGCTGAAAACTAGAAGAGTGGAGGTGCTGAGTGGCCTAGTCAAAGTATGGAGCCCAGCCTGACTGAATGCTACGGCAGGAACAGAACCGGTTCTGTTGGGTCAGAACTGGTTTTGGTGCTGGCACTGTCCCAGCATGCTTTGCTCTGCGCAATCACCTGCTTCTGCTCCTGGTTCCAGTTCCGGTTCTGGTTCAGGTTTCGGTTCTGGTCCTTGTTCAGGTTCCTTTTCTTATTTTGGTTCTGGTCCGATGTTCAGCTTTGCGTCTGTATGAATATTTCAGGCTGAAACAGGAAGTTAAAGTTTGATGAGGAGGAAATGAGGCGGAACGCTGCGACAAAACATGCATCCATTATGCAGGATCCGCCATGTTGGACTGACATCATCAGAGGAGGAAGGGCCGCCATCATCATCATCGTGGCGTTTTCTCGGTCTGGCCCTTTAAGAACCGCCTGGTCCCTTTATCCCCTCAGGATAACCAGCTGAAAACATGCGGCCCGCAGCATGACTCCTCCCTCCGGATTCACAGCAAGACGAATTATTGTTCCAGCACTGACCCCAAGGATCAGCTTGAACCTGCAGAGACAGAACCCGACCGCCGGTTCTGGTCCAAACTAATGTCACAATTCCATCAGAACCAGAGACCAGGGGGAATTGGCCGGTCGGTTATCGGTTGATCGATTCTCATTTCCTTAGTTTTGGAAGATCAATGATCAGCCGATATTTTCATGTGAAGAAAAATTTCTCTTCCTCAGCAAAAGTCTACAGATCAGCAACTGGAGGTTGCCGGGCAGGCAGCCCGACCCGGCCCGGCTCGCTTTCCGAACTTTTCTACCGGCTTCTTTTCGGAGCAGGCCCAGCCCAGCCAGTGACGCAAGCTTCGCTCCAGGTCACTGATTGGCTGAGGGCGCGGTCAGACGGTCAGACGGAGCAGCAAAGAGAAGAAAAACGAGGCGCAACGTTTCAACTCGCTGCAACACGGAAGTGATGAAGATACAAACACCGACCCAGATGCAGCTAACGCCGCCGCCGCTGCTCTCCAGCCAGGTGAGCAGTTTGTAGATATATCTGTCTGATTTTTAATATATTTAAAGTTGCCTACATACAGTCATGGAAGACATTTGAAACACAAAGTATTTTTATTGCTCAAACACATTTTCTGAAGCTACTCAGTTTCACATTCCTCACTTCTAAATAATGTCAATATTGTTCAGCATTTTGCCTTCATTTGGTTTTATTGTTTTATCTTGAATCTATGAGCTTCGATTGTTTCTCATTTTGCTGTTATTGCATCGGAGTTTCCCCCATTGTGATAATAAAACATGTTATATGATATTCAGTTATTAAATGGTTATGAATTATTAATTGTAGAGGACATAAAACCAATAAACCTAAAGAAAACGATAGCAGTATTTTATACCTATGCTGTATGTCTGCATAGGTAAAAAACTTACAACTAATTACGTTTTGTCTTTAATTAATGCAACTATTGCAGTTATTTATAATTGTTCAGGTCTGGATGGTAAAAAAAGTATTTGCATATATATAAAGTAACATGTCTGTTTTAAATAATTCCTTCTGTGTTTGTAACTCCCACATTAGTAACTCTGTTATTTATCTACATTTATGTGCTGCAAGCTCTAACATCTGATTACTTTTCCCAGAGAACAGAAGAGGAGGAACATGGCTGACATGATGGAGAACGATGAGGAGAACCGTCAGAACAACAACTGGATCTCCTTCAGGAGGAAGCAGCTACCAGCTGATGGCAGAGCTCCACGAAGAGCCGAGGCAAATAAAAGAAGAAAATAAATGCTGTTTTCTCTCAGTGAACAAAGTCTCTTTTTTATAATCTCTCCTCACATTATTGTACAAACTGTAGTTTGTTTGGCATCAAGGTCCTAATACAATCCTCCCAAAACGAGAGGAGCTTTAGACAGAGTGAAAATAACATTATGGTGTAGAAATATGTCATTGACACATTATTAATACATTATTCAGCAAACCAAACATTTTCACCTTATTATCAGGGCTGCTATTAACAAAAACCCAAAATACAAGTCATGTTCATTTCTACTTTCTACATCATCTTTCTATCCACTCTGTTTATCTGTCTGCCTGGAGAATCTTCAACGTAAGAAAGAGAAAATGTGTCCAAAACCTGGAACCTTAATTAGTGATAAATAAGACTAAGAGTTTAAACTTTAATTCTTAGAGACTAAAAAGTGGAAACATGAAGGTTTGATTAAAACTAGAACCAGTCAGATTAGAAGGAATACAGTTTTATTTGTTCTCAGTGTAACTTGGACATCAGATGAATCATAATTAAACATATTGAAGTGAAAAACAACAGATTGTTAATGCACTTCAACTCTAAGAACATCAGACACATTTGAAATTAGAAATGTTTCATCAGCACATGGAGCTCATGTGGTTCCTGCTCCAGAAGCTGAAGGTCTCTGGACATCCTGGAGGTAAAAACCGACCGGCGGTCAGGAAGACGGACACTGATGAGATCCTCCAACTCAGAGGCTGCAGGAAGAACCGCGATGGTCTGCAGTTCACCAACATCTGAAAACACATTGGGAATGAATTCTGACACTATTACGTTATTTGCAACACCCTGGCTAACATTAGCTCATGTATATTCGGCACTATTACAAGTTTTATAGAAGTTTAATACAAAAATCATCGTTAGCTCACCTGCACCGTCTGAACCACCTGCTTTCCTCCCTGCAAGGTGGAGATCAGCTGTCCTCCTCTTCCTCCTCCTCCTCTTCCTCACCACATCACAGTTTTCCTCCCACCGCGCATTTTCTTGAAGTCCCAGAAAAATCACAATTGGCTATAAAACAATAGCTCAGCTCTCTCTTCTTCTTTTGTCCCAGAAAAACAACATCTGGCCTTAGGTCGCGTAACGAAGCACATCACATGGCGCCTGGAGGCGGAGCGCTACACCCCCCACCACCAGGGGGCGGCACCGTGCTACAGAGCCGAGCCGGCCGGTGGAAACGCGGTCACTCCGAAATAGAGCCGGTGGAAAAGGGGCAATAGAGGTTAGACTCTTAGCCCCGCCCACTCGCTTAGCCCCGCCCACCCGGTCCTGTCTGCAGGACAGCTGTGTTACCAACTCAGCCACATTTGGAACCGGCCGGTCGATGCCGCTGACCCGTTGGAACTTCACACATGAGATCACGACTCTAAGATACATTTAAAATAAAATCATTTCTCATTCATCCTGCAGTTTATTATAGCATAAAGATAAAAATAGAAAGATAATTTAGTAAACAGGATTATTAGTATAATTATTGTCTTTCTGTCCTCATTGAAGAAGAAACGGTCCAGTTAAAGTAAAACGATTTAAATTAAAACAACATGGCATTCCGGCCTCGCTGAGGAAATTCCCGGCTGATTCTGGATGATTATTTTCTGATCTGAAATGAAATTTGTCCACTGAGGGACAGATGGGACGTCCAGAAAGACGTTTTTAAAATCCGACATCATGTTCACTTTCTGCTCTGCGTGATAAAATACGTCAGAAACCCAGGGAATGTTCAGGTTAAAGTAAAATAAGTTATGAACATTTCCAACTGTAATCCTGCTCCGGTTTTTAGAATAAAAATCAGCAGAAATATTTTAAACATCGTTTCAGTTTCTCTGCAGCTTCCACCAAAATACTTCAGTCTGAAATGAAATCCGATTTTATTCCTGCTGAACCAGAAAAAGGCAACAGAGACGTGCAGTGAGAACATGAATCAAACACTGTCTGATTCATGTGTTCATAACTCCTGCAGTCGGGACAGACTAAACATGTAATCATATTTATATAAATATGAAAGAAGTTTGAATGTTAGCTGCAGGAAGCCAACATTCCAAAGCTGAGGTTGTAGCATTTATTCTATAACTCTACAAAATATATTACTATAAAAACAGATATTTCAGAAATGTGAACATTAAAATTATTAGTTTAATAAAATCTGAAATATTCTGAAGATGAATAAAATGAATGTTCTGAACAGCTTCATTGTTCTTAAAATCAATTTACAAAGTTTAGAAGCTAAACAGCTAATCTGAGATAAAGCTATCGTTTAGCATGGAGCTAACAGTTTTTAGCTGCTTCTAGAAAAACTGCAGTCACTGCAACGTCACACGTTTATGTATTTTATTTATGATTAAATGAATATTAATGGTTTTAAACCAGCTGTAGTGAAATAAATTAGAGAAAATGTTTAAGCAGGATGATTAACTGTTAGCTAAAACACATGTAGATGAAAAAAATGAATATTCTTAATAAATAGATTAACATCTCAAACGATTTAAATCAGATTGGGAGTAAAATCAACTCTGTTGATAGAATAAAACACTTCAGTTATTATTATTATTATTATTAAGTTTATTTGACAGGGACAGACAAAGTGAGCAGAAATGTTTGCGTCACAGTGAAGCAGCAGCTGCTGATTCGCAGCGTTTGTCCCTGGATGAACTTTTAAACATTAACTCTAAAACATTGAAGTGAAGATCATTTCAAATCGCACAACATAATGTTGACAACATCTACAAACACAAAACATTAAAAATGGATACAGTTCTGTTTCTGACATTACATTACATTTGTTTTTTGAACATATTAAAACTGTTTCAGACTTTAAATCAACAGGAAGTGAGGTCAGATCCTCAGACTGAGAACTGAACCACATTTAGTATCTGCTGCAGGCTCTGAATGCAATCACTTCATGGTTTAGTGCAAATCCGTTTAAACACCTAAAAGTCCATTTTAAAAGATTATAATTTATAAAAGTAGGAAAGTTCAAAATGCCAAATTTAGCCAAAATGTGACAATGATGGAATCTGATTGGCTTCTGATATAAAACCTTGTAATATAAAACTAATATAAAACTGATTATAGAGACTTGCTGATGGTCTGAGACCATCATGGAGTTCAAAACGTCTCTGCACAGTGGAGAGTTAAACAATTTCTAATAATTTTATAGCAGTTTCTATTTGACGGTTTTGCTGATTTTATCAACATGGCTCCTAAAATTTAACTGAGCATCCAGATTTATTAATAAATATTTTTCTTGTGATTCTTATTCAATATGATAATACAGACTCTAATGACGTTTTCTGTAAAATAAATCTGGGAGTGGCTAATGAAATGTTAGCATGAAGATAAAACAGCCAGAATACCCAGCTAAGCGGCTTTGTGCTGACCACACACATCCTGGACGCTCCTCCATATGACAGCATTAATACATTTTAAAACAGGAATAAACCTTTAAAAGCAGCTGAGCTGCAGTGATGATTCACAACACGGTTTATTAAAGTTACTATTAGTTTCTCTGTGATAACAATTTAGTATCTGTAAAAGAATAAAACATGTTTTAATATCCAATAAGCCTCTTTACTAAAATAAAACATGTAGCGAAAATAAATCACAGTGTGATCATAACAATAATAATAATTATATTTCATGGCGAAACTTGATTAAATCACAGGAGAAACATTCAGGGAGAACATGAGCAGTTATTTTCTAACACCATCAGACGTGATGTAAAGCCGTAAAGCTCCGCAGGACGTTTCAGCGCAGCAATAATAACGTGTCAGAGCTACCAGGAACCACAACAGAGGCAGTCTGATCACTCAGGGACAAACAAAGAAACATTTTCCTTCATCTGAACTCGTCATTCAGTCATTTTCTGGACGAAACGGGAAACAGATGTTCTGCAGAAACACCAGAGTAAATATGATCCAATAATCAATCCATCATTTCTCAGATGTGATGAAGGAAATGAAGGAAAGTCCTGATGCCTTCACATGAGGGGAGCAACAACAACGCAGACAGACTTCATTTAAGGACCATTAATGAAAACGATACACAGACAAACCCTCAGCAGGAAGACTTCAGGTTAAACTATAAACGCTACAAGGATTTAGCAATTCCAGTTCAGCTTTCTTTATGTGTAAAATTTATTTTTAATTTCTGCTGTAAAGGGGAAAAATACAAAGTTCAATTTATTCCAATTAAAGCAGGAGTGATTAAATGTTTTCACTGGATATGAATGTTTCTGCTGCAGAAATGTTGAGTTTCCTCAGAAATGTGTTTTTCTGCGACTGCTGACGTTTTAAAAACTGAAATTTCTGTTTCACTTCATTGACCTGAAGAAGGTGAGATTGATTTCTGGTTTTTTACCAACTTACAGAAAAACAATCCGTTAGATAATCATTATCAAAACAAACTTAACAGTTTTCTATCAGTTACGTTTTACAGTGGGCTGTAGCGCCCCCTGCTGCACGCTGCCTGTATTTACCTGGGCCGTTATTCATTTATTTCCAACAGACAGGAATCGGCTGAAAATGTCAATACAGTAAAATATTTATTAGATGAATAGAGTTTTGACCTAAATGTTTGGAAGTTAGAAAATATTTTATGCTGAAATTTTGAGTCCATTTGGAGGCTGTTGTTAAAAAAAGCATGAAAATAAAAATATTTACACGGAAACGAAGAAACTGGCTGGTTGTAAACAGATTATTTTATGCTCTTTTATCTAAATATATTTTACCCAAATATACTTTATTTCCTTTTTAAACGATTATTTTTAAAGAATTTGAGTTTCTTTCTGAAATTGTTTCTGCAGGTTTTCTGATCATTTTCGTTCACCGATTCATTTTACAGTCAGCTTTAAAAACTTCATCTGAATTTTCTTTGTTTACGTGTTTTAAAGGATTTTTAAATCTTATATTTTAATTACAACATTAATTTAACTTCTTCCAGATTTCTAAGGATTTTGGGGTTTTTTTGTATTAAATTTAATCTGTAAAATCAGTAGATATAATTATCTTCTCCACCTAATCGATTTCCATTTTGTTCCATTTTTGCAGATGAATCTTTATTTATTTAGCACATTTTCAGCAACGGGGCAATTCGAAGTTCTTTACATGAATTAGAGGAAATACAAACAAAATATCAAAAGAAAAGGTTTGTGGTTAATTGCATCAGATTTTCTGATATAAATCACATTTTGATCCTTATTTGAGGCATTTTTTTCACTTCCTGACATTTCCAGTCAACACAAAACAAAGAAAATCACGGAGCGATCCCACAGCGCCACCTGCTGGTGAGAAAAGCTGCTTTATGTGTCAGCATCCATAAAGCAAAGAGAAAAGACATTAATGTCGTTGCTGTTGCTGATTAGCTGAGTGTTCAACTTTCCCATTTAGGCTTCTGTTTGGGAAGGATGAAACGTTTCACCAATAAAATCTAAAAAGTGTGGCAGGTTTTTTTATGCAGGCTCATGGGGGGTGAATACATTTGCATTTTATTGTATTAAAGAGATTAACTCAACTTCATTTTATGGATGATTGGAGCTGGAAAACGGCAGAAGCAAAATGAAAAGTTTGCTTCTGCCAATATTAAAAACATTAATAAGAATAAAAATAGCATTATTTTGTTAGAGTTTTTTAATACACCTGTGAATTTTATTATTATTTAATCATTTATAGTCTTTTTCCAGATTAAATTCTTTTCTTTAATTATAAGCACATTAATATCTCGCTATGATGTGGAAAACGTTTTGCAGAATATTAAAAATAAAAAACCAAGGAACCATATTCACAACTTTGCTATGAATCTGAAACAGATCAAACTCTGCTGTGGATGCAACCTGCCTCATCACCATGACAACACCATCCTTAGAGTGAAGCACAGTGGTGGCAGTAGCATGCTATGGGGTGTGTAGCAGCAGGACGTGGCAGACGAGACAGGACGGAGGGAAAGATGAACAGAGACATGCCAGACGAACCAGAACCAGAACAAACAAAAACCCAGAACCAAGTTACCTGAGCACTTCAAAAAGTCAAAATTCTTACTTTGTTTCACAATCTGGGCCAATAAATCTGGTTCTGATTATTTAAAAAATTATGGATCATTTTCCTTTTGACACTAAGAATCCTGCGTAACAACCATAAGACTGCCGTATTTTTTTTATTTTTTGATAGTTCAGCAGTTTCTTTAGGCATCTGTCTTGTGAACGAGAAAGCACCGCGTTTGGTGCCATGGCCCTTCTTGTAGTGATTATTTCTTTCAGCAGGTGGCGGTAATGCGCCATAGGGCAGTTTATAACTGTCCATTAACCATCACTAGAAAAAGATGCTGTGCTAACGTCTCCCAGTCGGCTCTTCTGTTCTTCGGCTTTTTCCGTTATTAACTGATATTTTTGTATTAAAGTGAGAGTTTTATTGACAGATAGGCCGGTGTTCCATCTGAAAGTGTCTCCAGTTTATCTGAGGTGAGTTTGTGGATTATTCCTGTCCGCTGTTAGCTATGGAGCTAACTGCTGGTGCTAGAAGCTAACTGGCTGAACGTCACACTCAACTTACGGTTCTGAGCTGGTTCTGTTCTGTGTCTCTATTAACCCGCTTCTGTCTGATATTTAACAGAAATGATCATCTTAAAGCTGTCTGTGTTACAACTTTAGACAGACAGCATAAAGGCTAAATGGTTCCGGTTCGGTTGGACATGGCTCGGTTCAAGCTAACCTGAAGAGAGAAAAATGAGAACTTTAGTTAAATCAGTTTATGGTTTTGTTCCCTTAGTTCCCCTCCAGAACTGTATTTGGACCAATATTCCACTGAATTAATGTCGGTTTTCATTTAATTTTCAGAAACATTTTTATATCAAAAGTAGACATTTCTACGGAATTAGATTCTGGTTCTGCTCAGCTGAACCAGAAATCCAGTTTATCCATCAATCAGAATTTTGAGGAAAAAGTAAGAATTAATTTTTCAATCCTCTTCCTTAAATTTTAGCTTAATTTGTAGAAATAATTATTTTAAATTATTTTTTCAACTGAATACTGTGATTTTTTTCATATAGTTTAAATTATTTTTTTGTCAATTTAAGTTTCAATTCACCAAAAATGTAAACATATTTAAAAAAATATTTTAACATATAAAACATATTGTGGAATTTCAAATTTATGATAATTTAACAGGTTTATATCAGGTTTATAAACATACAGTTACACAGAAATGTGAATGTTTTTAAATGCTTAATTTTATTTCTAGAGCGTTAGAAGTTTTAGGATTAGTAACATTTGACACACGGTGCCTCTACTGTCCTGCAGGGAGGGGGAAACATTTATTTAGTGTTCCCTTTCAATAAACTAACAAATACACCCTGGTCTATATTGTATTAACTTTCTTCTTACTGGAAGTCTCTGTTTTTATCTTAGACGGGACGGAAACAGAGGAAAACTTTTGGCCTGTTTGGCTTGTGACGCATTTCTGTCCTAAAGATAAAAACCTCCAGATATCTCACAACCAGGAGAAACTTTCTGGAAGACTTTCAGTATTCAGTGATGCCACATGAACTGACCAGTACATTATAGTGAGGGAACGCAGTTTGAAGTTTCTTCATTTCTGGGTATTTAATAAAAACTCTTCAGGCTGAAAACTGGAAATGATTCTTGTTCAGCAGCAGAACTTTCACCGTGTGGTCGGGGATATTCAAACTTCACAACCAAGGTCATCTTGGGAGACTTTTCTGGACTTTCATATAAATACTAAAGCTCTGAAATGACCGTAAAATCTGTCGTTCAGCCATCTTTGTTTCTGGGGACAGAAGGAAGCATTGCTGCGGTTTGATGAAGACTGGGACGAAGATCTTCTGCTTTACTCCAGCTCTTCCCTTTGTCCTTGAAAAGCACGTCCAGCTGTCTCTGGGGACAGGTGCGTCCAACAGGCTTGTTGTCTCAGGCTGAGGTTCTGGATCGGTAAACGGACCGAACACCAGAGTTGCCGGTTCGGTTGGGGTAAAGTGCCTTGCCCCGGGATGCGTCGACATGCAACAGGAAGCTGGACTCGAACCTACAACTTTATGATTACAAGATGTCTACCCACTGGAGCCACAGAACCCAGACGATCAGAACCCGAACTGACGCGGTTCTGGAGGTAAGAGTGACTTTGGACTGTGGAGAACCGGACCAGAACCAGCAGCACCCGGACCGAAGCTTGGTTGGTCCTCTCATGCTTCATCAGATCTTGGCCACACTGTGCCTCCCTTCCCGGCATGCACCTGTGATGGTGTCGGGCCCGATGGGAGGAGCTTCTGTCAGCTTTCAGGTTTTCCTTCCTGTGTTTCAGGAGGAGCAGGAAGTGTTTTGGTTCTGTCTGCAGGTAAAGGTAGAGGGCATGTCTGGACCCCCACCCCAACCCCCCGCTGTGTTGTCTCTCTCAGCTCGCTCGCCCCCAGCTTCACTCTCTCTCTCTGTCTCCTGACCTGGTCTCTCCACAGGCACCCGCCATGTTCCCGTTCCGACAGCCATCCGACTCGGACCTGCGGCCCGACCCTCGGCGCTACGGCTCTGGAGCGGAGCGGGACTTTTTCCGCCCCCCCCAGGAGTCTTTGTCGCCGGGCCCCGCCCCCCAGGATGGCGTCCTGAGCCTGCTGAGCAGCTGCGGCCTGGAGCCGGAGGACCTGTCGGTGCTGGCCAAGCTTCCTGAGGACATCCTGACCGTCGAGTCTCTTCCTCAGATCCTCAAGCAGATCAAAGGCCAGAAAGCTCCGCCCCCGGCGTTCCCCCCCCGGCCGGAGGAGCCGTTCCACCTGGGGACCGCCAAGCCTTTACCTGCCAGGCCGCCCTCTCCGCCGCCCCCTTCCTCCTCATTCAAGGCCTTTAGCTCCGCCCCCAGGGACTGGGAGCGGCTCCGCCGCCAGCCGGTCCAGTACCCGCTGCACCTGCTCTCTGCCGAGTCCCGGCCGGACCGCTGGCCAGGTCAGCAGGCCGCCGGGTCAGGCAGGTCCCCCCCGCCGCCGTCCTCTTCGTCGACCAGGCGGGCTGTAGACCAGGACCTCAGGCCACGCCCCCCCGCCTATGGTAAGGACGGTTCCTCCTTCAGCGGGTCAGCGGGCAGAACCCGTCCTTCCCGTTTCTCCGGGTCAGGTGATTTCAGGACGGCTCCTCCTCTTGATGAGCGCCGCCGCGACTCCAGGCCGTCCTTCAGCAGCCGTGTCCCGGACCGAGTTCCGAACCTGAACCGGGCCCGCGACCCGGCCTCCGGCGCCATGCCCTCTAAGAAACAAGCTCTGGACTTCCACGGAACGTCACCGCCGGCGTTCCCGTATTCGTGCTCGCTGTGTGACATCGCCGTTCTGTCAGAGAAGGTAAGTTCACCTGTCTTCCTGCAGGCCGGGACAGCAGGTGAGTGGGGTGGCGGGGTCACTGGAGGATCATGGGAAGAGTCGGGGCAACTGCGAGATGGCCAGTGACCTCACTTCCTGTTTGTGCTTCAGGTTTGGATTCAGCACGTCAACACGACTGGACACGCAGACGGGCAGCTCAACCTGCTGCAGCGGTGAGGAACACACACCTGGTCTCACCTGGTCACACACACCTGGTCTTACTCTGAAGCCGTCCCTTGGTCTCCTCTGCAGGTTTCCACGGTGGGACTGTCGCCTGGAAAGCGCTGGAAGGTCAGTGACGTTACCAGGTCCAGATCCGTTCTCCTGATCCAGTCCTGAGTTTCCTTCCCAGGGATTCAGTATCTGTTAGTTGGGCTTACAGAACAGAACCTTGAACATCCACCACTCGGGGTCGGGTTCGGGTCAGGGGGCCCACACCTCCCTCCCCCCCTGGTCCAACTCCTCCAGGTGAATTCCTGGGCGAGACCCTTTAACCGCCCGCTGGTTCTGGTCAGAGGACCCAAAAGGTGCATGGCAGCTTTGCCTGTCAGACTGCCCCAGGGCAGATGTGGCTACTATACAGTAGCTTGCCAACATCAGCATGTGAATGACTGAATAGGGTGAGAATCATTTTGGGTACTCTGGCCTTGATAAGGCACTATATGAGTACAAGCCATCTGCCATTTAACCGGCTCTACTGAGTCCCTCCATGATGGCCGAGCTTCTCTCTCTAAGGGAGAGTCCAGAGACCCTGAGGAGAAAACCCATTCCGGCCGCTTGTATCCGCGATCTCGTTCTTTCTGTCATGACTCAAAGCTCATGATCATAGATGAGGGTGGGAACGTAGATCAACCGGTAAATCGAGAGCTTCGCTTTGTGGCTCGGCTCTCTCTTCACCACGACGGACCGGTACAGCGCCCGCTTGACGGCAGACGCTGCGCCGATCCGTCTGCCGATCTCCCGCTCCCTTCTTCCCCCATTCATGAACCCAGAGATACTTAATCTTCTCCACTTGGGGCAGGACCTTTTCCCTGACCCAGAGAAGGCACTCTGCCTTTTCCTAGCTGAAGACCCTCAGATTTGGAGGCACCAATCCTCATCCCGGCCGCTTCACACTCAGCTGAGAGCTGCAGGTCACGACCTGATGAAGCCAAAAGGACCACATCATCCGCAAAAAGCAGAGATGAGATCCTAAGGCCACCAAATCGGATCCCCTCAACACCTTGGCTGGTCTAGAGATTCTGTCCATGAAAGTGATGAACAGAATCGGTGACAAAGGGCAGCCCTGGCGGAGTCCAACTCTCACCGGAAACGAGCCCGACTTACTGCCGTATCGAGCGCTGACGCTGCTGTGGCGACGGTAGTAGGAGTTTGTCCTGCAGTCGGTGTGGGGTTGATGACCATAGATGTCCACTTCTGTTGTGTCCTGGGGCAAGACAAGACACTTCACTCAGCTTGCCTGCTGGTTGCGGTCAGAGCGTCCAGTGGGTGGCGCTGGCGCACGGCAGCCTGGGTCGGGCGGCCGTCGCTACTATCCAGCAGCTCACCATCAGAGGGTGAAGAGCTTTGGAGTCCTCTGTACTTGATAAACGCTTGCAGAGGGTCCACCATCCAGGGTCAGAGGTCAGATCATCTGAATGCATCACAGTGTGATCAGTGTGGGCTTGAAGCTGTACCGGGTCAGGTCGCATCAGAACCTGCTAACCTGATGATTTCTGTTGCCAAAGGGACGAGAACCAATCAAACCACAGGAGAGATGGAGCAAATCCCGCCCCGCCGCCCCCCAGACCCAATCAGAACCGAGGTAAGTCCTCACAGCGGAGATGACTCTGGTTCTGGTCCGTGACGAAGGTTCTAACGGGTCGATTGTGTTCAGCAGATCCACAGACGTCCAAGAAGCAGCAGAAGGTGAGAAGGTTCTGCTCAGGTCATCAGGAGGCTGCCGCCGCTGGGCCTCACTGTGTGTGTGTGTGTGTGTGTGTCAGGCGTCAGATAAAGGGAAGGTGGTGTGTGCCAAGTTCCCTCCTCAGGCTGTGGACGAGGCGTCTCTGAGGAAACTCATCGAGCCGTTTGGAAAGGTCGGAAAAATCCTCATGTTTCCGTCTCTGGTGAGTCTTCATCTCACACACACACACACACACACACACACACACGCACAGCCAGCCCCGGTGGGGGCCTAACGGCCGCTGTGCTTCCTCAGGCCTTCGTAGAGATGGGTTCCTCCGATCAGGCCAAGGACCTGGTCAAGTTCTACAGCAGTTCTGACCCAGAAGCCAGGAAGGTGAAGGTGGAGTTCAACATCTCCAACGCCTTCAGCTTCCTGCAGGTACAACACCTGGACCCACCGACCGGGTTCTGACCCAGAGTTAAACAGAACCCCAGATTTGGGATCTTATTATTGTGTAAATGCTAATGTTAGCATTAGCAACAACTAGCATGTCATCTAATCTAATTTGATGTTAAAGCTAAACTTAATGGAGGAAGTTAATGTTGGTCAACATGCTGTTGATAGTGTTTAGTGAACATTAGCAATTTAGCTAATTTTAGCTGTTGCATGACATCAATCCTCTCATTTGCGTAATGAGTGGATTGATCATCTACATCATCATCCTAACCTAATAGCTAAAGCTAACACACGGAATGGAGTAAATTCATGTTAGTCAACATGCTACATTTAACCTGTTGGCTAACATTAGCCTTTAAGCTAATTTTAGCCTAAATGGAGAAAGTCAGTGACAGGTAACATTGCTACATTTTAGCTAATTTTAACCTTAAAGCTTAAATGAACACATTTGATGGCTTTGCTAATGTTAATAAACACACTACTGCTAGCCTACATGCTATCATTAGTGCCTTAGCTAGCTTTAGCTCCTTAACTTATTGTAGCTTATCCACTGCTGCTAGCACGCTAGATGGAGCAACTTAACTTTATTAAACCTGGTAGTTAGCGACCTATGACCTTTAGCATGTCAGCTGAAGGTTAGGTGGGTCAAAGTTCCTCAGTTCAGGAACCAGAACCTCCTGTTGGACTGGGAGGAGCTGTAGAGGTCTGAGTGGTTTGGGCCAGCTGGTTCTGATGGTTCTGTGTCTCCTCAGAGCTCCCAGGTGGTGAGCTTCACTCCAGCGCCGAGCGGCGAGGACGGCCGGTCCGATCTGCTCAGCATCGCCAAGCGCTTCGGGGAGCCGCTCTACACGCTCTTCCTGCCCTCCAAGGTGAGTTCTGGCCCACCGGGTCCGGGTTCTGAAGACCCGGGTTCTGAGCCTTTCCGTCCAGACCGGCGACAGGGCCCGGTTCTGACAAGTTCTGGTTCTGGTCCAGGCCTTTGTGGAGATGAAGCTGTCGGCTGAGGCCCAGAAGCTGGTGGACTACTACGCGGCCAGCACCCTGCGGATCAACGGCGCCACCATCCAGGTGGCCTTCTCCTCCGAGTACCGGACCCTGCTGTGAGTAGAACCCGCCCACGGCCAGTTCTGGTACCGCCTCGCCCTCGCCGACCGTCTGGTTCTGGTCCACAGGCGGGTTCCGTCGGCCCAGAAGTACGAAGACGAGCCGGCCGAGACCAAGGAGCCCAACAGAACCCGACGGGCCAGGACCCGGTCCGGGTCCAGAGACCGGTCCAGGGGAGGGCGGCGGAGACGGAGCGGTTCTGGAGACAGGAAGAGACCAGAGACCAGAACCAGAACCCGGTCCAGGTCCAGAGAACAATATGGAACCAGTTCTCCCGGGCAGAACCAGAACCAGACGGAGGGGAAGCCCAAAGAACCACAGAACCCAGGTAAGCAACCAGAACCAGCAACGACCGGGCCTTCATCCTGGTTACCTTAGCAACCAGGATGAAGGCTCAAAGAGAGGACAGAACCGGTCCTTCAGGATTGGGTTCTGATCGGTTCTGGTCTCTCTGCCCAGAGTCCAGATCGGCTGAACCTCAGAGAGATGAAGGTGATGATGATGATGATGATAAAGCCCAGCCAGCGGCTGGGGAAGAGGAGGACCAGCTGGCTGATGAAGATCAGTGAGTCGGGTCTGATCGGCAGCAGAACTCGGCCGGACCGCCGAGCGTCTGCTGACCCAAAGTCCTGCCATCTCCAGGTCCGACAGCGACATCGAGGGCATGGAGGTCATCGCCGAGGACGGACAGAACCTGGACGAGGAGGAGGAGGAGGAGGAGGAGGAGGAGGAGGAGGAGGAGGAGGAGGAGCAGAAACCAGAACCACCTGGAGCAGGTCGGACCTGGACCGCCGCAGGAAAAGTTCTCTGGAGGGAAAAACTGAGATCAGGAAATGATTTTCCAGATGGAGGAGAGCTGGAGAAGACCGGAGCTGAGGAAGAGGAGGTAAAACACCTGCTGGTTCTGGTTCTGTTGGACCAGAACCAACAGAACCAGTTGGTTAAAGTCTAGATTTCTAGATCTAGAGTTGAGTGGAGTCAGTCTATGTCTGTAGCTCATTTCCAGCCTCGGCCACCAAAACACTTCACAACAAACATCATCACATGTAGATAAATGAAAAAGTAGAAATTAAGTTAAGTTTAGTAAAAATAATAAGACAAATATTAAACTGTCAGATTCCAAAAGCTGATTTGAATAAAAACCAAACAATATGGAGTTTTCCCTCCTTTTCTCTTTAGCCGAGTTTCAGCCAGAGGGAGACGATCCACAGATTCTCTGTCTGCTTCCATCCTGGCTTCAGGGACAGACGGTAAAAGCTCAGGGTTCTGGTGGGCTGCAGGCTGCTGGAGCTCACTTCAGTACCGAGGACCCAAAACACTTAAAAACTATCAATAAGACCTTAAATTTGATCCTAAAGCAGCAGGGAGCCAGCGAAGGGTTTGTAAAACCGGGGCCACAGATTCACCTCCTGGTTTTGGTCAGCAGACCAGCTGCAGCATTTTGTTTGCTCTGCTCCAACCCTGAGTACAAAGAGTTAAATAATCTAAACGTGATGAATGATTGGATCAAAATCAGGCAGAGGAAGATCAGATTTGATCTTAGCAAGGATCCTCAGCTGGAAGAAACTGGCCTTGATAGCAGCGCTAACATGCTAATCAACTCTAACACAGGATCAACAATCACACCAAGAGTTTTCACAAATGGACGACAGCAGGAGGACGGGGGACCGACCACAGCGTCACGTCCAGGAGAGGACGGCTCTACATCTAGGGCTGTAGATCTATAGAGCTTTAGATCTACAGCTCAGGTGTCAAACTCCAGTCCTCCAGTCTCTGTCCTGCAGGTTTTAGATGAGCCACAGGTACAAAACCCTGGAATGAAACGGCTTCATGACCTCCTGGTGTGGATCAGGTCTCAGAGCCTGAATGACCTGATTATTCTGTCCAGGTGCAGCAGAGGCTCATCTAGAAGCTGCAGGGCTGGAGTTTGACACCACTGATCTACAGCTCTACATCTACAGCTCTACATCTAGTTATAGATCCAGAATCAGAACAGCTTCAGTTCTTCCAACTGTAAACCAGAGGATGACCTCTGACCTCTGACCCTTCAGAGCCACATGGGAGACGTTCCAGTGGGGATTCTACCTTCTAATGTCTCGGATCAGAGAAACTCGTCCAGGCGTTTCTCTAGTGGCATCAATACCTGATCGATAACTGATCGATACCGTAAATCAGTTTTAATCTTCAGCTGATCACCAATAACTGGAACATTGATTATTATGGTCTGTTTTTATGTTGGAGCCAAATCGTTGCTGAACTCGACCCGTTTAGCTGGTTCTGGTTCCGACCCAGCTTGACGTTCTCCTCCTTCCCAAACAGGAAGTAGAATTCCCGGTGGATCTGGAGAGCTGCATCACTCTGGACGAGGTGAAGACGGACGATGAAGGTAAGCAAAACCTTCAGGACGACCCGGTTCTGTTTGGGTTCCTGACGATGTTCTGGTCCGTTCCAGATGAAGCTCCGCCTGCCGACTGTCGCTGCGAGGATGTCGGGAAGATGGGTTCTGGAGAACCCGGTCCGGAGCCGACTGGACCGACTCCAGACCATGAAAGTTCTGGTTCCGTCTCCAGAACCCAGGAGGAACCAGAACCTTCAGATCAGACGAGGTCCACTGAGACTCTGGAGCCAGAACCAGACAGAACCGGTCCGGAGCCAGAGAGCCAGACCGGATCCCAGAAGGTTCTGGAGACACGACGGGCCAAGACCCGGTCCAGGAAGTCATCGGGAGACGACGGTACCAGAACCGGTTCTGACGAGGAACCCGATCAAAGAAAGACCGCCTCCAGAACCGCTCCAGAACCCGGTCCTGAAAAACGAAAAGCAACTCCTGAGAACGACGACGTTCCTCTGAAGACGCTCAAGAGGGAGAACGGACCAGAACCGGGTCAGAACCTGAGCACGGCGGAACCAGAGGCTGACGAAGAGAAAAAGCAGCAAATAAAGACAGACGAGCAGAACCAAGCAGAACCAGAACCACGTGAACAGGTAGGACCGCCGAGCAGGTCCGGTCTCCGACCTGTCCTCAGGGTTCTGTTCGGGTCCTTCTGGATCGAGTTTCTGGTTGAAACCGGACCTACCGTTCCTGACTCGGGTCGGGTTCTGAAGCCAAGCTGCCCTGCTCTGATGACCCGGTCCGGACCGATCCGGACCAGGTCATCAGAGCAGAGGAAACCCAACCGGGTCGACGTTCTGCTCGGAGCAGAACCGGATCAGTTTGGAGGTTCGTTTATTTCTTTGCTCACGTCAGCGTCGCGTGACGGACAGGAAGTCCTGCTGAAAACAGGAAGTGGCTGTTCAACGACTGAACGGATTTTAATTCTGCTGGCGAGGAAAACTGCAGACAGGAAGTGACACGTTTAGACGTTTCACTCAATGCAGTCAAATTGTTTTCAGATCAGGGATCAATATTCCAGTTCTGCTGATTATTAGAAAGTTTGGACCAATCACTGACCGCCTCTGTTTCCAGGAGTCTGGAGCGCCACCAGCAGAGGGCGCCGCTGAGCCGCAGAAACCTGTCGGTAAGAGTCACACCTCAACTGATTCCTCAGTTTACTTCAAGTCCAATCAGAAGCATTTGAGTGGACTGATCAGAACCGTGATGCCGCGGTGCGTTCACTGACCCCTCGGCGTTCTGTGTTTCAGGAGCCGAGTTCGTTCGTCCCGTCGTCGGTTACTTCTGCAACCTCTGTCAGCTGATCTTCATCGATGAAGATGAAGCCAAGCTGCAGCACTGCGCCACGCCGGCCCACTACAGGAAGTACCAGGTCGCCATGGAAACCAGCAGCCCAATTAGCGTTTCTGTTTGCGGCTCGCTAACGTGTCCTCTGTTTGTTTCAGGAGAAAACTGGCAAAGATCTGTGGATGAGCTGAGTTACGGATCAGAACCGTTCGCTTCCTGCTGCTGTAAATGTTAGTTTGAAATAAAGCAAGTTTGATTCTGAGGAACCAGTTTATTGTGTAAAATGTTCTGAACAGCAGATCCACATCCAGACGGGTTCCGACCCGGTTCGTTCTGACAAACATCTAAAACATAAAAGCAAAAAACATGAAACTCTTCTTCAGGTGTTTTCAGGCCGCCGTCTTCTTCAGCTTCTTCTTCTGCGCTTTGGCCCGTTCCTTCTCCAGATGTTTCTGGATGAACAGAGAAACAACCACAGTCACCATCACAGAACCTTACAGAACCACCGTGACCCGGTTCTGGTAGGACGGGACCAGAACCTGGAGGAGAGACAGGTTCAGCACTTGGACACAAAAACATCAGAAGTAATTAGAGCAACATCTGGAACCAAGAACTGATGAAACAGGACATGGCCCTTCAAAATAAGACAAGTTCATTTTTAAAGTTTAATGTTGACTTTTAGCACAGACATCCTGGTTCAGTCCTGTGACTAGTGAGGGATTCTGGGTAATGAAGGCAGCTAACTCACCAGGAAACAGGCGAGTTTCTCATCTTCCAACCTGGACTCCTTTTCTAAAACTGCTTATTCAATTATTTTAGATTAATATACTCTATCATTTTAAAAAATGTAAGCATGAAAACTCATGAAATTACACAAATACATGATGAAGCTTTACGTTAGCTTTGTGCGAGTCACTTTTCATTTAGGTCAAAATGGAAAAATCCCAACAGTTTAGTGTTGAAGAGGCCGTGGAGTTCGTCACTGGACAGCCGATCCCAAATAGCCCAACAAACGGGTCAGAGAAGAACCAAGAGGGTCTAGAAATTCAGATCTGATTCAGTGATTTAGCTACGGAACCACATTCAGGCCAAACATTTTCTTGGAGAAAGTACATTTTTAAAACCCTCAAATGCTCTTAGAGAACATCTCCTGATGGGACCCAAAATCCAACCAGGTATTAGAGACAGTTTACCTCTAACAGTTGGACAGAGAAATGTTAATACCACAGTGGAAGAAATACAGAATCTGACCGGCCAAATGTCAGGAGACATTAGAATATTGCAACATGACGCAAAGTGTCTGGTAGTGGAAGATAAAACATCACAAATTAGATTTCACGTCTTATTGGAGTCTCTACATTTCATTGATGGATCAGATTTGTCAAATTGACTTGTGAAGGAGAAGTACTGGAGGACCCGATTCACTCAACATGGCAGCATGGGGACGGCCTTCTGCAGGTCACAGACCTGCTCCTGCAACTCAGCAGGATCTGTTTGTTACCACGGCAACTGGAAGAAGATCCCACTTGGGACTGAATGATGATGTGCAGCTTTAGAAACCTTTTCAGGTTCTTATCCTGGGCTCCATTTGAAGTCACATTTCATTAGTTTGTAGGAAACATTTTGAAGGTTGTAAAACTGAAAAAGATCCTGCAAATAAAAAGTTAAGTTTGTATCAAGAAAATTCTTGATATCACCGAATATTCCCAATGTGACATGAATACGTCACAAGTCAGAGCCGTGCCAGTGGGTGGCGCTATTATAAAAACAAAACCTTTAGATATGCGTTACATACGATCCATCTGGTATAATATATGACTCCCATAATTGTAATAAAATAGAAGTGGGTCTGGGTTCTTTGGGCTGAACCGGGCTACCTGTGGGCGGGGCCGGCTCACCTGCAGCTTGTCGTAGTGCGCCTGGCTGCTGCAGTGCGCCTTCTTGGCCTTTTCCTCGTTGGAGTAAAACAGGAAGCAGAGGCGGCAGTAGTATCCCATCTTCACATGCTCCACGCCTGCACAGCCAATCACAGCGCAGCATTCTAACCACACGTCTGTAGCCATGGCAACAGCGTCAGGGCACTTACCCATGGGGGTGTCGGGGTCGTAGGGCGGGAGAGCCGCCACGCCGGGCTCAGCAGGGGGCGGGGCCTCCGTCTGACCGTTCTGATTGGTCGACGTCTCCATCTCCTCCTGCAGAACAAAGTGAAGCTGGTGAAACGGGTCGGAGGTTCTGGTCGGTTCCAGATGATCCAAAGCTCCAGTACAACAGCTTCTGATTGGTCCATTCAGGAGTCTCTATGGAGACCGCAGACAGTCCTTTAACTGGACTGGGTTCCTCCAGAACCCAACGGGTCAGAACCAGGGATGCCAGTAGCAGAGTAACGAGTTTTTGATGGATTAACATCAACTGAGAAGCTTTTACCTCGTCCTCCGTGTTTACTGTAAACTGGTGTTGGAGGTTTTAGTGAATTTTCCTCTGGGTTGTTGCGGCGCGTTGCTCGGATCCGACCAGTAGAACTTTTATGGTCACAGAAGTTTGTGTGACCCAGACTGAAGACTCACGAGCTCCAGTCCTCTCGTCCCTAATGCTCGCTGACTCTGGTCGCTATGGTAACGTTTATACCTTCAAAATAAGATGCGCCGTAAGCTAAAGATTCGCCACAAAACGAACATTTTAACTCTCGATAAAGAAACCAATGGGAGCCTGACGCACGGCGCGCTGGCGGGTTGAGGCTTCGCCGCCTGCTGGTCCGGGATCAATCCGTCCTCCTGTCTCCCTTCTGGTCGGTTCCAGAAGATCCAAAGACCTCTGATCCGTTTCTTACTCATTTTGCTGCTTGTGGCTCAATGTTGGCCAGGAATCCAGTTAAAGGATTTTCAAAATAAAAGACCCACCACACTCAGATAATACATAAAACAGAAATACTCAATTATTTCTTGTGCGGCCCGGTACCGGTCCGCGGGCCGGGGACGACTGATCTAAGGGACGTCATTAGTTAATAGAACCTCGTTTTGACCTAATGAACTTTTGATCGATCATTGATTGGACGTCCATTAATTCTTCACATCCCCAGTCAGAACCCGGGTCCAACATGATACCGGGTCAGAACCGGCTGGAGAACATCCAGGACCTCAGAGTGACCAACAGAAACAAGGCCAGAACACGGATAGCCAGTTCTGGTTTGGTACCGGGTCAGAACCTGGACTCACCTCTGGTTTCGTATCGTCTGAACTTTCTGGAAGTTTCTCTGCAGAGTCTTTCTCCACAGCGGCGCCTTCAGTGATGTCACAGCTTGGCCCCGCCTCCTGCTCCTCCTCCTCTTCCTCCTCCGTCTCCCCGGCCTTGGCCTCCTTCTCCTCCTCTTCCTCCTCCTCTTCCTCGCGGTCCTCCTCTTCCTCCTGTTTCTGCTTCTTGGCCGGCGGCTCCTCGGCACCGCGGCCGCTCCGCTCCGGACTCTTGTCCCTCTTGGACGGCGCCGGGTACTGATGGCTGGAAGAGACGAGCTGCAGTGACTCGGGGACCTGGGACTCGGGGACCTGGGCCCCCGAGTCCCTGTTTACAGGTGAAAAACAGTTTCTGGTGAAAATGGAAGTTTTGTTGGGTTTGTTCTTTACATTTACATAAAACCACCGAATGTTTCCTCTGAAACAGGACAGATTGAAAATGGGTTCCAGAGTGCAGTGGTTCTGAAACGTACCGGTGTCCGGTACCGGTACCGTTGTCTTGTAAACAGAATAAATGGATCTTTCTCTCAGAGAATCTCTAGCTAATGCATAGCATGACGCAAAACAGCTGCTTCCTACCATCCACAGAAGAAGAAACTACTGATAATGCTGCTGTTGCTACAGTTCATGTTCCCCCATCAGGTCCGGTTCCCTCAGCGTCTCTTCATCGCTCCGCATCACCAAGGCGGCAAAATACACGCCTGCTTGTTCAGCTCTTATCTAGAGAACTACAGACACCATGAAAACTCAAACAACGGGTTTCAGAGAAGTTAGCCCACTTTTTTACAAACTGCACCCTAATCAGACACACACAGTGTGGTTCCCCCAATATCTGGGGGAACGGGACCCGATGGGGGAACGGGAATCGAAGTGCTTTAAAGTAGAACTTTTCTTTTCAATACATGCACACTTAGTTTCAAAGAACCTAGCACCAACTAGTGGCGTGTTTCTCAACCTTGTTGGGACAGCGCCCCCTATCCATCATCCAGGTCCTCCAAAGAAGACGTAGGCTACTTTGCACTGAATATTATTTTATTATTAATATTACTATCACTATTGTTGGTGTTTTGATTTTTATGGTTCATGTATTTATCATGAAAAATAATTTCCCAGAGAACAAAAAAGTCGTATTGATTATTGCAACAGCGTCTTCACAGGTCTGTCCAACAAATCAATCAAACAGCTGCAGCTGATCCAGATGCTGCTGCTGGCGTTCTGACTAAAACCAGGAAGATAGAGCACATAACACCAGTTTTAAAGTCCCTCCACTGGCTCCCTGTAGCTCAAAGAATAGACTTTAAAATCCTGTTGTTAGTTTATAAATCACTGAACGGCTTAGCACCACAATACATTAAAGATCTGCTGTTGTTGTATCAACCTTCCAGACCTCTCAGGTTCTGGTTCTGGTTCTGCTCTGCATCCCCAGAACCAGAACCAAACGAGGAGAAGCAGCTTTCAGCATCTATGCACCACAAATCTGGAACAAACTTCCAGAAAACTGTAAAACAGCTGAAACACTGACTTCCTTTAAATATAGACTAAAAACCCACCTGGTTAGGATTGTATTTGAAATGTAATCAATTACAAATTTATTGATGGAACTTGACTTAATGCTGTGTTTTGATTATTGATTCTATGTTGCTTTGTGTTTCTGTGTTGATATGATGTAAAGCACTTTGAAATGTCTTGCTGCTGAAATGTGCTATACAGATAACATTTGATTGATTGAATGATTGATTGATATTAGCAGAGCATCCCACCTTTTGATGTTTACCTTTACTGTGTAAACAAAGATTGGAGTCAGAATGTCTTCATGTAAATGTGTGAACAGAAATGGGACAAAACTTCCATTTTTGTTGCATCATTGTCATGTAAACAGGGAGTCCCTGGGACTTGGAGTCCCTGGGACTCGGGGCCCCAGGGACTCGGGGCCCCAGGGACTCGGCGCAGGCCGGCCTCTCACCCATGCTTCAGCTGCTTGTACTTGCGGCTCACGTAGACGGTCAGCCGCTTGCCGTGGAACTTGAGCTGCTTCCCTTTGCAGGCTTCGGCCATTTTCTCTGCAGCTTCGGGTTTCTCCATCTCTATGAAGCACTGCAAGCAGAACCACGCCGGTCAGTAGCCAGAACCAGGACCAGAACCGGAACCAGAACCAGGCTGGTACCTCTCTCTTGATCCGGTGCAGAAAGTACTTCCGGATCTTTCCGTACGGCTCGGCCAGCGTCAGGATCTCCTCGTCGGAGAAGCGGATGTTGGGAATCTGGCCGATGTAGACGACTCTGCCGGATCCGCACTGAGGGGGAGGAAGATCACCATCATCATCACCATCATCAGGTTCTTAAACGGAGACTCGGTCGGATCCACAGCCTGTCTGACGTGGCGGCTCCTCTCTCTCGTTTGTTTAGTTTTAATCATGTTTGGTGTGTAACCATAGCAACATGATGTTTTTTGTCTCAGGGATGAAGGCAGAAAACCCGAGCATCCTCACTGCACTGACTCAGTCTTTGGTCAGGGCTGGATTCTGATACGCTGCAACACAGACCAACCCAGCAGGGCAGCTGCAGAGGCTCCGCCCCCTGGAGAACAGAACCTCACATATGAAGTTTTATTGAAACGTCAAGTTTCTTCTAAAGGGTCAAAATGACAAACTGAGACCTGATGGAAACATCCAGAAGCAACTTTAATACACAGAGGGGCCAGGAAACCACAGAAGAAGAGCTGGAGGACTGACCTGGATGGTGGGGTAGCTCAGGGAGTGAGTGATCCTGACAGGCCGGCCGCAAACCGTCGCCGTCACGTTGCCGTTGTAGAACTTAGCCATGTTGACGGCTTCTGCCTCCGTCTCAAACTGGATGTAGGCCTGAGGAAGAGGAGGAGGAAGAGGAGCAGAACCATTTAAAGTTGCTGACTTTGCCCTCTCCTTCAGGCATTTGAATATGATTTTACATGGAGCGTTGCTGCCACCTACTGCAGCTTTAGGGAACTGCTGTGCTTTTATTAAGCAGCAGGTTTGCTAGCAGCGGCTAACAGACATGTCCATCATGGCCGCTGCGTTCTGTAAGGAGCAGTTTATACGTCAGAAAGAGCCTTTATGTTTACATGTGTGAGAAAAAGTGACTTTTGCCAACTGAATTTATGTTTATTTGAATTAGTTTAGGAAAAACCTGAATACTGTGGGAGCTTTGATTGTTATGCAATAAGCTAACTAGCATGAGCTAAGCTTATGTTAGGCCAACATGTTGCTATGTTACATTAGTCGTTTATCCTGACTCTAATGTAACAGTCAGGTTCTTGTTGTTCTGATCATTATGAATGTAAAACTTTTAGCTGCTCAGTCGTTTAAATGAAGGAAGAAGAAATGAATCAGCACCACAGCAAAACCTCACCATCAAACCGCTACAATAATTTAAAAAGGTAAACTGCTGCTTCCATTCCATCATTAAGCTTTTAGTAAATATTTGTCAGATCCTACAGATGCAGTGCTGCTGTGACGCCGGCGCCATCTGGTGGCGCGATCAACATAAGTCAAACCGGAAATGACAGAGGCTGAAGATGGGAGGAAGTTTTGATCGATTTACCTGCAGATTAGGAGGAAGGAGTGATGAAGAGGAGAAGCTGCTTCTACTGAGCGACTGCAGATACATTTATTATTTACTCATCCATAAAGTTCAGGAAGCTACGATGACTCCAACATTTAGATGGTGAAGAGTTGGAGCTGAACATCCAAATCACTGAATGCTGACAAATATCTATGAATATAATAATAATCATTCATCTTTAATTCATACATTCCAGCTACTTTAAAGAACCTGTATTCCAACATATGAATGTTCTGTTCATGGCGATCATTCCTCACATTTCCACATCTTCAGTTCGATTTTTCTACTTCTGATAACTGAGTAATATTTCTATGTTTTAACCTTGTTCACATGGACCCGTTGCACCGCCGCGTCATGCCGTGGATCTCACCCTCCACTTCCTGCTGGAGGCCAAAAAGCTGCTAGCTAGCGATGCCTAGCAGCTGATACGCCCCAATGTATTGCAAGTTATTCCTGCAGTTCACATAGAGCTGCGCAACCAGAGCTAACGCGGCAGGTTTAAACTCTTACCTTGATGTGTAAGAGTTTAAGTTCGCCAAAGAGACGTAATTCCACACAGGGGTTGATGTAAATATCCATACAGGTCACCTTGTGTCCAGTTTGAGTGGAAGGAAGCGCCTGATCCGCACTGAGGTAAACTTCAGACATCCAGCTGCTGCAGCGCGAGGCAAAGCGCTGAGGCACCAGCGGTGTGGTTGGTCCGCTCTGCCGGCTTTAGATGCATCAACTATAAACTCATCGTTTTGGAGCAAATCTGCTCCACCAGTGAAACTCTCAGAGCAACCCGGCTTAAAAATAAAGAAAAAAATTAAAAATTAAGCCTTTTTAAAATTATTATTATTTTCCTAAAATCAAAAACAAGTAACACTTAGCCTGGCGGGGGGATAGTAAAGCATGGCGGGCCGCCAGGCTTATAATACACTGGGGGAAACCCTGATTGGTTAACGGTTGTACTGCGGCTACGAAAAGAAAGGAAAAGAACGAAGGGAAACACCAACTAAACTACTTAGTCAGGTTGATATCATTTACAGCAGATCAGCTCTTTACCCGGCGACAGTCTGCTTGAAGCTGTGCCGTTTCACACCTTCGTCACCATGGAGACGGCTTATTTATCCTGTCAGAGACGCTTATTCAGCACAAACTGCTGCACAGGCTCTGAGCACAGCAGAAAACCCGGAGCAGATTCCGATCCCGGAGCGCAGCGCGAACCAGCTGGGCGTCCTTACCTCGGGTCTCAGATCCAGAACCAGATGTTTGACCACCTTCCCGAACGGCTTGGCCAGCGCCAGCATCTCGTTGCGGTAGTTGTAGCCGCGCCTGAAGCCCAGGATGTTGACCACCCTCATACCCTGGAGGGAAACAGGAAACAGTTGACCTCAGACAGGAAGGGGGCGCTGTGGGGTCAAGTGGGGCAGCAAGAGTTCGAACCAGACGTACTCCTTTCCTCGTGTTGTCTGCAGAAAAGAAGGAGGAGAAGAAAAAAAGCCAAGCATCAGCTCTACTCTGATTGGCTGCTGAAACGCCTCAGTGACCTGATCACCAACCGATGCCGTCGTCGCCCTCGTCGCCGTCGTCTTCGTCCAACTCGTCCAGGGTCACAAAGTCCTCCATGTTCTCCAGGAAGCTCTGGTCGAACTGGAACCACAAGGATCCGGATCAGAACCGGCTGGTCGGGATCAGAATCGACTGGTCAGACCCAACAGAACCTCCATATCCGGCTCACCTCCTCTCCATCGTCTGGTACTTCAGCGCTCTCTTCTTCTTTGGTTTCTGGATCCTCTGCAGAAACTCCAGCGTACTTCTTAGCTCCGCCCTCTGTGATGTCATCATCACTAGAATCCTGGTCAGAGCAATCATATAATTTAGGGCTGTTGTAAACAAATATTTTAGAAATTGAGTAATCTATCGATTATTCTTACGATTAATCCAGTAATCGGATAAAAAAAGATGAAACAAAACATTGCTAAATCTAACATAACAGCAGTTTTACTACCACATTTCAACATCAGTCCAATTTTTCACATTTGAGCTTCCCTAACAATAACTTTTCTGCAGTTTAGAAAATTAACCTGTAACAATAACAGCTCACTTTGTAAGTTAACCTGAAGAAACATTAAACAAAAATCTGAAATTATTTCTGTATTCATCTTCAGTCAGTTTACTAGATGAACTCTGACCTTGCCCAGACATTTATAGCTTTGTGTTCATGTTAGCGACGGGATTTGACTCCTGCATTCGTCTCTCAGAAACATCTACCAGGTATGAAACAACACCATGCGCTTCGCCACCCATTAGTGGCGACAGGGATGATATAAAATTGATTTTTTGGTTCGTCTGTAAAATAAAAATTGGGGTTGTTGTTCCTGATGCTCTGCAGGCTAGCGGAGGTGTTGTCAGTCGGCTGACATGGCAACAGCAGTGCAGGTAGCTTACGACGACACAGAGCGAGTAAAACACAGTTTGAGTGGTTTTGATTTGTTTTTCTGCATTATTTTCTCTGTTTTGGCAGCTACCAGCTGCAGCGGCTAACAGGTACCATTTCATTCTTCTAATAATGCGATTATTTCTCCTGCAGATGCTGAGATGATCTCCAGGTTTACCTGAACTAGTTCAGCTGTCACTTCTGAATGGAATGACGGTTCTCATCAAAAACGTCAAAGCTCAGCACACACCATCGCTCTCTCATCACTGCTATTACTGTGAGTGAGGTACAAATATGAATCATGTTACTATCGGAGACGACAAATAGCCCTCTCATATGCTTCAACAAGTTTTCGAATACTTCTCACGGTTCCTGAACGGGAAGCAGTTGTTCGGACTGCTTTTTTCAGAAAAACTGACTCGGTGTCTCACAAAGATAGAATTCTTTCTAACCTCTCTGTCTCACACACACATGACAGATGGCTGAAGGTCAGGACTACAAGGTCAGGACTACAATGTCAGGACTACAATGATGGCTGAAGGTCAGGACTACAAGGTCAAAATTACAAGGTCAGAACTACAATGATGGGTGAAGGTCAGGACTACAAGGTCAGGACTACAATGATGGCTGAAGGTCAGGACTACAAGGTCAAAATTACAAGGTCAGGACTACAATGATGGCTGAAGGTCAGGACTACAAGGTCAGAACTACAATGATGGCTGAAGGTCAGGTACCACAGGAGGGCTGAGCTGGCAGAACTACAAAGACACTACCTTGGCTACTTGGTCCTAACCTGACAATCACTTTGGACTGTCAAAATAAGAGCAACACATACCCTACAAAATTAAAGCCTTTACATTTTTCACAGCAGGTAATTGGTGTTTTGGGAACTATATAACTGGTTAAACCCATCCACTGTTACACGTGGGATTAGCCTTTTAAAATTAAGCTTACTGAAAATTTCAAAATAAAAGCAGATTTAGGCAATGAACTAATATTTATATTTAGCTATTTTGTTTCTCTTTCTTTCAATAGCATTATCAATAAAATAAACTTTTAGCTATTTTTCTTATTAGCCATATTTAGCAGACTGAATGGAGAAAGTCAATGTAAGACAACATGCTAGTGATGCCCCACATGCTACTGACAGCATTTAGGCTAACTTTAGTATTTTGGTCAATTTTAGCTTACACACTAGTTTTAACATATTGAATGGAGTACGTTCATGTTAGTCAACATTCTTGTGATTCTCCACATGCTAGTAATATTATAATAGCTAAGCATAGCATTAGCTATGATGCTAATGTCTAGCATCAGAACGCTGGGTCCCAACAGACGGGCACACTTTGGCAGGCCCCATTTAAATTTCTTCAGAAATTTTCTAGTTGACCTTTAACCCCTCCCTGACTGTTAGCATGTTGTCTTCCTCACCTCCTCCTGATGTCGCTCCTCCTGCTCTTCCTTCTCAGGCTCTACTCTGTCTGCCTCCTCCTGATCTGAGACTCCTCCTGCTCCCTCCTCTTCTTCGCCTCTCTTCTTCTCTGCTGGATCTTCTTCATTGCTCTCTGCCGCTGCAGATTTCTCCTTGTCGTCCTTCTTCTTCTTCTCCTCTCTGCTCCTGGAGGAGGTCTCCCTGGAGGTCCTAGAGGCGTCCGACCGGCTGATCCTCCGACTAGGAGCATCTTTCTCCTCCTGCCTGTGGCTCACACTGACAAACAGAGTCAGGATACAGCAGCACCACCTTCAGGACGGGAGGTTGGCCTGTTTTACTCACTTGAGGGTTTTGTACTTGGTGCAGATGTTGAGACGGATCAGCCGTCCTTTGATGATGAGCGGGTTCATGCTGTAGTACTTGACCAGCATCTCTGCGTCCTCCATGGTCCCCAGCTGGACGAACGCCTGAAAGCAACATGGCGGCTCAGTGGAGTCACATGACCTGAACCGATTGTGGACCGGCAACACTTACACACAGATTATTTACTTTAAAAACCTTTACTACAATAATATTAGCATGCTAACCCCTCAGGTCAGACGGTTTTCATATTTCCTGTCACAGGAATTTCTGGATAAGAGCCATTTTACAAAATAGCCACCATTTTTGGGCCTTTTAAATGAATTATTGTCATAAAATGTTCCCCATCTTTTAATGAACTTTTCGTCTCATGTTTTCCTCTTAGGTCATTATGTACGTAAAACTTTAAAGTGCGTGGAATCAGAAACTGAGGACTTTATTGTTAGCAAGTGTTTATTAGTTAGCGTTAGCTTCTGCTCATTTTTTTGTCTGTTTAGCGGCTTAGCTTTAGCTTCTGATCATTTTATGTGGTTATGGGTTTAGTATTAGCAAAGCTAAGATTCTTGTTTAGCAAATTAGTGATAAGTGAAGCTAATGCCCCTTTTCGACCGCCCGGCCCGGCTCGCTTTCCGAACTTTTCTACCGGCTTCTTTTCGGAGCAGGCCCAGCCCAGCCAGTGACGCAAGCTTCGCTCCAGGTCACTGATTGGCTGAGGGCGTGGTCAGACGGTCAGACGGAGCAGCAAAGAGAAGAAAAACGAGGCGCAACGTTTCAACTCGCTGCAACACGGAAGTGATGAAGATACAAACACCGACCCAGATGCAGCCAACGCCGCCGCCGCTGCTCTCCAGCCAGGTGAGCAGTTTGTAGATATATCTGTCTGATTTTTAATATATTTAAAGTTGCCTACATACAGTCATGGAAGACATTTGAAACACAAAGTATTTTTATTGCTCAAACACATTTTCTGAAGCTACTCAGTTTCACATTCCTCACTTCTAAATAATGTCAATATTGTTCAGCATTTTGCCTTCATTTGGTTTTATTGTTTTATCTTGAATCTATGAGCTTCGATTGTTTCTCATTTTGCTGTTATTGCATCGGAGTTTCCCCCATTGTGATAATAAAACATGTTATATGATATTCAGTTATTAAATGGTTATGAATTATTAATTGTAGAGGACATAAAACCAATAAACCTAAAGAAAACGATAGCAGTATTTTATACCTATGCTGTATGTCTGCATAGGTAAAAAACTTACAACTAATTACGTTTTGTCTTTAATTAATGCAACTATTGCAGTTATTTATAATTGTTCAGGTCTGGATGGTAAAAAAAAGTATTTGCATATATATAAAGTAACATGTCTGTTTTAAATAATTCCTTCTGTGTTTGTAACTCCCACATTAGTAACTCTGTTATTTATCTACATTTATGTGCTGCAAGCTCTAACATCTGATTACTTTTCCCAGAGAACAGAAGAGGAGGAACATGGCTGACATGATGGAGAACGATGAGGAGAACCGTCAGAACAACAACTGGATCTCCTTCAGGAGGAAGCAGCTACCAGCTGATGGCAGAGCTCCACGAAGAGCCGAGGCAAATAAAAGAAGAAAATAAATGCTGTTTTCTCTCAGTGAACAAAGTCTCTTTTTTATAATCTCTCCTCACATTATTGTACAAACTGTAGTTTGTTTGGCATCAAGGTCCTAATACAATCCTCCCAAAACGAGAGGAGCTTTAGACAGAGTGAAAATAACATTATGGTGTAGAAATATGTCATTGACACATTATTAATACATTATTCAGCAAACCAAACATTTTCACCTTATTATCAGGGCTGCTATTAACAAAAACCCAAAATACAAGTCATGTTCATTTCTACTTTCTACATCATCTTTCTATCCACTCTGTTTATCTGTCTGCCTGGAGAATCTTCAACGTAAGAAAGAGAAAATGTGTCCAAAACCTGGAACCTTAATTAGTGATAAATAAGACTAAGAGTTTAAACTTTAATTCTTAGAGACTAAAAAGTGGAAACATGAAGGTTTGATTAAAACTAGAACCAGTCAGATTAGAAGGAATACAGTTTTATTTGTTCTCAGTGTAACTTGGACATCAGATGAATCATAATTAAACATATTGAAGTGAAAAACAACAGATTGTTAATGCACTTCAACTCTAAGAACATCAGACACATTTGAAATTAGAAATGTTTCATCAGCACATGGAGCTCATGTGGTTCCTGCTCCAGAAGCTGAAGGTCTCTGGACATCCTGGAGGTAAAAACCGACCGGCGGTCAGGAAGACGGACACTGATGAGATCCTCCAACTCAGAGGCTGCAGGAAGAACCGCGATGGTCTGCAGTTCACCAACATCTGAAAACACATTGGGAATGAATTCTGACACTATTACGTTATTTGCAACACCCTGGCTAACATTAGCTCATGTATATTCGGCACTATTACAAGTTTTATAGAAGTTTAATACAAAAATCATCGTTAGCTCACCTGCACCGTCTGAACCACCTGCTTTCCTCCCTGCAAGGTGGAGATCAGCTGTCCTCCTCTTCCTCCTCCTCCTCTTCCTCACCACATCACAGTTTTCCTCCCACCGCGCATTTTCTTGAAGTCCCAGAAAAATCACAATTGGCTATAAAACAATAGCTCAGCTCTCTCTTCTTCTTTTGTCCCAGAAAAACAACATCTGGCCTTAGGTCGCGTAACGAAGCACATCACATGGCGCCTGGAGGCGGAGCGCTATACCCCCCACCACCAGGGGGCGGCACCGTGCTACAGAGCCGAGCCGGCCGGTGGAAACGCGGTCACTCCGAAATAGAGCCGAGCTGCTGAAGTAGAGCCGATGGAAAAGGGGCATAACTTTTGGCTAGCTGTGCCTAAACATGATTTCTACAAGGGCAGTTATATTTGTATTCATCAACAATAAATATTGGCAAACTTAGTGCAAAAATAAATTGTCCTTGATAACCATGGCAGCCATCTTGAATTTTTTCAGCCACTGACATTTTTTTGTTTTTATCATTAAAGTTCTTTTCCACACAATACAATCAGAGGCGCTGAATAAAAGCCGACAGTTTCAGGAGGAACACCTGGACCTCTGCTGAAGCTCCGCCCCTCTTTTGTCCCGGTCCAGTTCCAAGGCAGTTCTGATGGGTTTACCTGGTCAGTGAGGAACAGGTGCTTGTCCACGGTGCCGAAGCGTCTGGCGATGGTTAGCAGCTCCTTCTTCTGCTCGTCGTCTTTGGGCAGGTTGGCGAAGAACACCACCTTGCTGCCGTGGCCGACCACGTCCCTGGAGGGCCGGTCCGCCGCTGGGTCCGCGCCCCGGTGGGACTTCTGCACACAGAACAGGCATGAGTTTGGTTCCAGCGGTTCCTGCGGTCCACCTGCCGGGCGGCAGCGTTACCTCGATGACCATAAGCCTCTGGGACAGGTAGAAGGTGACAGGCTTCCCGTACAGCTTGGTGGGATGCTGCTTGTAGAAGGCCACCATGTTGGCCGCCGCTTCGTGGCTCTCCATCTCCAGGAAGGCCTGAGGGGCGAAACGCAGCTCTGCCAACCGGGTCGAACCGAGTGGGACCGGGCCAGACGCGGAGCCTGTGCTGTACCTTGTTGGACAGGATGAGGTGCTCCCGCAGGCGGCCGAACGTCTCGGTGAAGGCGAACAGCGTCTTGTTGCTCAGAGGCTTCCTGTCGTACTTCACCACCACCACCCTGCTGCGGAGCTGAGGACGACACCAGAACCGTCAGACGAAGCGGGAGCAGAACCGGGTCGGCAGCCGGGGGTCCGACTCACCGTGTTCTGGCCCATGGGGAGTTCGGAGCGGCTGCGGCCTCCTGCAGACAAACAGAACCGGTCAGAACCGAGGAGACAGAACCAGACCAGCTTCCCGTCAGGACGTCTCACCCCAGCAGGAGGACATCCCGCCTAGCGGTCCGGAGGACATGGGCGGCGGTCCCAGCAGGCCCGCAGACAGGTTGGGGCCGTCCCTGCGACCCAACGACAGCCGGACGTTACCGACTTGGACTAGGACACTGGGAGACTGGAGTCTGTGTGTGTGTGTGTGTGTGTGTGTGTGTGACCTACCTCCTGCCAGGCTCCCAGTCTGGATACCTGAAACAACACAACAGTCATCAGAGACCACCACAGTTCCCCCTCTGAACCAGTCAGACTGCTCTAGGCATCACCATGGCAACAGCATCACTGTAATTAATGCTTTCTGTTTGTGAGTCGCTGCTGCTCTGCTGAGGCCAATAGAGGACGTTTCTAATCTACTCATGCACCAATCAATAGGAGATATGAAGGACATTATGAATGAAGTCATTGTTAATAGCAGAGTCTTAAAGGGCCAGTACGATGGATTTCCCTGCTACATAGTGTCAAATTATAACCTGAGTGAAGTTGGCCCCCCCACCTTCTTCAAATTAGACAAAATTGGTGTCAATCAACTCGGCTACGTTTGTGCTGGTTTGTGCAGCAAAAATTTTCATTTGTGCTGCTTCGGTTTTGAAGATATTAAGGAAAGAGTAAAGGTCAAAAGGTCAACCAGCCCCCCCACCTTCTTCAAATCAGACAAAATGGGTGTCAATCAACTCGGCTACATTTGTGCTGGTTTGTGCAGCAAAGATTTTCATTTGTGCAGCTATCATTTTAAAGATATTAAGAGGGCTGGTTGACCTTTGATGACCTCTAAAACATTTCTTTATATCTTTAAAATGATAGCGGCACAAACGAAAATTTTTGCTGCACAAACCTGCACAAACCAGCACAAACGTAGCCGAGTTGATTGACACCAATTTTGTCTAATTTGAATAAGGTGGGGGGGCCAACTTCACTCAGGTCAAATTATATCATAATCCAGTAACTGTCACCTTCAGTTGTTATAAAATGTTATATATCAAATATGATTTTAAAAGAATTTGACTTCCTGATTTAACATATTGAATTTGTTCCTCTGTCTCTTTAAAAACTCCTGCTCTTTCAGAAGCTCCGCCTCCAGAAAGTCATCCAACATGGCTCCTCTATTAACCCTTTAAGGTTTTTACTCTGAGCAGCAGCTCCTATAATGAGCTCAGCAGCTGTTTGCTAATTGCTGCTGGCTAGTCTGAGGGAGCTAAGTGGGGGAGGAGCTACGCCTCGAAGGCGGGGCTAGGTCCACCCAGGCGTTTAGCAGCTGAATTATTGCCAGGGAGATTAAAGGATATCTCAAGCATGAAAGAATCAGAGCAACACTGCAGAAAAAAACATGATGGAAAGATCAAAAAGTTGGTTTTACGTGACACCGGCCCTTTATAAACAACAATTTGACCTTCATATCGCCCTAGCATTAGCATCAATGCTAAAGCTCTGCCTGTTATTAATCAGTTACTCCAGGAAGTTGCGAGTTCACCTAAACTAGAATCAGCACACAGAGGGGAAACAGTATTTAGGGCCACCAGCTGTGCAAGTTCTCCCAGGTAAAAAGACGAGAGGCTGAAGCTGACATCGCAGGTCAGAGGTCACGAACCAGTTCAGCATCAAGAGCCAAATTCAGCTTATCGTCACCATAAAGAGCCACACAGAAATTTCAAGAATAGCTTCATATGGCATTACTGCTGAAAGTTATTCCCTGTGTCAGTGGGACGCCTTTAGGTTCGGTTTGTTACTCCAAGAAACTTTTTCACATGAGTGAAGACAGGACAGCGATTAAAAACTCACAGAAAACTTTGGAGATTCGTGGAAAATGTCTCACACAGAACATTTTTGAAGCATGTTGGTAATTTACTGGCATGGCTCAGATTTGTATGTATTCAAGGTGGTAACTTCTAACATTTGCATATTTGCATATTCATCAACATCTCATCAACATTTACACTTTAAACATTATTTTTTATAACACCCCAAGATCATCACCGGTTCCCATTCAGCCCTCTGTACAACTTCCTGCTCAATAGTCTTAATTTAATATAAACCTGTAACATCTTTAAATATTTTGAACATGAGCACTAAATGAAACCTTCACAGGTTAATCAGCAGGCCTGATGCTCCGTAATAAATATTAATGTAAACTCTCACACGAGTCTGGTTCGTTGTTTTTCCTGCCGTTTAAAAATCGCTTCATATCTGAAATCCATGAACCTGCCACTCACCGCGATGTGCACAGCACCGGTATTGTTCAAGTGATCGGAACCGGTTTGCTTTTCCCCTTAGCGGTACCAGAACCTGCAGCACAAACTGACATGTGTTCACTTCTGGTTATTATTTGCGCAGCAGCAGCTTATCCTGCTTCACTCTGCGCCACAATCCTCCACAATCCCCTCCTGGAGAAAATGCACTGAGGTGAAATAAAGCAGCCGACAGGAAGTCACAGACCTGCGGAGGTCAGTCTGTCCTCCTGGACACACAAATACTGCAGCGTCAGCTTCACATATTTCACGCTGCTTTAGTCGGTGCTGCCTTCAAGGAGTGTGGGAAATTTCAGAGCCGCAGGTCATTGGTAGACCCCAACATTATTTTATTTGATCAAATTATGGTGGAAACCAAGTATTTGTTGAATAACAAAAGTTCTTCTCAGTACTTTGTTACATTTCCTTTTTCTGGAAGTCTTCACCCTGCTGCTGGTGCGTTGCCCGTTGCTCCTCTGGAGCTGGGCAACACGGACCGTCAACTGGGGTTGGCGGTCGCGGTCCGGGTCGTCTCCCAGGTTGTTCTGTCATGGATCAGTCGTCTTGATCCCGTTGCAGAGGAACAGCCCCAACCATGATGCTGCCACCCCCATGGTGTCACTGGCATTCACTCTCCTCCAATCACAACGCGTTGTGTTCCTACCAAACGGTTCTACTTTGGTTCCATCTGAGAACCCGACATTCTCCCTCCTGGATCACCGGAGTGCTCCAGTCGGGCCGAGTGCCGGGCAGGATCCCTGGAGGCGTCGCTGGCAGCAGCCGTGGCGTTGCGCCCTCTGCAGGTCGGTCACTGCCACAGGATCCACATCTGTCTTCCATTCTCTCATCGTTGCTCAGCCGCTCCGTTCAGCTGGCCCGGCCTGCTGGGTTTGGGTCTCTGGGGTTGATGCACAGATCTTTGGTGAAGTACGTTTAGGTTAATATCAAACCTAAAGTGTTTGCAAATAAATTCTCTAAAGAAATCAGACAACGTGATTTTCTAGATCTGTTTTCTCATCTTGCGTCTCATGCTGCTGGTCTTCAGGCGCTCATCTGATCAGCTGGGAGAACAATTAGTGGCCAAACTCTGTTTTCCCTCCATATATGGAGTTGCTGTTTGGATGTAATAGAGCTTTGGAACGTGACGTCGCTGCTGTAGACGTACTCTGCAACGAAGGATATGAAGGGATATGAGCGCCATCTTCAGGTGCCATAAACATAACTGATAAAAACGAGTGTCTCACAGATATTTTGAATCCAAGTTACTAAAAAATTATTTAGCAATGGTGTGAACTTGCTGCGTTATTGGATGTAATGTCCAATCACACGACCGAAATGGTAAAAAGATGGAAAACGGACTTTAGTTTCACTGTTTTCCTGCTTGGAAACAACAGGAGGAAGCTAAGCTATCGGAGCTAAGGTATCAGAGCTAAGCTATCGGAGCTAAGGTATCAGAGCTAAGCTATCGGAGCTAAGCTATCGGAGCTAAACTGTCGGAGCTAAGGTATCAGAGCTAAACTGTTGGAGCTAAGGTATCGGAGCTAAGCTGTCGGAGCTAAGCTGTCGGAGCTAAGCTGTCGGAGCTAAGCTGTCGGAGCTAAACTGTCGGAGCTAAGGTATCGGAGCTAAGCTGTCGGAGCTAAGGTATCAGAGCTAAGCTATCGGAGCTAAGGTATCGGAGCTAAGCTATCGGAGCTAAGCTATCGGAGCTAAACTGTTGGAGCTAAGGTATCAGAGCTAAACTGTCGGAGCTAAGCTATCGGAGCTAAGCTGTCGGAGCTAAGCTATCGGAGCTAAGCTGTCGGAGCTAAGCTATCGGAGCTAAACTGTCGGAGCTAAGGTATCGGAGCTAAGCTGTCGGAGCTAAGCTGTCGGAGCTAAGCTGTCAGAGCTAAGCTGTCAGAGCTAAGCTATCGGAGCTAAACTGTCGGAGCTAAGCTGTCGGAGCTAAGCTGTCGGAGCTAAGCTGTCGGAGCTAAGCTGTCGGAGCTAAGCTGTCAGAGCTAAGCTGTCGGAGCTAAACTGTCGGAGCTAAGCTGTCGGAGCTAAGCTGTCAGAGCTAAACTGTCGGAGCTAAGGTATCAGAGCTAAACTGTCGGAGCTAAGGTATCAGAGCTAAGCTGTCGGAGCTAAGCTATCGGAGCTAAGCTGTCGGAGCTAAACTGTCGGAGCTAAGCTATCAGAGCTAAGCTATCAGAGCTAAGCTATCAGAGCTAACGAAAAGGAGACGAATGTCCCGGGTATCAGCGGTGAGACGTCCTGATGTTACGTTCTCCAACATCCCAAGTTATCTACCAGTTTGCTCCAGACATGTCCATTCTCCTGAGTGTCTAAATTCGTTTTGTTGCTGTTGTGTCATAATGTTTTGCTATGATTTTGTCCGGGTGACTCATGTTCAGTTACATTGAGTTCATTAAAGTGGGTCAACCTTGTTTAGGTCTGGCTTTTATTTTTTATGTAGCATAGTCCGAGTTTTGTCAGTGAACATCGAGGTTATTCCGTTATTGTGAAGTAAACTATTTTACTGGTGTTATCAAGTTTACAGTATTAATACTGATGTGTTCTGATATTATTTCCTCTTCAAGGTAAACCGACATATGAAATGGATTAGATCAATCCAGACTGAATCTGGGTCACTGCGAGGTAAACGCCACGACATCGGACCGACATGCACGACAATTAAAGAGGCGATGCAGCAAAACCACGGTGGATCAACAAGTTACAGAGACTGTAACTTGTTGATTTACCCCAGAAGAGGTAAATAAAACACAGTGGAGGCTGTAGAAGAGGAGCGAGTTGGAGAGGCTGAGGAGGAAACCCCAGGAGAAGAGAAGCTCAGCAAGGCTGCAGACTCTGAAGAGGAACATGAACCAGCAGCAAAAAGGCAACAAATCCAGAATACATCAGATTCTGTGAGGACACTGTCATGCCAGCCCGGACCGTGCGCTGCTTCTCCAACGACAAACCCTGGATTACCAGCGACCTGAAGGCACTTCTAAACAAAAAGAAGATGGCTTTCAGGTCTGGAGATAAGGAGGAGCAGAGGAGAGTCCAGCGTGAACTCAGAGAGACACTGAGGACATGCAAGGACAACTACAGGAGGAAGCTTGAGTCCAAACTCGAGCAGAGCAGTGTGAGAAGGAATGAAGGGGAAGGACACACAGACATCTGGGAGCCTGGATAGAGCAAACCAGTTCAACCAGTTTTTCAACAGGTTCAGCTCACCTCCTGCTACTCCCCTACCACCACACATCCACACTGTCCCAAGTCGTTCAACCCACCTACCGGCATTCTCCTGCACACCACCTCTCCTTCAGCCCCCCCCAGACAGCGGAGCACCTTCTCACATAGGCTGCTCCAGCTCCGCTGTCGTAGGGACAGATACAGGAAATCCTTCCTGCCACATGCCATCTCACTGTACAATAAAAGCTAAATCATTGTTCTGCACTAATCAGTCCGATTTGCACAACTGCACTGTGGCACACTGCTGTACATATATTTACATATACATTCTGTTCTGCATTTTGAATCCTTGCAAGGACTGCTCTAAGCTGCTTTTATATTAACAGCATGTTATATTTTATTTTTATCTTGTCTACAATTGCTACTCAGTGGTGGTTGTTGTGTCTTGTCTCTATGCTGCTGTAACTGCGAAATAATTTCCCTGCTGGGATGAATAAAGTAATTCTATTCTATTCTATTCATCATAAAATCTCACTTATGTGAACAGAGAAGAGAAATAAATCAGTTACAGGAGAACAGGGAGCTCAGGTCAGAGCTGAATAAAAGCAGCTGGTCACAGGTTTTCTTAAAGATGAATGACACAAGAAAGTCAAATGTTCAACAGGACTTTCTTGCTTTGTCATCTTGTTATCACTGTTTAACACTGTTGGGCCTTTTCTGCCAGCATCAAAAAACTTTCACACTTTCAAATGGTTTTACTTACATTAATCTAAGACTCGATCTACCTGTTCAGCTTCTTTGCCATCTTTTTAATGTGTCACATAAAACTGTGTAAAGCCTTTGGACACCCTCGATGTGTCGTATGTTCGCCTTAAGCCCAGGGGAAGGGCAACACTAACCCGCCTCCTCAGCTTTTGGAAACATTTGGAAAACATGTAGCAATTATTGTTGACCGTTTTGAACTAGGCACAGAAAGACCCTCAAATTTAAAAGAACGCGCACGATCCTTATCCTCCTTCCTTACTGGTGTAAAACCACATGGGTGGATTTCTTTTATTTCTAAGGGGTGAGGCGGACGTGCATCAGACAAGCACATAACAGAAAACTGTGGCCTTCTGTCCAGTTTATTACCTGTGTTAGCAGACAGAGACTGACAGTGTAGGAATGATGTGTGCTGAGGTCAAGGGAGAGGTCAACTGGATGCTAACGATGCTAAAGACACACGAGCTGCAGCTGCAATTCATGTGGAAAGAGATCGGTTGCATGAGGAGCAAATACTAAATGTTTCACAGAACCAAGTAGTTGCTGCTTCCATGTGAAGAGGTGACACTTCTTGACAAGATTGTGTGTGTGCTGCAGCTTAGTGAGCATGTGTTCTAGTGTGGTTGTAAAACATAATGCAAATAAAACCTACGCATACTAATATGCAACTGCAATGTTGCACTATTAATTAAAATGCAGATTGGAAAAAGATTTTCTGTGCTCATTTTGAAATATTTGTACGGTTAGCACTGTTTGATGTAAACTGTAGATAGTAAAAAAGAAAATTGTATTTGTTCCCCTCATTATTTTGTGTTCAGTTTTAAGTGTCTGTTTTCTCTCATTCAATAATTTAATGTGGGAAAAATTCATGAAGCGTTTGATTCAAGCTGCATGTAAACAGGCGATGAAATGAAAAACAATTATATTTTAAATATTTCAGGTAATAAACATACATGTAATGAAATATTATATTTTTAAATAAACATTTTATGTGATTAAAGTAAACAATTATATAATCAGACATTTTGCAGTAAACATTTAATGTAAACCAGATGAAAGAGCCCATCTTTAAACATTTAATGTGTAATTAAACATTTCAGGGTAAACAATAAAGGTGACAAGTTATGAAATAAATCACACTGTAAGTAAATATTTGTTGTATTTAACATATTTCAGGTAAGAAGTGAACATGTAAGGAAATAGATCCTGCGCTAGAATTTTATGTAATTGAACTTTACAGGTAACAAATGTGATGATCATCTGATGTAATACAGTTTATGAACATTTTTTTAAATTATTTTTTAAATATAAAATTCGTTTAAAAATAAAAAGGGTCAAAATGTAATAAAGATTAGTGTTAACGGTTTGGAGACTACTGAAGAAAACATTTAGTATTAAAATTATTTAAAATATTGAATATGACTTAACATTTTAATAGAGGATAGTGTGCCTCGTTTAATAGCATGAATGACCACTTTTTGTATCAGTTGATCACAAGGCTTTTATTTACAGGAGTGTTTGGTTGGAAATTGAACCTCTGAGCGTCTGAGGAGGGAGCACTAGAGAACAGCTGGCCGACATTAACGTTCAGAAATCGGATTGACCTTGAACTAAACACTCTTTACTCCGCGGAGCGCTAATATCCAATATCCAACTTGAAACTAGCCTCACTGCGGTGGCTAACACAATGAAAACAGAGGAATAAAGTTTGTTTTAGTCTGTGACCTTTAAAGATGGCGAGACGTAAACGTCCAACGCAGCGACGTCGGTTCCAAAGCTCTGCTGGCTGGAAGGGTTAGAACTAGAAACTGATTTACAGATTAACGCCACAATCTGTAGATTTAACTTTTTAGAACGAATTACCGGAAAATAAAACTTCAAAAAAATTCACAACTTTATTTAAAAAGTGAAGCAAAAGATCCCAACATCCTGGAGGGACCGGACCGGTTCTGGTTCTGGTTCTGAGCCCGGACCCGGTTCTGACTCACATGTCCAGCAGGCGGCGTCGGTTCTCCGCATGGCGCAGGCCGGATGTGTGATGGTTCCACTCCTGCAGGCAGAGAGAGCGTCGTTAGCAGCAGAACCCAGATCAGTCGGTCCAGAACCTCTGAACAGAACCGGGTCATGAGAAGAAACCCAGAGCAGCAGGACGGTTCTGCTGTGGCTGGTAAAGGCCCAATCGGCCGGGTTCTGCTCCGGGTTCTGGAGGAAAAGCCGATCGTGGTTCCGTCGGTCCGGATCCCAGTGGAACAAGAGGCTGAGGCGAAGCTGCCACGCTGACCGGGCCGGACCAGAACCTGGAGCGACCAGCACTAACTGGGATGAAGGAGCCCAGAGCGGATGAAGTTACCTGGAGCTGGACCCCGCGGCAGCTGACAGGCTCACACATTAACAGTTAGAGAAGCAGCGGGCGTACTCACCATGGAGGAATGAACGTCAAAGTCACAAAGAGAGCACACGTGGGGGAACAGGGGGGGCGCGACCCCCAGGAAGTCCTGGATCTTCCCGCTGGAAGGCGCGCCCATCCTCCTCTGCATGAACAAGGGGTCTGACGACGCCCCCATGCCGTAGCCGGACCCCGACCCGGAGCCGTAGCCATCCCGCATGGAGCCGAAGCCAAAGTCTCCGGAGGACTGGTTCCGAGCCGGACCCGGAGACGGGTCCCAGCCGTCCCGTCCTCCACGGAAAGCTGCTTCTGAGGCTGCCGCCCCGCGCTCTCCTGCCGCCCCCTTGCGGCTCTTCAGCTGCATCAGGATGCGGGGCAGCGTTTCCATGGTGATGTCCTCGTCCGGGATCTGGGCCAGAGCATCCAGGTCAGAGGGCGACAGGCCCAGACTGGAGAACAGCTTCATGTGGCGCCCAAGAGGCCCATCGCCGCCGCTGCGCCGGGTCATCTGGCCGCCTCCGCCATCCAGGCCCTCCATCCCGCCCATCCCAACGCCCGAGGCCCCGCCCCCCATCTGGCGGCCGGGAGCCTGCTCGGCCATGTTAAAGTTGAGCCCCCGCCCTACAGAGAACGGGGTCTGGGCTCCGTCGGCCTGCTGAGCCATGACCTCAAGCCAAGCGGCCGAAAGGCTGAAACTCCTCTTCTCCGGAAGAAGCTCGGCGTTCTGCTGAGACACAACGAAGCAGAGACAACCTTCAGAAAGACCCAGAGACCGGCTGGGGGCCGACGCTCCGGCGCCAAGGTCAAGAGTCAACCAGAGACAAGGACAAACCCTGCAGACAGCCGCTGCAGCGCCGATCGGCGCGTCTTCGGCATCAACTCAGCGCTAACCAGCTGGAAATGACTAGAACACTGAAAACTCCTGCTCAAAGTTGGCAGTTCCTGGATCACCTGACCCGGCTATACAGAACCACAGTTATAGCTCAGAGATTCAAGACAGACGAGAAAACGTCAAGAAATTCAAACTGAGAATCTAAACATGTCGTAATCCTAAAGTCACAGAAAAACAAGCAAGCAGGAGGAATAACCCCAGCTGGTCCACTGACCCTGACTCAGGGCCCCTCTAACCGGTTCTGTACCAGTTTGGTCCTGGCCAGATTCACTTCCCATTAGCAGATCCGGTGCGGTTCTGCCTGGCTGTTCACAGACCGTGGTTCCCACTTCAGGGGTAGCACCAGCAGCACCTAGCCAGGTACAGCACCGAGGCAATTTGATAGGCTGCTGGCCGCATTCACTGATTGGCTCGTGATTTATGTCACTGCAAACTGCAGCATTTAGCTGTGGGGACATGCTGCCGTCTGCTATGGAGGTAAGTTTAGCAGCAGAATGAATTGGCAGCGCTGCTAGCAGCTCTGAAGAACAGACAGCAATGGAGAAGAGAGAAACGCTGAAGCTGCTCAGCTTCCTGTATTATTAACTTGTGATGTCAATTTTAATTTTCCATTGATTAAAAAAAAAAAATAAAGTTAATGCGTGGCTATTGGTTTACATCATTTGACCACATTACCTAAATCCAAAAGGTTGTACATTAAGAAATAAAGTGGCAGAAAGTAATTACATTTATATGTATGATGAAATAATCAGCTGATCCGGGTCTTATCATTATGTTTGGGCCAGAAATGCATTTCTACAAGATAAAATAAAATATCTGGATTTATTTGGGTCAACCAGAACCAGAAGGTTCTTCATTCCTGAGAGAAGAGAGAGCCGACCCCAGCTGACGCTGCTCACGGCCTGCTCGTTACCTGGGGTAGAACCGGACCGAACCGGACCAGACATTAACCGGTTAGAGGACGACCTGCTGGTGGAAAAAGGTTTTTAGAGAAACTAAACCTGGTAACTTTCTGACTCTGGAACATCTCCAGCAGCGTTTTGAAGGAGGAAAATGTGAGTTAAATTCCTGATGATCCAGTCAGGATCACAGGTTGAGACATAAAGCTGCTATTATTATTATTGAACTCTAACAGAACTGGCTTGGTTCTGGCTGAGGATTTGTAACTAGACTTCAACCAAAAGTCTTCAAGTCAATCTGACCCTTTGACCTATTTGCTGCCAGTTCTCCATGGCTAGAAACCTTTGTATATCCTCTCTGTTAATACTCACCATTTAAATGAAAATAAATAACTAGAGATAAAAATAAATACTCCAGCCTGTAACCAAGGTGACTCACCCTGCTGATATTAATACTGGAGTGAGGAAACCACAATCTAATCCATAAAGCATATTTTTAAAAACCAGTATGTTTACCCAAAGTGCTATACAGTAGAAGCAGATAAAAACGCACAACAAAATACAACGTACTAAAAAGAATACAAATTTATAAAATAGAAACTCGCATTGCGTGAAAAGCCACTGAAAAAAATTAAGAGACAAAAACAGCAACAGAAGCCGCTTGCCTAATATTTAATGGCAACTTATTCACCAGGGCCGAGCAACAACAAATATAGAAACGTACTTTCAATAATCGGTGGATAAAACCGTTTCCATAAATCAACTCTAGAATCCAGATATGTTCATTTTAAGGTGAATAAAGTCTGAAATATTTCCATAAATCAGCGGTAGAAAGCAAATCTGTTCGGTTTAAGCTGACCGTTAGCTTCTTGCTAAGATAATGTCCGGAAATATAACAGCAAAAAAAAAACAATTTCTAAGTCATCGAGTCATTTCTCCTTACATTACATAACATCTAAACACTTCAGCGAACAGTGGAACAAAATTTTTAAAAACTCAATAATAAAACTTGTTTCAAAGTTTAGCTTTAATAACAGAAGCTAATGTTAGCTTTGGACGCTAACACGAGGCATTATTTCCCGCTTTTGGGCAAAAAAATCCTTTCTAAAAACCCGAATCTGAACGCAATGGTTCCGTTTCAATGCTGCTTCATTATCATTATAGCAGAAACACAGTAAATGCATGCGCTTTATGGATTTATTAACTTACCACAAATTTTCCAGACAAGACGCGGATTAGCCGCGGCTGATGCTACTTCTTCTTCTTCTTCTTCTTCTTCTTCTTCTTCGTCGTCGTCTTCGTCTTTGGCGTTACACCACTTCCGGTTAGCGCCCCTGCTGGAGTCTTCCCTCAACAGACTTTTCTCCTTTCTACTTTACGGATGCTGGGACACCCTTAAAACAGTCTAAACCCGTCCCTGGACTGGCTTTATTATTGATCTGAGACCGTTAACATTGGGTTAGGCCCAGCGGTTCTTTTTACATCGGTCACATCATGGTTCCCCTGGTGGATCTGACCGGTTCTTCAAGGGTCCCGGCTGTTGCGCTGTTTGAAACGATGTGCCAATCACGCCCACCCGCCGCACCATTTGTCTCTCCGGAGGTGAAATAGTGCGGAGCCGTTGTGTTAACCTACTTCTGGCGTGGCGTTTGCCAGCACCAGTTAGGGTTTGAATCTGAGGTCGTAGGCTCATTCATCCCACAGTGTTCTTCCTCATGCATCACTGAAACAGCCTCAGATATATTTTAACAAATCTAGAAGATTTGATCTGGTCGATAAATATTAAAATGTTCTCTTCTAACTTATTATCATGAACTCCACGTTCTATTTCATAACACACCAAACGGACCGTGAAGGCAGCATGCTCCTCCAGCCAATCAGAAGGCAATCATCAGTGACGCAGTAGATGTAAACAAACAGAAGGTAAGCAGCCATTTCGGTTCCGGAGGAGTTTTTCTGCTCTTTGGGCGTTTGAGAATTTTAGCGTCGAATAAATTAGTTCGCTGGGTGTTAAAAGGTAAGAAGCGGAGTTAGTGGCGGTTCTAACCTGGTTCTGGTTGTGGTTCTGTGTTCTCAAGCTAGCTGTGTGGCTCCGCTGCTCCTGGTGAGTCAGCGGCCCTCACGGCCAGCCTGGCCGCCCAGAGAGGCCTGACTAACGGCCACCTCCTTCACCCCGTCCGCAGAGACATGAAGGACCCGACCATCGGAACCACATCCACCCCCACCGGTACCGGAGAGGTCGTCCTCAGCAGCCAGTTCGGTTCCGAGGAGGATCCGTTTGCGGAATACATGTGGATGGAGAACGAGGAGGAGTTCAACAGACAGGTGAGTAACTGGAGCCGGCGTTTAGACCCGCGGTGCCGGTTCCGACTCGGTACAGTCAGCTGGTTCAGGTTCTGAAGGAATTTGGTGGCGCCAGCAGTCTTCTCCATGTTAAATCTGATCCAGAACCGTCTAGAGTCTTGGGTTCTGGTCCCTTTCCTTAACCAAGTTGGATCGGCTGTCAAACCTCTGGGTCGGGCTTAAGCCGGGCCCTGCTAGAACCTCCTGGACTCCAGAGGTTTCTAGTTTTTCCTCAATGTTCTTGATGAAACTAACGGATTCGATCCACATCCAGAACCCAACCCAGTCACGATGGTAGGGTTCTGTAGAAATGCACCGATGTGAAAAACCGAACGATACTAATATTTATATTGCTGTTATGGCTGATATTTTGTGTGCCAGATTTTTCTCCCACAATCCTTTGCTGCATCATCATCACTTTCATTTGAAGATAACTGATGCATCGTGAAGCATTTGAAGAGAACTGACCCAGTTCCATTTAAAGACCCGGTTCTGGTTCTGGTTAAAGACCCTGAAGTAAATGAAGTCAAACTTACTTTATTTATGTTTGTTTAACTTGACAACTTGAAAAACCTAATAAAAAAAGTGGGATAAACCTGGTTGGACTAATTAACTCAATATTTTAGTTTGTTTAGTGTGCAGTTAGTGGGTTCAGGGTGGGGATATTTTACAGTTATGGAAGCTGAAGAATAGAAACCAGACGTTCTGAACACGGTCTCTCTGCCTGCCTGGTTCTGATCGGTTCTGACTGGTCCTGGCCCAGGTGGAGGAGGAGCTGTGGGAGGAGGAGTTCATGGAGCGCTGCTTCCAGCAGATGCTGGATGAGGAGGAGCAGTGGGAGTGGTTCATCCCGTCCAGAGACCTCCCCCCCGGCGGCGTGGCTCAGCTGCAGGACCAGATCAGCCTGCTGGTTCTGGACCCGGACGTTCACCCCGATGCCTCCGACTTGGAAGTGGTGGTGAGTTGAGCCAATCGGGAGCTGGGAACGCCTCGGGGGCCCGTCTCCTGTCCCTGACTCCTCTTCCTCCTGCAGGTGAGGAGCAGCCTGAATCCAAATGCCAAGGAATTCACTCCGGGGATCCAGAAGCACAACCTGTGACCCCTTAGCCCCGCCCCTTCCTCCCCAGCCTGCTCTGTGACATCATCAGCAGGAAGTCCGCTGTTCTCCAGCCGCCGTTCAGACCTTCAGCCTCACGTGTTGCCAAAGTTCTGCTGTCGCCTCACATCTCCTCACCACGTCTGCTGCCTCCCCTGGGGTCACCTGGGGTCACCAGTCTGTCTGAAACTCTCTGAATGTAAACCAGATCCTTCATGTTTCTGTCACCTGTTCTCCCCTGAACCTTTGGAACCCACTCAAGACCGACCTCCAGGTTCTGTCCTGACTCTCCTCACCTGACCAGGTGTGATGGAGTCTGGTCCAATCAGAGTCCCACCCGACCCGGTTCTGTCATTGTTTCCTCTCGTTTTTTCCCAGAATCCTTTGCGTCGCTCTGCTGCTTTACTTCCTGACGTCTTTAAACTTTTTCTAATGTTCTGTAAAAAAAAGTCTGATAAAGAAAAAGATGTAAAAAAAAAAAAATCTATTTTTTCTTAAAGTAGTGATGAAAATAAATGTTTATTGAGGAGAAGAGGCTGGGTCTGGTTCTGTCCGCCGGTTCTGTCCAGAACCCAAAATGATTAGATGTTGACATATTTTCACCCTAAACATCAGTTATTTGGGGAAAATGCTGAGTGCAGCTTTCAGTGCTGTCCAGCAGAGGGCGCTGTTGTCTGTGGTTTCCTCACATTGTCTTCGCTCTGGATGATTCTCCACAGGAAGCTACGGATGGACCTGGACCTTCCGAACCAACTCAGGTCCATCGGGTCTCAGTGGGATCAGAGACAAAGACTTTGTGCTATTCTGATTTAGTAATGTAATTATATTAGCTGTGTTACCACCCCACGCCACTAGAGGCAGTATCAGGCCCGAAAAGATGCCACTAAGGAGCAGATGTAGAAGTTCACAGAAAGCTACAGAATCTGTTAAAAACTGTGAGCTGCACTGAAGTAAATAAAAGAGAAAAGTTCAAATAAATGCTGAGAGAGAAAATCCTTCCTAAAGGCGAAAATATATCACAGATTTTAAAGAAAATAAAAACGGGAGACCGTGGATAATATAGGAAATAGCGCCCCCTTCACTTCCGGAGTGCAATGGTCCCATTTCCAAATAAGGTCTGAGACTGACAGAGGTCCGTCCCGCCCTTCCTGTTTGCTGCAGAGAGGTGGACTTGCATTTTTCAGCTGCAGGCCAGCAGCCGCATGCTAATGAGGGGGCGGGACCTCTGGGGCTCTGCAGGCAGCTGATTGGTCAGAGGGAGATGTTGGAGAATTTGCTGCAGATGTCTGGAAAGAAACGGCAGGTCATGACTCTGACCCAGAGGGTCCCTGACAGAGGGGGCAAAAAGCTGAGCTATTGCTGCTAGCTTCGGTTCGACTCAACATGCTGGGCAGGAAACACATGAGGAGACGCTGCAGCTGATCACCAGTCAGGCTGGGAATATTATTAATATCTCTGTTGATGTCGTTCTGTCGCATCATTTCTCTGTTAACTCTGAAAGTTCAATCTCTGCTGAATTACAAAGCAAAGTGTTTATTACAAAACATTATTTCATGGAAAACTCAGCAGAAACTTTAAATCTCTCTGTGCTGTAAGCCAGGAGATGAGCTGGTAGATCATTTTCAATATACATGTCAGATACCATTGGTTCCATTGTAGTGAAGATTGTGTGGAAGGAAGAAATCTCTGTGGAGAAATGCTCCACTGGTAAGAAGTGATTGGAGCCTTGAAGGCTGAATGGAAATGATGTAAAACTGAATTTCATATTTATTATGAAACCAAACGTTCTTTGGGTGAATCATAAGCAAAAACATCAACGTCGCCTGTACCTTGTTTACCACCGTTGACAGGTTAGCCAACCGTCCTTTGACTGAGCCACTGGATCTAACAACGCCTGCAGCTGACCTGAAACCTTCTTCACAGAGAAATGGAAAACGATTTCAACAACTCACTTGAAAACATAACAGACTTTAAACAAGCCAGTTTTAAATGGACCATAATGCATTACTGCCTGAGACAACAGCAAGCAAGCAGCAGAAGTTAACATGCTACTGTTAGCCTTGCTAAAGTTATGCTAACACCAGATTCTGTGGCATTTAAGAGCTCCTGCATTGAAATCATTTTCATGATGCTAGCTGTAACATTAGCTGGTATTCACATTGTTTTAACACTCAGATTCAGTAGAAACCCAGAGGATTTTCTGACCACAAGGTGAGAAAGTTTTCCTCACGTTCAGACACTGAATGTGAGGAAGTCACTGTGGCGAACCCTGAACGTCTGCAGAACGTCTGCAGAACGTTGCAGCTCAGCTCCATGCTTACAGACGCTGTGGTTGGACATCAGAGTCAAAGTTCATGTTTCCTCTCAGTTTCCTGTTGGTAATTATTGGACGCTGTTCCTTCAAATGACGACAAAATAAAAGCTCATAACATAACTGACCATGTTCAGATCATATGAACAGAATCTGAAACTTGCTGCTGAAACTCCCAAACATTCACCTCAGTGAACAGGAAACCAGAGCTCAGCATCACATGCTTTTATTTTGGAAATTTGTAGGAAAGAAAGTCTGATCAGTAACGCATCACGAATAATGGGTTTATTTTCTGTCCTGAAGACGTTTAAAGCACAAACTGTAGCTAAATAAGAGATGTGCAGCTTCAGGAAGGTGCTTCTCCTCCTCCTCCTCCTCCTCCTTTTCCTCCTGCAGCTTTCAGATGCTAACGAAGCAGACATATGGAGAGGAGGTGTCTCTGCTGCTGCCCTCCTAAAGATTCAGATTGTATGACAAATCACGTCCCGGACGGCTCGGCCTCCTCCCAGTCCCCCCCCAGCCTCCACCACTCCCCCAGACGACAGCTTCATTAGGCTGAAAGAAGAGAGTTTTCACAGCTTTGTCGAGTCAAGACTCTCACTCCTTGTGTGAGTCTGAATTGCTCCTTTGTTGCAGCAGATCCCAGTTATTGCAGTGCAGACCATATGGCCTCCTCTGCTGCAGGACGCGTCTCCGTCCTCAGCCTGGAGACGGCCGGGGTCATGTGACCAGGGGCGTCCTGCTCGCCTAAGGGTCAGAGGTCGCTCCTTCCGACCTGGTCCCGGTTCCTCAGGTTCGGCCAGGTGATCAGCCTGGGAAGAATCACATGAAACTGTAGAAAGCAGAAATGTTTGATTCAGGCTCCAGAGTTCAGCTGTTTCATTTTCTTCTCTAAAGTTTTTCTGAAATGGAACAGCAGTATTTGGACTTGTTGGTTGTGATTGGTTTGTTTTCATCTGACTCGTCTGTGATTGGCTGATGGGGCTTTATGTTGCTTCATGTGAACAGCGTGTACTCCTGGTTTCCAGTCCACAACCGAACAGAACCGGGTCAGAAGCCGCAGTCAGTGCTCCGCTAAAAGGCCGCTGCTGTTAGCTGTTAGCTGTTAGCTTCCTATCAGCGTCCTTCGTCTACGAGGCTTTTTTTCACACTGCAAGTTAAAGGAGGGCAACATGCTAATGCTAGCCAGCATGCTATCCTTAGCATGACCATTAGTATTTCAGCTAGCTTTAGCTTGTAGCTCATTTGATGATGATGATTTATTCGTTGACTGGAAGAGTTCGGTTCTCTTCAAGTTTTTCTGCTGCTTCTGAATGTAACGGTTGTGTGATTGAGTCCGCAACATTTTAATTTAATAACTAATAACTCAGTTAGCTGTATCGCTACTGACTCCCTCCGCAACGAGTCAAACTGTGACACGAGTAAATCACACACACACACACACACACACACACACACACACACACACACACACACACACACACACACACACACACACACACACACACACACACACACACACACACACACTAGTATTAATTTCCGCCAACATCGCCCACGTCCTTCTGCGTATTGCTGAAAGTTTCCTGTAATTTTCACCGAAACGTTCCGCGTCCAGGATTCGCTCTGCGTTTTCACAGGAAATGCTAATTTTCTAGTTTGTTTTGTGTCCTGAACGTTTTCAACATGACGAACAGCAGAAGCATCCGGATCTGAAGACCTTTGTCTTCTTCTTCTTCTGTCCATTTTAAAACAAAGTGAGGAACCAGCAAACGCTCCTCCTCCTCTTCCTCCCTCCGCTCCTTCATCACCTCTGTGCACACAGACCCAAGCAGGATCAAATACAGTTTATTGTCCCGTCTGTCGGCTGTTATCGATATCTTTCCTTCTGCCGCTTCAGGAAGGTTTTAATGTAACGGAACGGCGGCGGCGGCCTCCATCCGTCTTCCTTTCTCTGTCTGCGGCTGTTTGCTCAGCCTCGTAATTTACCTCCAGTTTACCCGACATTAGCGCCACAAAGGCCCGGCCGCCATTTATCTGCAGCCGCCCGGCGCCATGGCAACGCCACGGCCAGAAAGGAGCCGGTACCGAACCGGACCGACCCGTCCTGGAGCCGGAGCCGGGCCGGATGTTTTCACTTTAGAGGAAAAGATTAAAACGACGCTTTCAGAGGAAGGAAAGAACCGGTTCTTCGGGTCAGATCCGGTTCTTCGGGTCAGATCCGGTTCTTCCGCTCAGATCCGGTTCTTCGGGTCAGATCCGGTTCTTCCGCTCAGATCCGGTTCTTCCGATCAGAACCGTTGGTTCATTGTGACTGTTTCAGGCGTTCCTCATGGTGAAACTGGAATCAAATTATTGATAATATTGATACAGATCAATACTTGTGTCTCAGATTCTGATTTTATGTTTGCACCTGAATAAACAATGAACACAAACTGCTCTTATGTTTTATCATTTCTCATGTTAATATTTTATTCAAGTATTTTGCAGACACTGACACATTTGTTTCCAAAATCATTTTAAAATGATTCATTTATTTGTAATCTGTTCATCACAAACGGATTAAACTAAACAATCTGAGAAGTTTGAGTGAAAATGAATCAGTTTGAATTTTTCCATCTAGTTACTATCATGCAGATGAAAGTTCTGATTTTGTTCATAAAATCGGCTCCGTTAGCTTAGCCAGCTAATATTTGTTTTCATTTTTATAAATTAACTTCAGTCGGCTGATTTTTATTTTTTATTTTCTCATAAATTTTTTTGATTGTTAAAACTCTAAAAAACTTTATTTGTCGCATTAAAACTTTTTTTTTTTTCCAACAATATGGTTTAAGTTTGATGACGGATCAGATCCACAGTTCTGGTTCTGATTCTGGTTCCAGTTCTGGTTCTGGTTCTGGTCTAGCGTCTCTAATGTGGGTCAGAACCAGAACCGGGACAGAGAAATGAGACTCTGGAATCTAAAGAACTGAAGATGCTGGAAGGAAAACCTGGAGAACCAGACGGAGCGAGAAGAAGAATCCTGGACTGGATCAGGAACTGATGATGGAACCATCATCATCCTCATCTTCATCACCTGCCATCTTGGTGAGGGGGGGTCAGATTGTTGGGCTGCAGGATTACCAGGCTGTTAATCAGAGGCTAAGCAGATTAAACTTCTTCCTTCAGATCAGATCACCCTCCACCAGCAGCCTGGTGTGTGTGTGTGTGTGTGTGTGTGTGTGTGTGTGTGTGTGTGTGTGTGTGTGTGTGTGTGTTCAACTTATTGTCTCACATGTTTCACTTCATTAAAATTCAGTCACATCTCGTGTTGAGTTTTTAATCCCGTCAGAGAAACAGCCTGAACAGAAACACACATCTCCCTCCCTCTCTACACACACAGAAATATATATGTGTCTGACATGTATATATATATATATATATATATATATATATATATATATATATATATATATATATATATATATATATATATATGTATGTATGTATATATATATATATATATATATATATATATATATATATATATATATATATATATATGTATGTATATATATATATATATATGTATGTATATATATATATATATATATATATATATATATATATATATATATGTATATATATATATATATTTTTTTTTAATATATATATATATATATATATATATATATATATATATATATATATATATATATATATATAAAATATATATATATATATAAAATATATATAAATATATTTTATATATATATATATATATATATATATATATATATATATATATATATATATATAAAGTTGGACAAGGCTCCAGGGGTGTTGTGTTGGCTGACACATGGACATCGGGGGCAGTTCCCCTGGATTGGCAGACTGGGGTGGTGGTCCCCCTGTTCAAAAAGGGGGACCCGAGGATGTGCTCCAATTATAGAGGGGTCACACTCTTAAGCCTCCCTGGCAAGGTCTATTCAGGGGTCCTGGAGAGGAGGGTCCGTCGGATAGTCGAACCTCGGATTCAGGAAGAGCAGTGTGGTTTTCGTCCTGGCTGTGGAACACTGGACCAGCTCTACACCCTCGGCAGGGTCCTGGAGGGTTCTGGGAGTTCGCCCAACCAGTCTACATGTGTTTTGTGGACTTGGAGAAGGCGTTCGACTGTGTCCCTCGGGGAGCCCTGTGGGGGGTTCTCCGGGAGTATGGGGTACCGGGCCCTTTGATACGGGCTGTCAGGTCCCTGTATGACCGGTGTCAGAGTCTGGTCCGCATTGCCGGCAGTAAGTCGGGCTCGTTTCCGGTGAGAGTTGGACTCCGCCAGGGCTGCCCTTTGTCACCGATTCTGTTCATCACTTTAATAGACAGAATCTCTAGACCAGCCAAGGTGTTGAGGGGATCCGATTTGGTGGCCTTAGGATCTCATCTCTGCTTTTTGCAGACGATGTGGTCCTACTGGCTTCATCAGGTCGTGACCTGCAGCTCACAGCTGAGTGTGAAGCAGCCGGGATGAGGATCAGTGCCTCCAAATCTGAGGCCATGGTCTGGAGCAGGAAAGGGTAGAGTGCCTTCTCTGGGTCAGGGGGGGTGTCCTGCCCCAAGTGGAGGAGTTCAAGTATCTCCGGATCTTGTTCACGAATGGGGGAAGAAGGAAACGGGAGATCGACAGGCGGATTGGCGCAACGTCTGCCGTGAAGCGGTGCTGTACCGGTCCGTCGTGGTGAAGAGAGAGCTGAGCCAAAAAGTGAAGCTCTCGATTTACCGGTCGATCTACGTTCCCACCCTCATCTATGGTCATGAGCTTTGGGTCATGACCGAAAGAACGAGATCGCAGATACAAGCGGCCGAAATGGGTTTTCTCCGTAGGGTGGCTGGGCTCTCCCTTAGAGAGAGAAGCTCAGTCATCCAGGAGGAACTCAGAGTAGAGCCGCTGCTCCTTCACATCGAGAGGAGCCAGTTGAGGAGCATCTGGTCAGGATGCCTCCTGGACGCCTCCCTGGTGAGGAGTTCAGGTCCCACCAGGAGGAGGGGAAAACCCAGGACATGCTGGAGGGACGATGTTCCTCTACTGGCCTGGGAACGCCTGGGGATTCCCCCGGAGGAGCTGGAACAAGAGGCTGGAGAGGGAAGACTGGGCCTCCCTTCTGAAGCTGCTACCCTCGTGACCCGACCTCGGATAAAAGGAAGAAGATGGATAGATAGATGGCTGGATGGATGGATGGATGGATGGATGGATGGATGGATGGATATAATAAAGGCGGCTGCAGGTAAAACCTGGAGCAAGAGAGGGCGGCACCTGGAGGATTAGGATGGATTCTCTGGGCCTGGTTCCAGAACAAGTTTGAGTTTCTGCTTCAGAACCTGAGATCTAAAGCTAAAAGAAACCTGATGTTCTCGATCATGAACCAATACCGAGCCAGTTCTTTTACAGCTGAACCAGGACCTTCAGAAGAGAAACAGGCCCACAGCACCACGCATCGTCTACTGTGCTAACAGAGAACAGATCTAGTCTGGGTTTGGCTCAGTTAAAGTTCTAGTACTGGTTCTGTTTGTGACGGCAGTACAAAAGAGGGTTTCTCTTTTGTTTCAGCTGGTTGTTTCTCTGGAACAACCAGCTGGGATGTAGAGTCTGATGGTTTCTACGGAAACTCGTGGTTGCTATGGAAACCCTAGGATGCTTCAGAAACGACGTCCTTCATCTCCATGCTGCTTGTGGTCCAGTAGAGTCCAGAACCAGCCCAAAGCTTGGACTCAGAGTCTGGTGAGTCCAGATCAGGTCAAACATCTTACTGTCTGAGGCTCCACAGCGCCACCTGGAGGTCAGGAGGAGAACAGTCACAGCTTTCACCAATCAGAGGGCGATTCGCTCAGCGCCCACATCTCCTCTGCTCTCTCACACACACAGTCGTGTTTTCGTCACTTGTGGGGACTTCACATTGACTTCATTTAATTTCTACAGCCTAACCTTTACCATAATCCTAACCCAAACCTAACCATCACAGACCTAACCACTAACCCAAAACAACAATTTTCCTCATGGGGACCAAGAAAATGTCCCCACAAGGAGCAATGGTCCCCATAACCCCAGATTGTGGACAGAAATGGGTTCCCATAAGGATATGAAAACCTGGTACACACACACATACACACACACACACTGAAACCCTGAGGAACATTTCTAGACTGCAAACCAGGAGCTTTCTGTGTTGCAGAACCTCGGACCGGGTTGGATTTTATTACGAATATAAATGTACATGAGAAATAAAATAGATGCTGATAACAATAAGGGAGAGTCTACTTTAAATTTTCTTTAAATTTGTTTATTATCGTTAACATTTATATTCAAAATGGCTGAATTTACACATTACTTGTGCAAATACATGAAATAAGTCAGATAAAGTATATTGTTTATTGTAATTAAACAATATGTTTGTTTAACTACACATGTTCTACACAGTCTGATATATTGAATACATGTGTAAGATATTGAATCTCTGATCATAGATGTGCAGTGATGCAGAAAGTACCGTATCTCTCTGATAGGGGGCAGTGATGCGCTCCACAGACACAACAAGCGGCTCTTCTTCTACACTTTGAAAAAACTGAAAAGAATCAGAAAAGTGGAGAACACACATTCAAGGCCACCGTCCTCTGTGGCTGTCAGATTTTTGAAAATGAAAAGAAAATAAGATGAAACACGATTTGCAATTTTAAACATTTAAATTTTATGCATTAAAATGTGAAATATTTTTTTGTTTGTTTTTCTTGAAATGTTGGATTTTAGGTCATACGGGTCACTGCCCGGGGCCCCACGGGGCTTGTGCCGGCCCTGCGGCCTGCCGGGCGGCCGAAGATGATTTGTGTGCGGCCGGCTCTGGTTTTGTGTGCAGCCCGGCTCTGTTTTGTCCCGCTGGGCCATTAGAATAAGAAAAGCCCAATAGAGAAGCGCAGGCAGAAAGAAAGCGGCACAAAGAGGCGAATCTGGAGCGGGACGAGCGGAGCGCGGTGAAAAGAGGCGCAGAGCCACAATGGAACAATTCACCTCATAATCGCTTTGATATATTATACATGCCTGAAGACTCTAAACATTGTGTAATTATTTATAAATGAGCCCCCCGGATAAAGCTGCAGAAAGACTCTGCAGGTTTCTGCTGCGCCGCGAATCTAAATGGAATAATTAATGGAAAAGTCTCATAAAGATGTCTTCACAAAACCTTCAGGGGAACGCGCGCGCGCGCGCGCGGGTGCGTGTGTGTGCGTGATGTTCGTTCAGTAGAGATCAGATAAACCGGATCCAGTTCTGTTGGTTCTCAGAGGATTTAATTATGATTTTTTTTAAAAGTATTTTTTTATTTTTCTACCTGAAGCAGAAACACGTGGAGCTGATTCAGAGGAACCGGACCGGACCAGAACGGTCCGGTTCCGAACGGTTCGGTTCCCAGTAGAAAGATTCTGCTGAGTTCAGAAATAATCAATTTGTGTTTTTGTTTTTTTTTTCTTTCTAAATTTGAATCTGAAACAATAAGAGAAAAAAATATTTCAGCTTCTACAAATAAAAATGTTCAGCTAACGAGGCCGTGTGTATCCAGATTGATGGTTGCCATGGCAACAAGAGATGGTTCTGGAGGACCAGGAAACCCCTGTTGGATCAGCGGAAGGTTGTGGGTTAGATTCCTGCTTCCTCCGTCATGTTGAAGGTTGATCCTGAGCAAGGCACTGATCCACCAGATGGTTCCGAGCCGGTACCGGTCCAGCTGGCGGTAGTCAGGATGTCCAGACAGGCAGAAGGTCCAATCAGAACCAACTTGCTGCTCCAACTTTAGAAAATGTTTGTCAAACTTTATTTACATTTCTTTAATTTCAGAACTGAATCAATCAATCAATCAGTTTATTGAAACGTCATCAAAACATCAATAAACTTAATAAACCAATTAAAATGAACTTTATTTTGATCAGATGATCTATTTTATAGTCGATCCTCACCTCAGATCAGCTGGTTCTGTTCTGGTTCTTCTGAAAGGTTCTGGTCTTCAATTAGTCCAGGATTTTGGAGGCTTCAGTTTTTCTTCTTCTCTCTTAAAGCAGGTTAAGTTATAGTGTGTGTGTGTGTGTGTGTGTGTGTGTGTGTGTGTGTGTGTGTGTGTGTGTGTGTGTGTGTGTGTGTGTGTGTAGGTGTGTGTGTGTGTGTGTGTGTGTGTGTGACGGGGGGTTGCGGACAGGAGCGGGTCTGTGCGTGTCGCTCGCGTGGCTCTGCTCGTCCTCTGATTGGCTGCCGCTGTCCGGCGGCACGCTTCTCCGTGCGGGGCGCTGCGGCGTCATTATGCAGATGAGGCGGTTGGCACGGGGCCGACCTGCCGCTGGGGGGAAACCTGGGGGGGGCGGTCATTGTCCGGCCCGGTATATAAGCGGGCTGAGGCCGGGCGTGTGCCAGGCTCACGAGCTGATCCAGAGCAGCAGAGGCGCGTGCCAGCAGTCCTGATCCAGATCCGGTTCTGCTGGGTCGGAACCAACATTTCCTCATCCCGCCAGGTGAGTCGGCGCACGCGCTCTCCTGTTGCACCCGCAGGGCCAGGAACCGGCCTCTAACTCTGCTGTCTCTCCCCAGAACCGAACCGAACCGAACCGAGATGGACTCCGTGTTCTCCGACACCGACACCAGCTGCGACCTGTTCCCGCACACTGACGATGAGGACAGCGTGCGGGGCGGCAGCATGCGCGGCGCGTCCCCGCCGCCCGACCAGCCGCCGCCGCAGCAGCAGAAGAAGCGGCGGCGCGGCCGCGGCCGCAGCGACGCCAGCGCGCAGGTGGTGAAGAAGAGCCGGCGGCTGAAGGCCAACGACCGGGAGCGGAACCGCATGCACAACCTGAACGACGCGCTGGACGCGCTGCGGGGCGTCCTGCCCGCATTCCCGGACGAGACCAAACTCACCAAGATCGAGACTCTGCGCTTTGCGCACAACTACATCTGGGCTCTGTCCGAAACCATCCGCATCGCGGACCTGCAGGCGGGCCGCGGCGGGGAGCCGCCCCCGCTGCGGCCCGCCCCCAGCCCGGCCAGCGACGGCAGCGCCGGCCGCTGCTGGAGCTCCGGCGGCTCCTCGTCCTCCTCCTCCCCGGCCTACTGCGCCTCCAGCCCGGGCAGCCCCGCCGCGCCGGATGACCTGCTGCCCCGGGACGCGCTGTTCGGCTTCCGCAGCTTCGCTACGGGCATCTACTGAGGACAACTGGACACACCTGGAGACAGACCTGTCCCGCAGCGGAACCGCAGTTTGCCTTACTGAACTGAACTGGATGAGAAGAACGTTCTTCCTCATTTATTTGTGTCTCAGTTTGTGTTTTACTCTAAATATCTTTGCACTTTTCCCCTTTAACCACTCAGCAGTGAGCAGGTTCAGTCAGGCCTCCTCCTCCTCCTCCTCCTCCTCCTCCTCCTCCTCCTCCTCCTCCTCCTCCTCCTCCTCCTCCTCCTCCTCCTCCTCCTCCTCCTCCTCGAGGTGAAGAGTCAACTTTATAATTAGTAAAGCGCTGAAGCAGAAAACTGAGCGTGGAAATCCAGTTTCTTCGCTCTGACAAAAGCTGAAAGGACCTGCCCCTCCCCCACCTGTTGTTTCTATTTATTTGCTTTCGTCACATCAAAACTTGTATTTTGTACATAAACAGATTTTTATTCTATTTACTGGAACTGTTTGTGGTTTTTCTACTGAATGAATAAAGTTTTAACGTTTCTATTAAAAAGTCACGTGTTTCTGTTTTTATAGCCAATCACAGGCCTCCGGAAGTGCACGCGCGTTCACCAGCATTTTATGATAATTAGTATTAATGAGATAACGGTTCGTTCAGAGAACCGAAGCAAAGAGGTTTTACTGTTAATGACAAATTCTACCGATTTATTAATATTATAAATAAATGTTTGGTCTAAAATAAAAAAGATCTTTTTAATAGTGTAAGTAAGAACTTTTTAAAACAAATTAAATTTTCCAATAACTTCTTATCATTCTGTTTTCATTATTAATCTGAGTCCAAATGAAAAGGTTTGAATAATTAATCCAACCAAATAAAACAAATTTTGATTTACTGCAGAAAATCACAAAAAACCAAAACATTAAAATATCAGTTATTATCAGAAAACGCTGATTAATATTTCAAACCGCTAAAAATGGGCTGAGATGAACAGCAAACTTGGTTTCTGCAGATTTTCTGTTTTTATAGATTATTAAAAATTAATTACATCAGAATAATATTAAAAAGCAAATTTTTAAAGTTTTATTTTTCAATTTACTCATTTATTAATCAGCTGAAGATCCTATCGAGCCTCGCAGACTCTTCTGTGTTTATTATTATTATTATTGTCATCATCATCCTCATCTTCATCTTCTCTCCAGGCTTTATTTCATCTCCGGTTTAAACAGAAATTTGCTCAAATGTTAAAAGTTTATGATGATGATTGTTTCATCCCGGCGCGCCCCCGATGCCCGCGCCCCGCATTGTTGTTGTGCGCGGGAGCGTGCGCTAATTGAGCGGGATTAAGCACCTGCAGCTCATGACGAGTTTTAATTAGACTCCCTTTGTGGAGGATGAAGCCAGACCTGCTGCTGCGCGCTGATTGGCTGCCGGACACACGCCAAGCTGAGGTCACGTGGCCGGGAGGCTGTGACGTCACTTTTAGCCAGGAAAACAGAAAAAAGTTTCAAATTAAAGCTTCACTTTTGGTTGGACTTTGATTCCCGAAGAAAACCGTCCAGAACCAGAACCAGAACAGAACCAGAACCAGAACCAGAACAGAACCAGAACAGAACCAGAACCAAAACCAGAACCAGAATCAGAACCAGAACCAGAACAGAACCAGAACCAGAACCAGAACAGAACCAGTAGCAGTCCGATGGTTTCCAGTCAGATTCCTCCTCACTCTTCTCAGTTTGTTTGTCCACGTTACTGAAGGACAGAGTGCTCCTCTTCCTCTTCCTCTTCCTCTTCCTGAACATCCAGAACCCGCTCCAGTATAACCAGTCCCCCTTTCTAACTGGAGCCAGCAGGAGTGAAGCACGATGGTGGCGGGATGATGCTTAGGGTTCTGTTCAGATTAACTCCAGACGAAATTGGTTCTGATGGTTCTGTTTCTGAGATCATTGGGACGTTTTTGTGTGAACTGATTCTGCCAAGGAGGAAGAGGAGGAAGAAGAGGAAGAGGAGGAGGAGGAGGAGGAGGAAGAGGAGGAGGAGGAGGAAGAAGAGGAAGAGGAAGAAGAGGACGAGAAGGAGGAGGAAGAAGAGGACGAGGAGGAGGAGGAGGAGGAGGAGGAGGAAGAAGAGGAAGAGGAAGAAGAGGAGGAGGAGGAAGAAGAGGAGGAGGAAGAAGAGGAGGAGGAGGAAGAAGAGGAAGAGGATTCAACAGATCTAAGGAGAAGAAACGAAGAAAACAGAAAAAAACCATGAAAGAGGTGAAGAGAGGAGGAGCGCTGGCCGACCTCCATGATGAAGAGTCGCTGGGATTCTTCATCACTTCATTTCTCCTGAAGAGGAGAAGAACTGAGAATAATAATTAGTGACAGAAAAACCTGAAAGCAACAAATAAAACAGATTGAAAAGAAACTTCCTGATGTTTATTAAAGGAAACTTTTCACGTTTCAGAACCAAAACGCTGCAGATGAAGCTGCAGGAAGTCCAGCTCATAATTCATAAAACCAAAACTAATAAGAGAAGATTTACAGATCAGCAGGTCAGTGAACGCATCATGACCATTTCTCACTTTGGGACACTGCTGTCAGAGCTCAGGGCCCAAAGATCCGCAGGAATTTCTGACGCTGCCTGAACGCCTCATGACAGGTAGAAGAGGAGCAGAGGGGGCAACATTGTCATGCCTGGGGCAAAGGGGGTTAGTTTAAGAGGCCACAGGGGCAGAACAGAAAATCACAGGAAAGTGTCAATCAGGAGAGCAATGAAGCAACACACACACACACACACACACACACACACACACACACACACACACACACACACACACACACACACACAGCTTCGACATGGCTCTGATCAGGGATGAAGGTCAGTACTGCTGTATTTTATTCAAACAGAAACGATGTGATCTCAGTTATTGGTGATAATCTGACATGTTAAAGTTCAGTAATCTGTCAGGAAACAGGAAGTTTTTAGCTTAATCTGAGTTTCAGTTTTAGATAGCAAGCTAAATATTTAGTTAGCGGGCTAGCCGCTAACGCAAGCTAAATATTTAGTTAGCATGCTAACTTCCTAACTTGTACGTCTAAATATTTAACTTATGTTTAAACATTTAGTTGGGACCTAAGTATGAATTTGAAGCTTAGTTTTGAACAGTCACATTTATAAATGAATAAATAACTTGGTAAAATTAGGACTAAAAATAAACAGCCAAATTATTCTTGTCAGTTTTTTATTGTGTAACTTTGCTGACGGGATCATCCAGTTTGAGACTAAAGTCTTTCTTTATATTTGTAATACTGTCTAATAAATGGCAATCATGATGAATCATTTATGTTCAAACTGCAAACAGAACCGTCAGGCCCAATAAATTCACCTCTGTGACTCTGTTGGTAAACTGGACCAAAACCAGTGGAACCAGTCAGACCAACAGAGGACAGTCAGTTTCCATCCATCCGCTCACCCTCTCATCCCAACCTGGGCTCAGCGGAGCTAAGCCTGATCAATACAGCTGATGATGATGATGATGTCATCAGTAGCTCAATGATGGACCCTGAAGGCATCACGGACCCAATATGGAGGAAGAGCATCAGCAGCCATGACCGAGCAGCTCCAGTGATGCTAACGATGCTAACGATGCTAACGACCCCAAGATACAGATCAGGAACCTGAACCTGCTGCTGTTCAGGTAAACAGATGGAGGTCTTGCTCCTCCAGATAACCTTTGACCCCCACTCCTCTGTTCATGGTGCACCTGTAAGCTGGTCCTACTGAGTCCTGCAGTTCAGACTGGTTCTGGTTCTGGTACCATGGGTTGATGGGTCACCGCTAACAAAATCTGCATAATCGACAAATAAATTAATGATAAATTAAAATCAGATCAATAATTTCCATTTTTTAATTTATCGTTTTTCTCTTTCTACCAAAACCTGGAAGTTAAAAGTTTTCAGTCTCATTCAGCGGATTATTTTTTTTAACTTTAGCTTTATCTCCAGAGAATTCATTCATTCATTCATTCATTCATTCATTCATTCATTCATTCATTGTCTTGCTTTGATTGGTGTTTTATGTCTTGAAGTGTTAAATATTCCTTAGAGTCTAAAGTTAATTGATCTTTGAGATCAATTAACTGAGAACATCAATTCTTAGTTAACTGGTAACTAAGAACATCGATTAGAAGGGATTTATTGACAGAGCAATAATTATTCTTAGCCAAACTAAATGATAACATTTACCTGTAGCATGCTAAGTGTTTTACTTGATGCACAAATTGTTGATATTGTGATTCTATGAAAGAGTTTTATTTTATCGTTTTAGAGTCAAGGAAAAATTTCCACCTTGGAAGACTAAATAGTTTAACCAGATTTTTTCCTAAATATAAAACTCTACCAACAAAAAGTCTCAGAATAATATACATGGCACCGTAAAAATAAAACTGTGAATTATTGCTTGTATCTGTTTAACAATCCTGGATATTCTTCTGTGAACCTAATTCATTTGTTTGTTATTGACTTTTGCTCAGTTAAATTTCTTATGTATACATTGTAAATGGTATTTTTATTACAGTTGATCATGTTGTTTTTCATGTCTGCTTATTTCTTTTGTTCCTCCTATAATTGATGGAGAAATATAGATATTATTTATAATGTATAAAAGTTTTGTTTATGTCATTTAATTAGCTCTACATCCTTAAGAAAATGGAAAAATATAATGTTTTAGAAGATTATTTAACTTTTACGGTTCCAGTAATGTTGAAATTAATAATAAATAATAAAGATTTTGTGCTGTTCTGATTTAGTAATGTAATTATATTAGCTGTGTTACCACCCCACGCCACTAGAGGCAGTATCAGGCCCGAAAAGATGCCACTAAGGAGCAGATGTAGAAGTTCACAGAAAGCTACAGAATCTGTTAAAAACTGTGAGCTGCGCTGAAGTAAATAAAAGAGAAAAGTTCAAATAAATGCTGAGAGTGAAAATCCTTCCTAAAGGCGAAAATATATCACAGATTTTAAAGAAAATAAAAACGGGAGACCGTGGATAATATAGGAAATAGCGCCCCCTTCACTTCCGGAGTGCAATGGTCCCATTTCTAAATAAGGTCTGAGACTGACAGAGGTCCGTCCCGTCCTTCCTGTTTGCTGCAGAGAGGTGGACTTGGATTGGTCGGGGATAACCTGTACGGCAATAATGAGGTGCCATTGAAATCCATCAGCTGAGGATTCTCTGATCTGAGGACTTTGTTGCTTCTATGGCCTTCATCCTCCTCCTCCTCCTCACCGAGGTAGGAGGATGAAGGGTTGTTATCGGGGTCAGAGGTCAACGCTGCCTTTCAACCCCCCAGTCTTCCACCATTACTCTCCTTGTTGCAGCGCCGAGTCATCCGGAGGCCGAGGGGCTTCTGGCTGCCCCTCCCCAACCCGCTGCTGCACGGCTTCAGGGTTCGGGTCAGCCCGCCGTGTCCCGGGTCGACCTCTGACCTCGGCCGCTCCGAATAGACTAGAGCAATTTCAAGAGCAATAAACCGTCTCCATGACGACAAGGGCCACGGCACACATAATGTGATCCAATGCTGTGAAGAACAAGGACCAGGACCAGAACCAGAACTAGAACCAAAACCAGAACCAGAACAAAAAACAGATCCAGAACCAAAACCAGAACCAGAACGAGAACGAGAAACAGATCCAGATCCAGAACCAAAACCAAAACCAGAACCAAAATCAGAACTAGGACCAGAACTAGAACCAGAACAAAAAACAGATCCAGAACCAAAACGAAACCAAAACCAAAATCAAAACTAGAACCAGAACTAGAACTAGAACCAGAACAAAAAACAGATCCAGAACCAAAACCAGAACGAGAAACAGATCCAGAACCAAAACCAGAACCAAAACCAGAACCAGAACCAGAAACAGATCCAGAACCAAAACCAGAATCAGAACCAGAACCAGAACCAAAACAAAACCAGAACCAAAACCAGAACCAGAACTAGAAACAGATCCAGAACCAAAACCAGAATCAGAACCAGAACCAAAACAAAACCAGAACCAAAACCAGAACCAAAACCAGAACTAGAAACAGATCCAGAACCAAAACCAGAACCAGAACCAGAACTAGAAACAGATCCAGAACCAAAACCAGAATCAGAACCAGAACCAAAACAAAACCAGAACCAAAACCAGAACCAAAACCAGAACTAGAAACAGATCCAGAACCAAAACCAGAATCAGAACCAAAACCAGAATCAGAACCAGAACCAAAACAAAACCAGAACCAAAACCAGAACCAGAACTAGAAACAGATCCAGAACCAAAACCAGAACCAAAATCAAAACCAGAACTAGAACCAGAACAAAAAACAGATCCAGAACCAAAACCAGAAACAGAATTAGAACCAGAACAAAAAAACAGATCCAGAACCAAAACCAGAACCAGAACTAGAACCAGAACAAAAAACAGATCCAGAACTAGAACTAGAACTAGAAACAGATCCAGAACCAAAACAAAACCAAAACCAGAACCAAAACCAGAACCAGAACTAGAAACAGATCCAGAACCAAAACAAAACCAAAACCAGAACCAGAACCAAAATCAGAACTAGGACCAGAACTAGAACGAGAAACAGATCCAGAACCAAAACCAGAACCAGAACTAGAACTAGAAACAGATCCAGAACCAAAACAAAACCAAAACCAGAACCAGAACCAAAACCAAAACCAAAACCAGAACCAAAATCTGAACTAGGACCAGAACGAGAACGAGAAACAGATCCAGAACCAAAACCAGAACCAGAACCAAAAACAGATCCAGAACCAAAACCAGAATCAGAACCAGAACCAAAACAAAACCAAAACCAGAACCAAAACCAGAACCAGAACAAAAAACAGATCCAGAACCAAAACCAGAATCAGAACCAGAACCAAAACAAAACGAGAACCAAAACCAGAACCAGAACTAGAACCAGAACAAAAACCAGATCCAGAACCAGAACTAGAACTAGAAACAGATCCAGAACCAATACAAAACCAAAACCAGAACCAAAACCAGAACCAGAACTAGAACCAGAACAAAAAACAGATCCAGAACCAAAACAAAACCAAAACCAGAACCAGAACCAAAATCAGAACTAGCACCAGAACTAGAACTAGAAACAGATCCAGAACCAAAACAAAACCAAAACCAAAACCAGAACCAAAACCAGAACCAAAGTCTGAACTAGGACCAGAACGAGAACGAGAAACAGATCCAGAACCAAAACCAGAACCAGAACTAGAACTAGAACCAGAACCAAAACAAAACCAAAACCAGAACCAAAACTAGAACCAGAACCAGAACCAAAACAAAACCAAAACCAGAACCAAAATTAGAAACAGATCCAGAACCAAAACCAGAATCAGAACCAGAACCAAAACCAGAACTAGAACTAGAAACAGAACAAAAAACAGATCCAGAACCAAAACCAGAACCAGAACTAGAAATAGATCCAGAACCAAAACCAGAACCAGAACTAGAAACAGATCCAGAACCAAAACCAGAACCAGAACTAGAACTAGAAACAGATCCAGAACCAAAACCAGAATCAGAACCAGAACCAAAACAAAACCAAATCCAGAACCAAAACCAGAACCAGAAAAAGAACCAGAACCAGAACCAAAACCAGAACCAAAACCAGAACCAGAACTAGAACCAGAACAAAAAACAGATCCAGAACCAAAACCAGAACCAGAACTAGAACTAGAAACAGATCTAGAACCAAAACAAAACCAAAACCAAAACCAGAACCAAAACCAGAACCAGAACTAGAACCACAACAAAAAACAGATCCAGAACCAAAACCAGAACCAGAAGTAGAAACAGATCCAGAACCAAAACAAAACCAAAACCAGAACCAAAACCAAAACCAGAACCAAAACAAAACCAAAACCAAAACCAAAACCAGAACCAAAACCAGATCCAGAACCAAAACCAGAATCAGAACCAGAACCAGAACCAGAACCAAAACAAAACCAGAACCAGAACTAGAAACAGATCCAGAACCAAAACCAGAATCAGAACCAGAACCAAAACAAAACCAGAACCAAAACCAAAACCAGAACCAGAACTAGAAACAGATCCAGAACCAAAACCAGAACCAGAACCAGAACTAGAAACAGATCCAGAACCAAAACCAGAATCAGAACCAGAACCAAAACAAAACCAGAACCAAAACCAGAACTAGAAACAGATCCAGAACCAAAACCAAAATCAGAACCAAAACCAGAATCAGAACCAGAACCAGAACCAAAACAAAACCAGAACCAAAACCAGAACCAGAACTAGAAACAGATCCAGAACCAAAACCAGAACCAAAATCAAAACCAGAACTAGAACCAGAACAAAAAACAGATCCAGAACCAAAACCAGAACCAGAACTAGAACCAGAACAAAAAACAGATCCAGAACTAGAACTAGAACTAGAAACAGATCCAGAACCAAAACAAAACCAAAACCAGAACCAAAACCAGAACCAGAACTAGAAACAGATCCAGAACCAAAACAAAACCAAAACCAGAACCAGAACCAAAATCAGAACTAGGACCAGAACTAGAACGAGAAACAGATCCAGAACCAAAACCAGAACCAGAACAAGAACTAGAAACAGATCCAGAACCAAAACAAAACCAAAACCAGAACCAGAACCAAAACCAAAACCAAAACCAGAACCAAAATCTGAACTAGGACCAGAACGAGAACGAGAAACAGATCCAGAACCAAAACCAGAACCAGAACCAGAAACAGATCCAGAACCAAAACCAGAATCAGAACCAGAACCAAAACAAAACCAAAACCAGAACCAGAAACAGAATTAGAACCAGAACAAAAAACAGATCCAGAACCAAAACCAGAATCAGAACCAGAACCAAAACAAAACGAGAACCAAAACCAGAACAAAAAACAGATCCAGAACTAGAACTAGAACTAGAAACAGATCCAGAACCAAAACAAAACCAAAACCAGAACCAAAACCAGAACCAGAACTAGAAACAGATCCAGAACCAAAACAAAACCAAAACCAGAACCAGAACCAAAATCAGAACTAGGACCAGAACTAGAACGAGAAACAGATCCAGAACCAAAACCAGAACCAGAACTAGAACTAGAAACAGATCCAGAACCAAAACAAAACCAAAACCAGAACCAGAACCAAAACCAAAACCAAAACCAGAACCAAAATCTGAACTAGGACCAGAACGAGAACGAGAAACAGATCCAGAACCAAAACCAGAACCAGAACCAGAAACAGATCCAGAACCAAAACCAGAATCAGAACCAGAACCAAAACAAAACCAAAACCAGAACCAAAATTAGAAACAGATCCAGAACCAAAACCAGAATCAGAACCAGAACCAAAACAAAACCAAAACAAGAACCAAAATCGGAACAAGGACCAGAACTAGAAACAGATCCAGAACCAAAACCAGAATCAGAACCAGAACCAAAACAAAACCAGAACCAAAACCAGAACCAAAACCAGAACTAGAAACAGATCCAGAACCAAAACCAGAACCAGAACCAGAACTAGAAACAGATCCAGAACCAAAACCAGAATCAGAACCAGAACCAAAACAAAACCAGAACCAAAACCAGAACCAAAACCAGAACTAGAAACAGATCCAGAACCAAAACCAGAATCAGAACCAAAACCAGAATCAGAACCAGAACCAAAACAAAACCAGAACCAAAACCAGAACCAGAACTAGAAACAGATCCAGAACCAAAACCAGAACCAAAATCAAAACCAGAACTAGAACCAGAACAAAAAACAGATCCAGAACCAAAACCAGAACCAGAACTAGAACCAGAACAAAAAACAGATCCAGAACTAGAACTAGAACTAGAAACAGATCCAGAACCAAAACCAGAATCAGAACCAGAACCAAAACAAAACCAAATCCAGAACCAAAACCAGAACCAGAAAAAGAACCAGAACCAGAACCAAAACCAGAACCAAAACCAGAACCAGAACTAGAACCACAACAAAAAACAGATCCAGAACCAAAACCAGAATCAGAACCAGAACCAAAACCAGAACTAGAACTAGAAACAGAACAAAAAACAGATCCAGAACCAAAACCAGAACCAGAACTAGAAATAGATCCAGAACCAAAACCAGAACCAGAACTAGAAACAGATCCAGAACCAAAACCAGAACCAGAACCAGAACTAGAAATAGATCCAGAACCAAAACCAGAACCAGAACTAGAAACAGATCCAGAACCAAAACCAGAACCAGAACTAGAACTAGAAACAGATCCAGAACCAAAACCAGAATCAGAACCAGAACCAAAACAAAACCAAATCCAGAACCAAAACCAGAACCAGAAAAAGAACCAGAACCAGAACCAGAACCAAAACCAGAACCAGAACAAAAAACAGATCCAGAACCAAAACCAGAACCAGAACTAGAACTAGAAACAGATCTAGAACCAAAACAAAACCAAAACCAAAACCAGAACCAAAACCAGAACCAGAACTAGAACCACAACAAAAAACAGATCCAGAACCAAAACCAGAACCAGAAGTAGAAACAGATCCAGAACCAAAACAAAACCAAAACCAGAACCAAAACCAAAACCAGAACCAAAATCAGAACTAGGACCAGAACTAGAAACAGATCCAGAACCAAAACCAAAACCAGAATCAGAACCAGAACCAGAACCAAAACAAAACCAAAACCAGAACTAGAAACAGATCCAGAACCAAAACCAGAATCAGAACCAGAACCAGAACTAGAACCAAAACCAAAACCAGAACTAGAACTAGAACCAGAACCAGAACCAAAACCAAAACAAGAACCAGAACTAGAAACAGATCCAGAACCAAAACCAGAATCAGAACCAGAACCAAAACAAAACCAAAACCAGAACCAAAACCAGAACCAGAACTAGAACCAGAACAAAACCAAAACCAGAACCTAAACAAAACCAAAACCAGAACCAGAACTAGAAACAGATCCAGAACCAAAACCAGAATCAGAACCAGAACCAGAACCAGAACCAAAACAAAACCAAAACCAGAACCAAAACCAGAACCAGAACTAGAAACAGATCCAGAACCAAAACCAGAACCAGAACCAGAACCAGAACCAAAACCAAAACCAGTACTAAAATCAGAACAAAACCAGGACCAGAACCTCCCCCAACACATTCCTCCAGGTTCTGTTGGGCCACTCAGAACCAGCAGTACCAGAATTTCCTCCCATCCCTGCCCGGTGTTTGCAGAGCAGCACGTTGCTATGGAAACCAACCCTGCTGTGGATCCACAGGGAGAAGCAGCTTTCAGCTTCTATGCTCCACAAATCTGGAATAAACTTTCAGAAAACTGCAAAACTGCTGAAACCCTGAGATATTAAATCCAGACTGGGAGGCGCTGCTGTTGAAACATTGATGACTTTATATTTCTGTGTTTTTTGATGTAAAGCTCTTTGAAATGTTTTTCTGCTGTACAAATAAAATTAGATTTGATTTGATTTTAAAGTGATAAAATGCAGCAAAATCAGAAAGTTGGGATTTTACTGTTAGTGAGTCTCAGAGCAGAAAGGAGAAGAAGAGACAAATGAATTCATGGTTAGCATTAGCTTATGCTAATGTTTTCACATGTTTAGCAGCAGTGATGGCATAGTTACTTTGAAAAGTAACTTTAATCGGATTACTGATTACTCCTTGAAAAAGTAACTTAGATTAGATAAGATAAGATTTATTTGTCATTGTCATCAACAGATTACATCCAGATTGAGATTTGCTCGACTCGGGTTAAGATGCAGGTTATGTGTATATACATAATATACAAAGATAAAGAAATAAATAGTACAAAATGAGAAATAAATAGACATCAGAAGATGGTTGCAGCGCCTGGAGGTGTCGCAACAGAATATATACATTTATAACATGTACATAACTAAGTATCTTTCATTTTACTGTCAGTCCTGCACTTTATATTTTATATTCATATTTATATTCATATTTTATACTGTATTTTATTTTATTCTGGAGTAACCTCACAACATTGGAACCTCAAACATTGTCCTGAGCCGCATGCAACCAAATTTCGTTCTGTATTCACCCTGCATGCAAAATGACAATAAAGTCAGTCTAAGTCTAACAAAGTGGTGTCAAGAGCAGAAGTTCTTATGCCTTTGAATTTAGTGCCATGATTGCCATCGGGTAAAAACTGTTTTTTAGGCGATTTGTCCTGGTTTTTATTGCTCTGTATCTCTTGCCTGATGGCAGCAGCTGGAAGAGACCATGGCCAGGGTGTGAAGAGTCATTTAAAATGTCCAAAACTTTCTTGTGGAGCCTGGAAGTGTAAATCTGTTCCATAGTGGGGAGGGGGCAGCCTATGGTTCTCTCTGCTGCCCTAACAACCCTCTGGAGCGCCTTCTTGTCCGCGGATTACTTGATTTGGAAAGTAACTCAGTTACACTAAAAGTAACTTTTTTAGTTACTTTCAGCAGCTGCCAACAACAACGCTGTGAAAATTACGTTGAGCTTGGCCAATATTTAGCTTCAAGTTATTTCATAACGGTAACATCAACAATGTCTCCATTTCTAAGGTTGAACTGAAGGGAGCCTGTTTAACGGTTACAACAGTACAAAACAACTTTAGTCATTTTAGCCTGTTTTTCTGTGTTGCACTATTATCTGGAAAACTAAGTAGGATTTGATTTCCCCCCCTCCCTGCCCCAGCCTCCAGGTTCTGCGTTACGGCCCTGTGTTTGCTGTCGCAGCGCAGCAAACCTCCCACGACTCCACAACTCAGATGGCTCCTGCACAGATTTGTGACACTTATCTTAATATTAATGATTATAATGGCGTTTAGTTGCACAGCATTACGGACTCGATCATTCGTGGCTGTTTTCACGTTTATTGCGCTGCTCATCTTAGTCTCCATGTTTTCTGGAGCGCAGCGCGAAGCGCGACGTCGTTCACAGGCTATATATTAACTTGACATTAACAAAGATGCAGCGGGACGGATCATCTGGGAAATGATGGACAAGGAGAGTCGGACTAAAACTACCTGGACGTCAGACACATTCTGGGGTTTCTGTCTGCTTATTTCCAAGCCCAAAACCGCGACTCATTAAATTAGCAAGCGACTTTAGAAAAAACAAGCCCAAAGGTGCTTATAATAATCGGACTTGGCGACAGAAACTCAAAATAGTTCCTGTTTTTCCAGCAACAAAATGCGCATCTCTCTCCATCGTTTGTTTGTGTCGCTGCGGATACTGTCGCACGGAAACGGCGGTCGCTAATCAAGATTCATAGAGCAAATCAAATTAAATTACAACAGAAAATAGTAACGCAAAGTGGTTTCGATAAGTAACTTTAATCTGATTACTGGACTTGAAAGAGTAACGCGTTAGATTACTCCTTCCTGAAAAACCTGGTCAGACTGACGTCACTGTGTAGCAGTTAATGTTAGCCTGACTAAGATTTTCGTTTAGTGAATTAGCGGGTAGTGAAGCTAACTTTTTAGCTATCTGTGCTACTGCTGATTTTACTGCAAACATTCTCCATTACAGTCATGGTGGCCTTTTTGAAAATAAAAAATGATCAGTAAATATGATTTGAACGGGTCCAGTAATGAAGGATTTTACACTGAAAGCATTACTCTGTGATGAACATTAGCTTAGTATAAAAATACACTTTCCTAGACGACCGTGGCGGCCATCTTGAATTTTTCTCCATTCATTTATCTTCTGCTCTGCTCTGGACCAGAACCAGCCGGTCCTCCAGAACCAGGAGCTGTGGGTCAGAACCGTCCGGGCTCTGCAGGCCCGGCCCGGTTCTGCTGAGTACAGAACCGCTCTGGCCGTCATAATGAAGCTTTCGCAGAGATTTCTCTTTCAGCTTGTGGAGAAATTCAGCGTGAAGTAAAGTATAAATCAGGCGGTAGCCGGGCGGCCGGCCACAATGGCGGCGTGGCGAAGCGGCGTGATGTAAAATAGTTAAAAGCTTATTAGAGGCGCTGAAAGGCAGAGTGATTTCCACTTTGTTTCGGAACACCCTGAGCTCATCCTTTCAAGTGATTGTGAAGGGGGCAATTCAAATCTCTTTGGGCGAATGAATGAAGCTCTTAAAGCCCCTTTATGCGCCGGCGGATTCCCCCCAGGCGCCTGGCCTTTAGCTCCATTACTGATTCACCCGCAGCATTCATCCAAAGCCTTCTGCTGCCATTGTTGAGCCGCAGCCACCCCTGCACCTGACAGCAGCGGCCCTCCGGCCCCGGCCGGCCCCCCCCGGGCCCCGCTGCTGCAGAAACATGTGAAAATGGGAAAATGTGCTGCTGGTTTGTGCTGAGGGGAGCGGGGGGGTCAACGTCCCCCACCCAGAAAAGATGGAGGCCTGATCCCCTCGCTCCTTTCTTACTGCCTTTCTTTATCTGCCCCCCGCCCCCCGCCCAGATAAAGGGAGAGAAAACCTCCAAGTGGGCCCTTTGGGGCCGTACTTAGATTAATTAGGCCCTCCTTTAGAGCCCATTGAGCCGCTCTCTCCAGCGGGGGGCCGGCCGAGTCCGAACAGAACCCAGAGAAAATATTCTTTTAATGGCTTTTCACTGCGGGAACGCTGTTTTCCTTCTCCTTTCAGGACCGAGAGCTCTCCAAGAGGGCCGCTGGAACGCCATCAGGAACGCCACTGGGAATGCCACTGGGAACGTCACTGGGAATGCCACTGGAACGCCATCGGGAACGCCACTGGAACACTGTCGGGAACGCCACTGGAACGCCACTGGAACACCGTCGGGAACGCCACTGGGAACGCCATTGGGAACGCCACAAGGAACGCCACTGGAACGTCACTGGGAACACCACTGGAACACTGTCGGGAACGCCACTGGGAACGCCACTGGAACGTCACTGGAACGTCACTGGGAACACCACTGGAACACTGTCGGGAACCCCACTGGGAACGCCACAAGGAACGCCACAAGGAACGCCACTTGGAACGTCACTGGGAACGCCACTGGAACGCCGTCGGGAACGCCACTGGAACGCCGTCGGGAACGCCACTGGAACACTGTCGGGAACGCCATTGGGAACGCCACAAGGAACGCCACTGGAACGTCACTGGGAACGCCACTGGAACACTGTCGGGAACGCCACTGGGAACGCCACTGGAACACTGTCGGGAACGCCACTGGGAACGCCACTGGAACGTCACTGGGAACGACACTGGGAACGCCACTGGAACACTGTCGGGAACGCCACTGGGAACGCCACTGGGAACGCCACAAGGAACGTCACTGGGAACGCCACTGGAACACTGTCGGGAACCCCACTGGGAACGCCATTGGAACACTGTTGGGAACGCCACCAGGAACGCCATTGGAACGCCTTCGGGAACGTCACTGGGAACGCCACTGGAACGCCGTCGGGAACGCCACTGGGACGTTACTGGAACGTCACTGGGAACGCCACTGGAACACTGTCGGGAACCCCACTGGGAACGCCACAAGGAACGCCACTTGGAATGTCACTGGGAACGCCACTGGAACACTGTCAGGAACCCCACTGGGAACGCCACAAGGAACGCCACAAGGAACGCCACTTGGAACGTCACTGGGAACGCCACTGGAACACCGTTGGGAACACCGTTGGGAACGCCACCAGGAACGCCATTGGAACGCCTTCGGGAACGCCACTGGAACGCCACCGGGAACAACAACGGGATAGACCAGGGGGGTGAAGTCAGATTCGACACTCAGACGGGTTCAGGATTCCTGAGCAAAGGCTTTACCTGCATCTCACTGCATGCAGAACCAGAACCAGAACCAGAACCTGCTGCTTCTGTCTCTGGTTCTGGTTTATTTTCCATCTGTTTCATGGCAACCAAGCAAATTCCTTTGGTTGCCATGGAGACCTGCAGATCATTTCATGTCAGCAGTATTTCATCCTTCATATAAAATCTAAAGTGTAAAAATATTTTAAATATTTTTGGTCATTTCAGATTCAGTCTGTGGTTCTCAAAGGGCGGTTTGGGGGCCAGTTGTGGCCCATGTGAGCAGCCAGCGATGGACGCAGACCGAGAGCTTTTTAATATTCTCACCTTCCTAAAATAACTTCCTCAATTATTTTTTGCCAAAAGTGATTTTTGTTCCCTAATTGATCTTTTTGAAAAAATGACTGGGATTATTTTAGGAAGCTGAAAACATATTAGGACCAAACTGCATCTCAAATTAAAATCTATTTGCAACATTTCTTCTGGTTTCTCTTTCACTTCCTGCTAATTAAGACCCGCCCACCTGTTGACTAATAATATTTATTTTATTAAAATAGAAATCCTGTAGTTAGAAAAGATGAAATAATGAGCTAATAACCGAGTTTAATATTCATTTAAGAAGGAAAATGTTTTGGATCTATAATGACTAAAACATTCCTAAAAAAAAGTCGGATCATTTTTTCGTTCCATTAAAATATTTCATATTCAGTTTATTTCTGAGTAAATAAAAAAAAAATCGCCAACATTTTTGATGATTTCAGGTTTTAAAAATGTTGTTTTGGCCTGAAATATTTAACAGAAACCTGGGAGAGCTCTGGTCTGTGTGTGTGTGTGTGTGTGTGTTTGGTTCACGTGCACACTGTCGGTGGATGCTGTGCACGTGAGCTAACAACAGATCAACAGGCTGAAAGACGATGAGAGATTAATCCTCACACAGTCGGGACCCCTAAGCCCTGAATACCCCGCAGACACACACACACGTGTATGTGTGTGTGTGTCTGTGTGCGGGGGGGCGGGGGGTGTCTGTGTGTGGGCGTGTGTGTGTGTGTGTGTGTGTGACGACAGTTTCAGTCCGCAGAGTTTTTTCTTCTCATTGATTTTCCTGAACCAATCATCAGCGCCAGCTGGTAACCATGACGATGGGAGTGGCATCATTAACTTGGTCTGGTCCAGAACCCGTCCTCTGCTCTGGTTCCAGATTTATTCCGGTTTCGGTTGTCTCAGTCCCAACACTCGCTCGTTTTAACAGAAGCTGAAGATTTAAAGTTTCTCTGCCTCCATCAAACAGGAACCTGTCCTGAAAATCATTGACCTTTGACCTTTAGTGAATCATTCAGGTCGTTTCTCCATCAGGAAACCTGAAAATGAAACCTGAGCACTTTGTTTCTGGAGGAAACATGGAGTCATTCACTAAAACACAAAAGAAGGTCAGTGATGGCAGGAAAAGTTGTTTTCAGCTGAACATAAAGATGTGGGGGCGGGGCCAGAAAGAGGTGGGGGTGGGGGAGTGGGCACCTTCTGATCTCATTTATTCTGTGACACTGAAAACTTTATTAATGAACAGCACTGAGATCCAGATCGTCGCTGATCCGCTTCTACAGGTTTTCTCGGTTAACCATATTCAGAACCAGAATGTCTCACTGTCCCACAGAGACACCTGTCCCCCTGATTTAACATCTTGAAATCGGGCCTCTGTCTCTTTAAAACGTCCTGCTCTTCCTGAAGCTCCGCCTCCAGGAAGTCATCACAACATGGCTCCTCTTTAACCCTTTAAGGTTTTTACCAGCGTTGTTCTGAGCAGCAGCTCCTGTAACGAGCTCAGCAGCTGTTTGCTAATTGCTGCTGGCTAGTCTGAAGGAGCTAGGTGGGGGAGGAGCTGCGCCTCGAAGGCGGAGCTAGGTCATTAGTCCCGAACATTAAAACATACCGGCCCTTTAAGAACTGGACCTGAAGAATGTCCCGACTTAATGCACTCAGGAGTTTAACAGAAGGGTTTTAGGACCCAGAAATCTTTTTGGTTCATCTGCTTCCAGAACCAGAACATCAGAGAAACTTTCTTCCTCCAAACAGGAAGTGACATCATCAGCTGGGAATTGATGAGATTTATTGAAAACAAAGCAAATTTACCAAAGAAGTGAATTAAAGTTTCACCTGCGGAGGAAACAGAAAGGACTGGCCTTTCAAAATAAAGTCCTGAAAACATTCAGATCAGTGCTGCAGGAATTAATTTATAACAAGTTTAATTTATTTATTCATATTCTAGATCAGCAGAACTGTTGCAGCAGGAAAAACCCGGAGAACATCATCCAGTCGACTCCACCAGGTCGACACCTGGAGGGAAACCTGAAGCTGCCTCCACCCAGCAGGGCTGACGTAGGAACGTCCCACTGTCGACAGAGACAGTGAACTCATCACGTAGCATCACATCTGGCTCCTTTCTTCTTCTCTGCTTTAAAAGGCTGCAGCTACAAAGTGGTGTGGAGGTCAGGGGCTAACATGGAGGTCGGCCTCCATGTTAGCCCCCCCTGTTGCCTCCCTGGTCCTCAGGGAGACGGCGGCTGTTTGAAAGCATTTCCCCTTGTAGAGGTCAGAGGTCAGGGCTTCAGGTACCTGAACGCTGCGTGTTTTGGAGGCGGAGTCAGTCAGCTGTGGAACCGGATCGGAGCCCCAGGAGTTTCTTACACTGTGTGACGTAAACGGGTCGGTTCTGACGGGTCATTAACTGCTGAAGTGCCTCTGAGCCTGAAACAAAACCTGCTCTGAGTGCTGGCCGTAAACTGTAGAGGAAGCTCCTCCTCCCTTCAGGAGTCAGAGGTCAACCTGACAACTGGCAGCAGTCACGCTTCTCTGACCTGCAGCTACTGCTGGAGGATAGGCTTTCCTTCAGAGGACCAGCTGGGCCAGAACCGGGCCAGAACCAGAGGACTCAAACCCGGAGGAGGCTCCACCATAGCCCGACCCAGAAAGAGACACCATGTCAACCAGAACCTCTGTGTCTTCCTGTCCCGACCACAAGGCGTCCTGGTCCTGAACCTCGTTCTGGTTCTGGACCAGCTCCAGCAGAATGAAGAGCCACACGGCTTGAAACATGAGCTGAAGTCTCTGCAGTGATTGGGAGACACAGCGCCTCCTGCTGCTGGGAGGAAAGACTTTATTGATCTGCAACAGACTCACTGGCATGGATGGAAAAGATGATTTCCTGTTGCTTTGCAGATAAAAACAGGATAATCACATCACTGTGAGGTGGCACTGATGTCTCTCCATATGGCTGGCACAGAGCATCCCGATCCGTAGCCTCGAAAGAAACCTGCAGGTCTTCTTCAGCTTCCTGCCATCTTAAACTTTGAAAGTGTAGACAGTGTTGTAGAGGGATAAAAAAAATGCTAATAGTTAATAATTATGCTGTTTAGCTGTTTTGCACTAAGGTATGTCCAATGAATCTAGTTCCTGGTTTCATGGCTGGACTCTGTCCACATCTTCCTCCTGTCCTCTTCCAGCCAGACTTCCTCTCAAATGCTCAAACTGTTGATCATGAGGGAAGCTGAAGGTTTTCTGTTTGCTTTAAACTCTTCATGGCCTTTCTGACTCCATCTTTTAGCCTCTGATTTCATTGTCTTGGTGTTGCCTCAGTTCTGACTCTAAATCTCTCTGAGCCTCAGTAGATCCTGCTGCTGCAGGACAGACCTGCTCAGATCAGGACCTGCTGTCACCCAGGGGGCTCACCTCTGACACCTGTGGGGGGGCTCAGCCCTGTGAGCTGCAGCTAAGTGATGGGTGGGTCCGACGTGGGGGAGGCGACGTGTGCCGCCTGGCAGCCAAAAGGCCGACTCTGAATGAGCAGGCAGGAGATCTGGCAAAGCTCCTCGGAAAATCCTGTTAGGTCCCAAAGCTCAGAAAGGGAAGTTGTTGCTTTGCCTGAACCCCACCCCCACAGCAGAACCCCCCACCCCCAACCTGAGGCCCCTTCCTGCCCCCGGCGACATCTCTGTCTCTTTGTCCAAAGTGTCTCTTTCTCAGATTTTATCACATTAGTTCCACTGGGAGCTGGAAGTCGGCTGCAATTACGGATCCAGTGACGGCAGCAGGTTGGGGTGGGGGGTGATGGAGGGCGGGGCTAGAAAGCCACTGGGGTCGGGGGGAATGTGAGGAGATTGGACTGATGGTGAAAACTGGCTTCTGAGCAGAATTTAGGATTTTTCTGTTAAAACCTGCTTTAATAAAAAATCTCCAGAAAAAATTAGAGCCGTTGGCTGGTGACAACGTCTCCAGGGTTCTCCAGGTGTTCTTAAGGCGTTCTCCAGGCGTTCTCCAGGTGTTCTTAAGGTGTTCTCCAGGTGTTCTTAAGGCGTTCTCCAGGTGTTCTTAAGGTGTTCTCCAGGTGTTCTTAAGGCATTCTCCAGGTGTTCTCCGGGCGTTCTCCAGGCATTCTCCAGGCGTTCTCCAGGTGTTCTCAAGGCATTCTCCAGGTGTTCTCAAGGCGTTCTCCAGGTGTTCTCAAGGCATTCTCCAGGTGTTCTCAAGGCGTTCTCCAGGCGTTCTCCAGGTGTTCTTAAGGTGTTCTCCGGGTGTTCTCAAGGCATTCTCCAGGTGTTCTTAAGGTGTTCTCCGGGTGTTCTCAAGGCGTTCTCCAGGTGTTCTCCAGGCGTTCTCCAGGTGTTCTTAAGGTGTTCTCCGGGTGTTCTCAAGGCGTTCTCCAGGTGTTCTCAAGGCGTTCTCCGGGCGTTGGTCAGAAGAACAACGAACCTGGATTTAAGAGCAGAAAGAAAAACCAGAACTAAAAACTACAGTCTAAGGCTGCATCATTTCCACCAGCACAGTTCATTCTGCTTCTCAGTCCAACTGCAGTCCTCAGCGTCTTCAGAGGTTTTTGTGTCGTTTCCTTCAGTGGTTCTTGGTGCAGCGCCCCCACAGGCCAGGAGGGGAACAGGTTGGTTTGACTCAGAACCACAGCAGCTGGAGGTAGAGCAGGTGATGGAGTTCTGGTTCCAGTAGAACCAAGATTATCAGGAGGAAAACAGCCTTAGAGGTTCTGATGTCTCTGGAACTGTATGTCCATATGGAGGATCTGGATGTTGTCCCCTAACCTGAACCTGGAGCAGAACAGGAGCCATCCTTTTGTCCTCTGCAGCTTTCACTAATTGGGCCTGAAACTCGAAGTGAATGAAGGCGACCCCATTCAGCCCAGATATGTAACCGGATCCTCCGCAGCTCAAACTGCTAGTTAGCGTCGCCCTCTGAGGTGCCACCTTCACACTGGCTCCATTGTGTTTATGCTCCAAAGCTGAGATTAAGTGTTCAGGTTAAAAACAACAGAAAGGAGCCCCCCCCCCCCCCCCCCCCCCCCCCCCCCCCCGGGCCCTGGCTTCACATGGGCTTGCTGGGGGCCAGGGGACGGTTAGGGGAGCGGCTCCGTCAGGTTGCTGGGCTCACCTGGAGCTGCTGCCTCACAGCACGACTCCGCCTTTCATCCTTTGTCTCCAACAGGAAGGGGCGGAGCTTCACGCTGCCATGCAGCTGGTAGTGGACACGCCTTCAGTCTTCATCCTCCTCATCAACAGCATGAGGTCAAAGTTCAGACAGAATCAAACAACAATGATCGTCTTCAGAAGATAAATGTGAAGCTGCTCATGATCGGGTTTTCAGGATCACTGACCTTACCACAGGGGCCGCGTTTCATTGGCTGATGCCCATTCTACGTAGTAGCGTGGCCGTCTCAAAAACACACTTAGCTTCCCGTTAGCTAAGTGCAGCATAATGGCAGAACTGATACAACTTGTACACCTTGAAGCCTGTCTGCTACACAGTCTGACGTTAGCTAAACAGATCAATATGCAACGTGTCTGTATCTGACATACACTAAAGATTTTATTTTAGCAGAAAAGGCTTTGGACTAAACTGTTACTCCTGTTAGCCACGTTAGCACCAAGTACAGTGTATCAGGCCTAGACACACTCAAACATTTCAACAAACCACAGGAATCACCCACTGATTTCAAAACGATGAATGCCCGACTTACCCAGCCTGGCAAGAACAACAGGCATCAGTGATCTTGTCCACAGCTATACTGATGTAGAGGGTGTGTGGATCTGCCGTTTTCCTCATGGAGCAAAAGCATTTTGCTGTGACATGAACAATGTTGGAGGCGTCGCGAGGCTCAAACACCTTGATCTCATTCAACAAGGATGACATGAACTTGTTAGTTCATTTGTATTGTAGCAGCTGATATATTGTGAAAATGAAATGAGGCACTAATGGAATCAGAAATTCACTGGAGAGAATCAGTCCGAGTGGAAGACGCCATGTTTGCAGACAAACAACGCGCCGCCAGGTTTTGTTTGAGAGACTTGCGGCCACCTGGGATTTTCTAGGTCGGTTGTGGGTGGAGCTTGGTAAGGTCCATCGTTCAGTCAGAACAAAGTCGGGTTCTGGTGGGTTCTCCTCCTCTTGCTGGTACCAGGACCGGCTCCAGCTTGGTTGATGTCAATATTTATAGGGATCTAAGATTAGTTATAAAGACAGGCCTTATTTGGGAAATATTTATCTTAGATGTAAAAACAACACAGTAATAATACTGTAGGTTATTTAGTTTTTATAAATTTTAATAAAATATTTTCACAGGAATGTCGCCATGTTGTTCACGCTGCAATGCATTCTGGGTAAATGACGTGTAACGGTCCAACTGCCTGGCTCCTCCAGCCAAACAGTGATGAGTAACGTTGTTAAGTCTTTTTAATTAGAACCGGAGCGAATTGAAACCGATCAGAACTAGAAATAACAAGAGGTGAAGATGAGGAGGAGCAAACAGAGGAAGACGAAGAGTTGGCTGTAGCAGCTGCTGCTGCCTTCAGGTTCATAATGAATCAATGAATGAGACTCACCTGGTCACTGTGTGGTCCGGTAAGTGGTTCTGTAGCTCTGTGTCCGGTTCGGCAACAGCTGTTACTGACGGTGGTTTCACATTCAGTACCGGTGAGCTAGCTCTGTTAGCATTTCTAGCAGTAATAGCTCCGTTAGCATTTCTAGTAGTAATAGCTCCGTTAGCATTTCCAGCAGTAATAGCTCTGTTAGCATTTCTAGCAGTAATAGCTCCGTTAGCATTTCTAGCAGTAATAGCTCCGTTAGCATTTCTAGTAGTAATAGCTCCGTTAGCAATTCTAGCAGTAATAGCTCCGTTAGCATTTCTACTAGTAATAGCTCCGTTAGCATTTCTACTAGTAATAGCTCCGTTAGCATTTTTAGCTCCGTTAGCATTTCTAGTAGTAATAGCTAAGTTAGCATTTCCAGCAGTAATAGCCCTGTTAGCATTTCTAGCAGTAATAGCTCCGTTAGCATTTCTAGTAGTAATAGCTAAGTTAGCATTTCCAGCAGTAATAGCCCTGTTAGCATTTCTAGCAGTAATAGCTCCGTTAGCATTTCTAGTAGTAATAGCTCCGTTAGCATTTCTAGTAGTAATAGCTCCGTTAGCATTTCTAGTAGTAATAGCTAAGTTAGCATTTCTAGTAGTAATAGCTCTGTTAGCATTTCTAGTAGTAATAGCTCCCTTAGCATTTCTAGTAGTAATAGCTAAGTTAGCATTTCTAGTAGTAATAGCTCAGTTAGCATTTCTAGTAGTAATAGCTCCCTTAGCATTTCTAGTAGTAATAGCTCCGTTAGCAATTCTAGTAGTAATAGCTCCGTTAGCAATTCTAGCAGTAATAGCTCCGTTAGCATTTCTAGTAGTAATAGCTAAGTTAGCATTTCCAGCAGTAATAGCCCTGTTAGCATTTCTAGCAGTAATAGCTCCGTTAGCATTTCTAGTAGTAATAGCTCAGTTAGCATTTCTAGCAGTAATAGCTCCGTTAGCATTTCTAGTAGTAATAGCTCCGTTAGCATTTCTAGTAGTAATAGCTAAGTTAGCATTTCCAGCAGTAATAGCCCTGTTAGCATTTCTAGCAGTAATAGCTCCGTTAGCATTTCTAGTAGTAATAGCTCCGTTAGCATTTCTAGTAGTAATAGCTCCGTTAGCAATTCTAGCAGTAATAGCTCCGTTAGCATTTCTAGTAGTAATAGCTCCGTTAGCATTTCTAGTAGTAATAGCTCAGTTAGCATTTCTAGTAGTAATAGCTCCCTGAGCATTTCTAGTAGTAATAGCTCCGTTAGCATTTCTAGTAGTAATAGCTAAGTTAGCATTTCTAGCAGTAATAGCTCCATTAGCATTTCTAGTAGTAATAGCTCCGTTAGCATTTCTAGTAGTAATAGCTAAGTTAGCATTTCCAGCAGTAATAGCCCTGTTAGCATTTCTAGCAGTAATAGCTCCGTTAGCATTTCTAGTAGTAATAGCTAAGTTAGCATTTCCAGCAGTAATAGCCCTGTTAGCATTTCTAGCAGTAATAGCTCCGTTAGCATTTCTAGTAGTAATAGCTCCGTTAGCATTTCTAGTAGTAATAGCTAAGTTAGCATTTCTAGCAGTAATAGCTCCGTTAGCATTTCTAGTAGTAATAGCTCCCTTAGCATTTCTAGTAGTAATAGCTAAGTTAGCATTTCTAGTAGTAATAGCTCCCTTAGCATTTCCAGTAGTAATAGCTCCGTTAGCATTTCTAGTAGTAATAGCTCCGATAGCATTTCTAGTAGTAATAGCTCCGTTAGCATTTCTAGTAGTAATAGCTCGGTTAGCATTTCTAGTAGTAATAGCTCCGTTAGCATTTCTAGCAGTAATAGCTCCGTTAGCATTTCTAGTAGTAATAGCTCCGTTAACATTTCTAGCAGTAATAGCTCCGTTAGCATTTCTAGTAGTAATAGCTCCGTTAGCATTTCCAGCAGTAATAGCTCCGTTAGCATTTCCAGCAGTAATAGCTCCGTTAGCATTTCCAGCAGTAATAGCTCCGTTAGCATTTCTAGTAGTAATAGCTCCGTTAGCATTTCTAGTAGTAATAGCTCCGTTAGCATTTCCAGCAGTAATAGCTCCGTTAGCATTTCCAGCAGTAATAGCTCCGTTAGCATTTCTAGTAGTAATAGCTCCGTTAGCATTTCCAGCAGTAATAGCTCCGTTAGCATTTCCAGCAGTAATAGCTCCGTTAGCATTTCCAGCAGTAATAGCTCCGTTAGCATTTCCAGCAGTAATAGCTCCGTTAGCATTTCCAGCAGTAATAGCTCCGTTAGCATTTCTAGTAGTAATAGCTCCGTTAGCATTTCTAGTAGTAATAGCTCCGTTAGCATTTCCAGCAGTAATAGCTCCATTAGCATTTCCAGCAGTAATAGCTCCGTTAGCATTTCTAGTAGTAATAGCTCCGTTAGCATTTCCAGCAGTAATAGCTCCGTTAGCATTTCCAGCAGTAATAGCTCCGTTAGCATTTCCAGCAGTAATAGCTCCGTTAGCATTTCCAGCAGTAATAGCTCCGTTAGCATTTCTAGCAGTAATAGCTCCGTTAGCATTTCTAGTAGTAATAGCTCCGTTAGCATTTCTAGTAGTAATAGCTCCGTTAGCATTTCCAGCAGTAATAGCTCCGTTAGCATTTCCAGCAGTAATAGCTCCGTTAGCATTTCTAGTAGTAATAGCTCCGTTAGCATTTCCAGCAGTAATAGCTCCGTTAGCATTTCCAGCAGTAATAGCTCCGTTAGCGCTGCTTGCCTTTGAAGTTTCTCCCAGCGTCTGTAGTGCTCTGTCCGGTTTGAGACACTGTGTAACAGTGACACCGGACTTTACCACCGACCCGGACCTCCGTGGGCCCGGTCGGATCGGTGACGTCAGTACACAGGCAGTATAGCTCCTGATAGCATCTCAAAGAGCGTCCAGCTGTGCTTGTCTCAGCACGGCATTTATTTTTAGCTAGTTAAGGTAACGATCACCTGTTAGAGCCTTCATTGGTTCTGCTGGTATAAATGGCTCAAATGCTGTGGAGAAATGTCCAGGGTCCAGATCAGGTCCTTCGTTGTTGTTCCACTCCGGCTCTCGCACTGCGCTCTCCTTTGTCTCTTGTGGGAAATTATCCAAATTCGCCTCAAGTTTTATTTTTTATCACAGCCGATAGTGACACAGTGTGACGTTATCTAAAATGACAGCAGTTCAACGCTATATGATTAACAACTGCTGGGGTAAAGTTAGCCTTGCTGTGTTTCCTCTGTAGACTCCAGTACAGATTGGACCTGATGGCGTCATCAACCCATCGGTAAAAAAACGGCGACCTCCATGGGTGAAAAATATAACAAAATATGTACATTTTTGAGTTTTGGCGTATCACAGACAGCAATTATTTAGTTAATAAGAAATTAAAACATATTTAGGCCAACATGTTCAACTAGTTCTGGATCCCTTTAAGTTTTGAGCTTCAGACAATCTCTGCAGATTCCACTAAAAACTGTAAAACAGCCTTTTAATTTAACGCTTTACTAAGTGTTGAGACTTCCCTTCTTTCTCCCTGTTCTCCAGAAACATGGTGGGAACTTTCATTTCTTTGCTGATGACAGATTTGTGTTCCAGTGAAACAACAGCCAAAGTCAGAGTGAAGATGTCACAGAATCTTAGGCTGCATTCAGACCAACCCAGGATTAGGTTCCTGAATCAGACTCTTATCCGTTGAATTCCAAACAGACTTAAAAACCGAACTCTGATCAGCCTATAAACCTCGGTCCTGGAACTCAAACGGTAGAAAACCTGTCTGAATGCAACCTGACTAGAGACCGTTTCAAAAGCAGGAAGTTAGGGCATTCTGGTCATTTATTGTAACCGGGTGTAACCGGGTTCTGCTTCACTCCACTGCACCAGGCCGGTCCAAGTAACCCCTCGACTCTGTGTTGTGTAGATTTTTAATGAAGACGAGTTTCTGGGTGATCAGGCAGTTTATTTCCTGAATGAGAACATATCGGGGTTCAAATCGGCTCAACTCAGCTTCCCTCAGCACACTACAACAGAGCGTTATGCTAGCTTTTAACTTAGCACATGAAGTGTTTAATAATATTAACTAAACTAAAAGTACAAAAATTGGAGCCAGGCACACATCTAGTAAATAGTCATTACATACTATCTGTCTAAGTTAGTAAAAATGATGTCTTATTATGTTGCTAACATTTTTCTACTGTGTGCTGAACAGTGTTGGGTAAGTTACTTTAAAAATGTAATCCGTTACAGTTACAAGTTACCTTGTTTAAAATGTAATTGTAATGTAACTTTTTTGATTACTTTTAAAAAAGTAATGTAACTAATTACTTTTGATTACTTTTTGATTACTTTGAGGTTTTAATGAGTATTGACCCATGTTCAACATTTAATTTTTGAGAACTGAGTGGGAACCTTAAAAGAGCACTAAGCTGAGAGGGAATTGCTGACAGGCAATCACAGGAGGTCCACAAGAAGACATGCCAGCACCAGGCATGTAAGATTTTCTCAGACTCCTCTCATCGGGCCATACTCTTTCCTGCTCCTCCCCCAGGCTCTACCATTTACGCAGGTTGCAGACTAACACAAGCAGGTTCAGAAACCACTTCTTTCCTACAGTGGTCACCTTATTGAACTCTTCCCAAAGACCAGTCTTTCCTTCCCCTCTATCCATACCTTACTGTACCATCCCAACATTTGTACAGTGTTCCTCTTCAATTCACACCTGTATAGCCCTATCTACAGTGGCTCTGCACATACATGCATTTCCCTAGGGGTAATTTATTTATTCTGCTGCACATATCCATCAACCATCTTTCCTTACCCTAGCTGTGAATAACTGCATTTTATCTCTAAATACTGCAGCTGTACAATCTGCACATGTTGCACTTGATTAGATGCCAAACTGCATTTCATTACTTCATACATGTGCAATGACAATGAAGTGCTCTAGTTTAGTAATAAATAAGCAAAGTAAGACTTTATGTCACATTTTATTTTTCTTGATTTTTTCTTTGCACACCCTTGCTTGTAAAATTAAACACGGCACAATACAGTGCATCAAGAATTAAGATGGATGATGGGTAGTCAAGTTAGTCACTGAACATTTAACAGTCAATGGAATGTTGACAAAAACAGAAGTGTTTGCAACATATCATTCAAAATCAAAACGGGAAAAACAATAGTTTTCCAAAATCACACAATCACTATGTTAGACAAGCAAAACAACTGTGGACACTACAACGTGGTGTCAAGAGTTAAGTCACTTAACATTTGCATTTAGACACTCAATGCAATTAAACAAATGCAATTGAAACAAAATACACCTGAGTGCAGCAGCATTATAACTCAGGACACCGCTATTTAGTGTCAAGAATGAAGTCAATCTGAAATCTGTTTGTTGTAACGGAGCAGTAGGACCTGCTCCATGTGGCTATCGGTCATTCTGTTTCGAGATGGAGTCAAAATTTTGCCACCTAGACTAAAGAGGTGCTTTACTGGAGCACTGGATGGCAATGTGGTATTGTACTTGATAAAAAGATGATTAATGATGGGAAATGCTTGAAGTGATTTAATGCTGTTATCTGAATCCTCCAAGTACTTCCTGACTTCATCATAAGCTGTACGGTCAGATGCACTAGATGTGTCATTTTCAAACACAAAAAACTCATCAGTCATCAGACCTTGCTGTGTCATCATTTGTCATTTCAACTGGACCCTGTTGTTGTTGTTCTACTGCAACAGCTTCCTGCAGCAGCTTTCTTCTCATTTCATCTCTTTTGTCAGGGCTGAGCCAACATAAACAGAACTTTGGCAATGTTGCAGTTGCCATTTGTGCTTCATGACAGGCTAACACTGATCCAAACCTCTCATCTACAGCGTCAATGATGGTGGTGATAATATGTGCTGTGTAAATGACATGAGGCAACTTCTCAGACAGCTTTGCCTTCAGGCTCAGTAAAGTAGTGTCAAGAAAATCCGAGCTCATCCCACTTCCCCATGCTGGAGATTTTAGTTTAACAGTAATAATAAATAAAGTTATCTTTAAAATTAATCACTCAAGTGACATCAAGGCCCAACAGTAGACTTACACATCAATAAAATAAATCTGGTTGTGTGTGTTGTTTTTGTCTCATGCAAACTTTGCTTTAATTCTACTTTTCTCTATTTAATCATAAGAAATCAGTCAGTCAGTCAGAGAGAGTCATTAAACAGGAAAAGCAGGTTTCCTGGAAAAAGAGAAAGTAAGTTTCCAGCCTGCAGATTTATAAAAATAGTTGAGACTATTCCTTATTTTAAAGCATGAAAGTTTAAAGAATGAAATCTAAACTAACTGTAACTCTTACTTTAACTGTAACTGTAACTTTGGTATCAAATAATTAGAATCATGGATTATTCTTGGTTTCTTTTCGGAAAAACATCTGTAATAACTCACATTAAGATTATAATAAGGATAATTAATAAGTTATGGTTATAAAATTATAAATGAATGCTAAATCAGAGAAGCTAAAGAAAATAAATGTGATATAAATGTGATTTTGACATTGAACTTGAAATGGTGTAAAAAGGTGTAACTGCAATTAAACATCACTGATATGTTGGAGGTAGAGAGTAGGTGAAAGGTGAAAGGAAGGGAAAAAGGGGAACTAACAGGAGAGCAGAGATGATCAATGCCTTATTTGGAAACAGGTTGTTGAACAACGTAAACGTTTCAGGGAAAAGGTCATGCAAGCAAGAGACATAGGAGGTTGAGCAACCTTGAGACATTAGCACAGACATCAGGAAATGTCTGTAAGACAGTGATGGATATGAGATCATCTGTCTAAGCAGACAGCCAATGAAAACGCCCCAAAAGGTGGATAAACCCTATAAAAGGTGGGAGCAAAAGAGGAATCTTCGGTTGGATCCTCCGGGCAGCTTCGAGCCAAGAGATGGACAAAGAACTCTGCAGCTGAAGAAGAGCCGGGGCCACGGAGCCGAAGACTGTCCTGCCATGGGGACCAACCGGTCAGGCCCACAACCTGTGGCTTCAAATCGCACTTCTCTCATCAGCTGGGTTCAGACCCCAAAGACAAAGATGAAGACAAAGGCAAAGACAAAGAAGAAGAACTGGTGCCTTCCTTCCTGCCAGCACCAAGTCCTGTGTGACCTCACCATCCATGCGGAGAAGAAGCTCATCAGACCTACAGAGATTCCTGCCTTCGCCGATCAACATCTTCCTCCTGCTGCAACACCTTCTTCATCATCAGGCCAGGTCTGGGGTTCGAAACGTCAAACTCCGTCCATCTCTCTCAAAGGTTCCCTTTTTTAGTTCTCAGTGTCAGCAGTAGGGAAAGATAGACTAGATGATTGATTTTACTTATTTGATTATTTCTGCTACTGAATTAAGCTGTACTGACCCTTGCAAAAATGCCTTACTAATAAAATATTTAGCATAAAGAAAATCTAAAAGATGTTGTGGACATTCAGTTAATGAGTCACCTTAAAGTTCTTTGATGGTTGTAAAATAGCTGTGATGTTTGATTCTGGAGAGGAAGAGGTGGAAAATGTTTTTTAGGTTGCTGGTAGCCCAAATGTAAAACATCATCCTTGGGACTCGCCCGAGTCACTAAAACCTACCTGGTTCAATAACAAATGCAAGTTGTAAAATAGAGAACGAGCGACCGTTAACAGGTGTGCTCTGTGAAACTAGTTGGCTGTAGGCTGCTCAGTCTGGCTAATTCACAGAGGGAAGAAGGGTGGGACACCTGGATGGAGGCCGTTAAAAATCAGGTGAATCGTTTCTCGAAACCAGCTTAAACAGAGTTTGCTTCAGTTCTGGATTAATCCCAGCAGATTTAGGAAACTCAATTAACCCGTTAGAAGGAGAGCTGGTAGCACATCTCCCCTCTCAGAAGAGGAAGCAGAGAGTGAGAGAGTAGAGACAGAAAGGAGGGGGGGGGTGTTCCTTCACCTTCACTTTTAATGGAGCTGTGACATCACTGTGACATCACTGTGACATCACTGTGACATCACTGTGATACCTTCCATCTATGTGCTTTGTTCCAGATAGACGAGCACTTTGCTGTTAATTTTTAGCATCAGAACGCTGGGTCCAAACCGACGGGGACACTTTGGCAGGCCCCAGTTAAATTTCTTCAGGAATTTCTAGTTTACTTTATGTTCATCATGAAAACCATAACACTAGCACATTGCATACAATGTCTCATGGGAAAAAATAGATTCCAACGTTTGTCATGCATCAACACCAAACAGTCACATATTCGTAAAACAACACGCTTCGTCTATCAGTGAGTTGCACTTACCTCTAAATGTTTCCTCAGGTTTGACATAGATTGCTTCGACATGGACAAGTTCTTGATAGCCGGCAAACACTTCTTGCACTGCATGGTTAAATTTGAGCCATTTTCACATGTGTAAATGAAATGCTCCTTATATTTCCAGAGCTGGAAGGCTGTCATTTTTGATGCGCTGCTTGAGCTGATAGAGACAAGGAGCCGTAGCGGGAAACGGCGATATAGGGCGCAAAGCAATAAAAATATCATTACATATTTCGCAAAGGCTTTTGTTCATATTTTTTTTTAAATGTAGCTAAATTTGTAATTCTTAATATTTTCAGAAGTAACTGTAACTGAATTACAGTTACTCTTTTTTTGTAATTAAATTACGTAACGTCGTTACATGTAATCCGTTACTACCCAACACTGGTACTGAAGAATGCAACCCACCTCTGGTACAGCTTTCACAGACTGGCACTGAGTACAGGAGCCAGCAACATATAGCCAGCCACACAGAGAGGGGGCGCTGTTTCCCCATTGCACTGATACATATAAAGCAAGTGGGATTCTACAACCTAAACATAAACACTGTTACACGGGTAAACGAAGATGTTGTGTCGGTTGTCATATCAACGGGTTTGCTTGCCGACACTAAGCAAGGAAAAGTAGAATATAAATGGTTTAAGTTATTTTAAAACTTTTTATCAGCTTATTGCCCCGTTGCCATGGCGCTCTGCAGCTGCTGTGATTTTTAAACCTGTAATAAATGACAAAACTCGTTTGTTTAAACATAATCATCGAATAGGATGGAGGAATTTGCTTAGTCTTCTCTTGCATCTTGACAGAAACCAAACTGTTTATAGATTTATATCCAGGGAGAAAACTTACAAACATCAGCAATTTTCTCTGCTTTAATTTAAGTCATGTTTATAGAAATCGGGTAAGAAATAAAGGCGCTGAGATCATTTTGTGATTCCTGCTCATCCCGCGTTGGAACAGCCTGGTTTAGTGGACAGGAGCATCGCTAGCATTAGCGGCTAACAGGCTGCTAGCATTAGCGGCTAACAGGCGATGTCCAGACTAGTAATGTAGATCAATGAAGAAATCCTACAACCACTAAAATGTGACACTGCTCTGTTTTAGTTTCCATCTGGTGAAGAAGGAAGTTGCTCTCAGCGTCTTCAGAGGTTTTTGTGTCGTTTCCTTCAGTGGTTCTTGGTGCAGCGCCCCCACAGGCCAGAAGGGGAACAGGTTGGTTTGACTCAACCACAGCAGCTGGAGGTGGAGCAGAGGATGGAGTTCTGGTTCCAGTAGAATCGGGTCAACCGGACCATCAGGAGGAAAACAATCTGAACTCATATTCTGCAGTGATGACAGGAAGATGATCTGATCCACTTCCTGTCAGGTTGGACCTAAAGGAAGAACATTCCGGTGGATCTGATCAGAGTTTGGAACCAGGAGGAGACATAAAGGTTTCTCAAGGCCTTCATCTCCTCCTCCTCTTCCTCAGGAATGTCTTCCTCCTCTTCAGTCAGCAGAGCCGTTGTCTTCATCTCCTCCTCCTCCTCCTCCTCCTCCTGGTTGAGGAGTTAACCAGCCGCCCCCCTCCCCTGTGAATGGGGGGTCTGAGTGCTCCTCTTTGTGCTCCAGCTGATCACTGAAGTGTGATGTCAGCAGGACTCCGCCCGTTCCGATTGTCCAGGATTCTGGTTTTATTGGATAAGTGGAGCGGCTTCCTTTGTGCCTTTGAGCCTGAGGTGGCCCGTTGGGCTCTTAATCACCGTCCTGAGCTGTTCGGGGGGGTGGGGCCCATTCAGACCGAGCTGTTGATCTCCAGCTCAGGAAAGTAAACAAACGCCAAATAAAAGGCAGACCTTAGAGCTGAGTCGGCGCCGTGCGGTTCTGGAGTCCAGAGAGGTTCTGATTCCCATCCACTAACTGGACCCACTGACTGATCCTAGTTACTGATCACCTTAACTGGTTCTAGATGGGATTCTTTATGGAGTTTCTAAAGCTGGTCGGACCGCAGCATCAGAACCAGAACCATATGGGTTCTGTTTGGAAAGTTACACAGAGAAAAAATTTACAATAATTTTGTTATTTAATCTGACTCAAGAGACAAAATAGAAATTATATTTTCACTCTGCTAGTTGTTCATTTATAAATGTCACAATTTCAAATCAAACTAAGTATTTAGTGTCAAACAAAATATTTAGTTTATAAACTAAATATAAATATATATACGCTTTACTAAGCTTATATATATATAATTTCAGAATCACATTGAATGAGACGTTTTTGAAGAAAATCAGCAGCAGAATGTCTCGGGTTCGAAGATTAGGAGAACCTTCACTTTTAATGGAGCTGTGACATCACTGTGACATCACTGTGACATCACTGTGACATCACTGTGATACCTTCTGGAAGCAGGAAGTTTATTATTTTCCATCTAATACTAAATTATTCTTGTCTTTGATCAGAAATCAGATGACAAACGAAGATGCCCGCCTCTATGCTCCCACAGAATGCAACCTGAGCCCGGTTCTACCAGAACCAGCTGAACAGAACCTTGCTTCATGGCTCGGTCCAGTAGAACCCAGACAGAAGCTCCAGAACCAGCTGTGATTCTGAAGAAAATAAACAAAATAAATCCTGAAAACAGCTCAGAAGTTCTGATCCGTCTGTTAAGACTCATCAGAACCAAAATTCCTCATATGACCTTTGACCCCTACAAGACTCAAAGCAATTCTCCATGGGATCCTGGAGCTGGAATTGGACCGTCCGGGACCAATTGGACCGGAACAAGCAGACCTTCCCCAGTCTGCTGGTTTAAAGGACAACTTGATGCCAGCCAATCAGGAGGCAGCATCCTGTTGCCATGGTAACAAACATGCTAACACAGCTTCTGCAGGATGTTGGCATGTATGTGTGTGTGTGTGTGTGTGTGTGTGTGTGTGTGTGTGTGTGTGTGTGTGTGTGTGTGTGTGTGTGTGTGTGTGTGTGTGTAGCAGGTTTTTATGTCTACAGTCTGTGGCTGAGCGACGATTCTTGGTGCTTCTGGGTTACGAATGAATCTTCGGAGGGTTAGGGGTCCGTTTAGGGCGATGCTGCGGAAAATCCCCAGAAAACACAAAAACACGACTGTGTGTGCTCACTGTTTTTATGCTGCTGTGATTGTGAGGACCAGCAGGCCCAGTGTAAAGGTTCTGGTTCTGACCCAGTCAACAGGATGTCCCCATGTCCCTCCTGTCCAGGTTTAGAGTGTCTCTGTCTCTCTGCAGATGTCTCCTTCTTAATGTGCGTACGAAGCAACAATCAGCCCCATCTGTCCCAGTTTACCCCCCCCAGTAAATCTCCACAGTTAGACCCCCCGCCCCCCCGCCCCCGTCAGCGGGTGGGGACTGAAAGCCAATCAAAAAGCTATAGAAGAGTCCTTTGCTGCAGGGACACAATCGGGGCCCGGGGCCCCTTCACCCCCCCGTTACTCCCCCCTCAGTGGCTGCTGGGTCCTGACGGCCGGTGAGACGGGGACAGATGGGAGGAATAATCAGCGCTGTGTTTGTCCCAGAGTCCTGTCTGACAGGCTGAAGACGTCCTGTCCCTGCAGACGTCTCACTCCGAGGACACCGTGGGGATGTCCAGCTGCTCATCACACAGCTAAGCTCACTGGTATTCATCAGAACCCGGTCTGGATTTGACTAGGCCGCTCCAGAACATCAGTCCTCCATCAAACTTTAGTCATTCAACATGAAGAAGTCAAACTGGGTTCTGTTCCCCGTCCTGCTGCAGTTCCAGCAGATGAGACGGCAGGAGCGATCTGGACTTTACTGGCTGGAAGGAGGGAGAACCAGAACCAAAGACCCGCGGGTCTGAACAGAACCGTGGTCTGAGCCCAACAAGCTGCAGGAGTTTAGAAACTCAGCGCTGAGGAGCTTTAACCCTCCCATCGGACCGGACCGGACCGGGTCCAGTGAGTCTCTAGAGATGCAGATCCTTTAAATCTACTGGATCCGGTCCCTGCAGGTCGGGCCGGCCCGGGGCACGGAGGAGGATTAGAGGAAGGAAAACCTCTGGATGTTTAGGTCAAAGGTCAAATCCAACCAGAGCTCCAGGTCAGAGTTTAAAGGTTGATTTTAAATCAGACTGATGAAAACATGGCGGTTCATGACGCTGATCGCTGTGATGATGCTGAACCTCTGAGGCGTCACAGGAGCAGGATCCTGCTGAGATTAGATCAGATTAGATCAGATTAGATCAGATTACACACAGCTGGACTCTAGTCATTAAAGGGGCTGAATACTTTTGCACACCACACTTGTCATTTTTGTATTTGTTAAAAATGTTTTAAATCACATGAAATTAAAATTTTTTACATTTTTCAATCGTTTTCTACTTTGAGTTAGTGTCTCAAGCCCAGCTTTTATTTTGATAGTCCACTTCCCATTATCATCAATTGGATTAGCATATTAGCTAAACATTTAGCTAACTAATTACAGTTAGTTAATCTGGATCAGAACCCTGAACCGGGCCAAAACCAGAACCATCGGAAACTGGAGCGAGCCGAGCTGCAGAAGCTTCAGTTTCAGTCTGACACCTCAGGACGTTTCAGGTTCACTGGACTGAGCCCCACCAGAATGCTGTGGTGTGTGTGTGTGTGTGTGTGTGTGTGTGTGTGTGTGTGTGTGTGTGTGTGTGTGTGTGTGTGTGTGTGTGTGTGTGTGTGTGTGTGTGTGTGTGTGTGTGTAGATGCAATTTCATTCAGACTGGCAGTGAGAATGAACTTAATCCTCTAAGCTCTTGTTGGGTCTCGTCATCCTGCTTCTCAATGAGGAGAGGAAAAGGCCCAGAGATGACTTACAGAAAACAACTGCGGTGAGGTGGAGAAGCGGTGAGGCGGTGAGGTGGTGAAGCGGTGAGGTGGTGAAGCGGTGAGGCGGTGAAGCGGTGCGGTGGTGAAGCGGTGCGGTGGTGAAGCGGTGAGGTGGTGAAGCGGTGAGGTGGTGAGGCGGTGAAGCGGTGCGGTGGTGAAGCGGTGCGGTGGTGAAGCGGTGAGGTGGTGCGGTGGTGAAGCGGTGAGGTGGAGAAGCGGTGAGGTGGTGAAGCGGTGAGGTGGTGAAGCGGTGAGGTGGTGAAGCGGTGAGGTGGTGAAGCGGTGCGGTGGTGAAGCGGTGCGGTGGTGAAGCGGTGCGGTGGTGAAGCGGTGAGGTGGTGAAGCGGTGAGGCGGGGTGAGGCACTCACTGGAAACTTCAGCAGTGTAGAACTGAAGTTGGAACATTCAGCATGTAGCTTTGACTAGACCACCACTCCATTTCTCTGGGTGTGAATCGTTTGGCTCAATAAACTTCAGTTTATTAGAAATGCTAGAAATAGATTTCCTGCCTCATAATTTCACCTGAAATTTGGAATGATCGATGAGTAACAGCAGGAAGTCTGAGGGGAGAACGGCACGAGTTCCACCAACTGATTGCTTTGTGTGTGTGTGTGTGTGTGTGTGTGTGTGTGTGTGTGTGTGTGTGTGTGTGTGTGTGTGTGTGTGTGTGTGTGTGTTTTGGCCGCCGGCTGTTTCTCTGTTCCCAGCCGGCTGAGGCGTTTCGGGTCTCAGGCCGGATCAGGAGGAACTGGTTCCGGTCCGTTCAGCTTTCCTCTTCGCCTCATCGCCTCGGCTCCGTCTCTCTCTCTCTCTTGCTTGTTTTTCCGCTCCGATGAGCCGCAGTGGACGGACTCCGTCGTCCATGTTGGCTCTTTGTTACCTGGCCAGGTGTCTCCTCCGGATGGCTCGCTTCTTTCGCTCAGGTTGTTCTTGTTATTCTGACTGAATCTGTTTGGGTTCAGGTTGGTTCTCTGCCTCAGGGGCTCTTCGTGTGTTTAAGACACGTGGCTCTGCTGCCCCCTGGTGGCCGGCCGAGGAATCACAGAATTGCTGTAAACTGCACTGAGCTTTATGAATGTAACCGCTGCTGTGCAGCTCGTATTATGGGATGGCACCGAGTTCAGTAGATTATTTAATTGTTATTTAATCATAGAAATAAATGTCTGAGTTCGGAGTTGTAGCTGATTGGAGTAGCGGTGGGACTGGATTAAAAGTTTCAATAGAGTTAATTTAATGGTTTCTAATTAATCACACTTTTGATCTAAAGTCATAGATCTCCAAAATAATCATCATTTTCAACTCAAAAACATTTTTGCTGTAAATTATTGAATAAATACATGAGCTCAAAAACAAGGATGTTTATTGTCTTAATCTGATTTTTCATGTTCGCCCATAAATCTCTGCATCTCTGTATTAATTGCACTAAAATAAGTAACTATTAAATTAATTGCCAGAGAAGTTTTAACGTGTTAAAGACCCATCCCTAGTTTTAATCAGAACCCGGAAATGGACCTCTGAACTGGTTCTGCCCCCCCAACAGTGACGTTTATTGGGAGTAAACCACGAGCTGCACAAAAACACACACAGTGTAAGCTACAAAACACACTCTTACAACGTAACGTTTGAAAACTGAAAATAATGTTCACCACTAAAATATGAACTGATTCAAAAACTATACCCTAATTGATTACAATAAGGCAAATTTACAATTTCAAGCGGTCAATATTAGAAATGTCCTTATTCACAAAATAAACTTACCTTGTGCCTCTATCAAGGGGCCACTAATAACAAGATACATTTTAATAACTGTTGTAATTTATCTTCCGCTGCTTCTGTTGCCAAGCTGCCGCTGCACAACATGGCCACTGGAAGCTCTCGTCAAAATAAAAGCATCAAATCAAAAACTGGAAGTCAACCATAAACTACACAAAACAAAATAAAGGCAACAAGCGCCAAAAAGGGAATACAACTAATAAGGAGCTTAACCGGGGTCATTTACATGTTAATTTATTTACATTTAAATGTAACTTTCCCCTGCAGTTTATTGATTTCGCCGCCAGATGGAGACAAAAGGATTTGATTAAATCTCCTGTGGAAGAAACTCTGACTTCAGATTAAAAACCAAGGGCCTCGTGTTTTAAACACTGAACAGTTTTCACACTAAAACTTGTCAAAAAAGAAAAAGAAATAAGCTCAGCTGAGTAAAGCCGTACTCACACCTACAGAAGTTTCCTTTATAAACCCCAATTTGCTAAAAAAAAAAAAAAAAGAGCAGCTGCTGGTCTTGATTTACATTAAGATAGATACATCTTAATGTCAGTTAGCATAAATACCCAAAAGTCTGCTGCCACCTGGAGCAGTAACCATGGCAACGGTGCTTGTTGCTACCTGTATAAATATTTAGAATAATGTATATTTGATTTAACCTTACAAGAAAGATAAGATTAAGATTAACAGCGACATGGAATGTGAGGGAAGCGACCCGAAGACGAAGCGCAGCAAAAACAAACAAAATAAATGGACAATTGTTGGCCTGCGATCACAAAGGCAGAGAGGAGACAAACAACCAGAAGGAGGGCGGACTAACAAAAAAAAAAATCTAACGGCCCCTTTTCCACCGGCTCTATTTCGGAGTGACCGCGTTTCCACCGGCCGGCTCGGCTCTGTAGCACGGTGCCGCCCCCTGGTGGTGGGGGGTGTAGCGCTCCGCCTCCAGGCGCCATGTGATGTGCTTCGTTACGCGACCTAAGGCCAGATGTTGTTTTTCTGGGACAAAAGAAGAAGAGAGAGCTGAGCTATTGTTTTATAGCCAATTGTGATTTTTCTGGGACTTCAAGAAAATGCGCGGTGGGAGGAAAACTGTGATGTGGTGAGGAAGAGGAGGAGGAGGAAGAGGAGGACAGCTGATCTCCACCTTGCAGGGAGGAAAGCAGGTGGTTCAGACGGTGCAGGTGAGCTAACGATGATTTTTGTATTAAACTTCTATAAAACTTGTAATAGTGCCGAATATACATGAGCTAATGTTAGCCAGGGTGTTGCAAATAACGTAATAGTGTCAGAATTCATTCCCAATGTGTTTTCAGATGTTGGTGAACTGCAGACCATCGCGGTTCTTCCTGCAGCCTCTGAGTTGGAGGATCTCATCAGTGTCCGTCTTCCTGACCGCCGGTCGGTTTTTACCTTATGTTTGTCCTGAAAACTTGTATCCTTTTGTGAGACTCTTTCATCCTTTAACTTTCCATCCTTAACACTGAAGACCGTTCCTTTACCATAATTCTGTGGCACAAAATTGTTTCAGTTTCATTTGACTCTGATGTGGGGCTACCAACAATGCTCCGCCTTGGATCCGTCTGGATAGCAAAAGGCTCATTCTCCTTTCCCAGTAGAACCTGTTTTGGAGCTAAAGCTCTGGCACAATTAAATGCAATGAGTCCAGCATTGCAACTCATAAGAGGAGGTCATTTATCCTCAATGTCCGGCTTATGATTCCATTTCTTTGCCGTTTCATTTGTAGGTACGTTGTCATGATTAAATGGGATGAAATCCTTTGTGTAAGAGGACAGAAGCTCAATGTGAAAATCTGATTTATTACCTCTCACACGTAGCCCTGCTACTCTGACCTTTGACCGTTGTTTGAACTCCCAGCATTGTGGTTAATTTCTGATTAACTGGTTGAGAGTCTGCTTGTAATTTGGTCCAATAAAACCTAAACTAACTGTCTTTAGCTGGACTCTCGGCAGCAGAAACCCACACAGGAACAATCATGGAGGTGCTTCCTGACTGACCCACCTCTGTGACACTCAGAGCTGTGGCTGCTGTAGAATCACTTTCTGTGATGTGTGTGGAGCTCTCAGGTCTTTCACTTGCCTTGTGATGGTCATTGTGCAGACAGGTGGGGTGTCACATGTGTGGCGATGACGAGTCTTTGGCATTGTGGTCCACCTTTAGTAGCACAGCTTGTTTTCCTTCACAAATGAACGTTTGTCATCTGATGACATTTCCATAAAGCTTGGGCACTTTGACAACTGATGTCTTTCATCTTTACAGAACATACAGGTGACCTTTAACCTTGTGACCTTTAACGTTGTTTCATGTGCATGTACTGTAGCATGTGTTGTTAAGACTTGAGCCGTAGATTTGTTTGGTTTAATTATCTTTGTGTATCTATTTTCTGAAGAAGAGCTGCATGAATGGAGGGCATATGAAGCAGTCACAGGATTGCCTGCTATTTCCGCCTCAAGTGCCATAAACTCAGCAAAATCCTTGACGGAGGGAAAATCTTTACATTCCATGAGAGCAACTGTGACTTGGCGATTCCACCGGGTTGCAAGTCATTCTGGAACCTTTTGTAGCAACTTCAGGTTTTCCTCACAGTCACTTAAAATCTCCAAGCCCTTTCCCTGTGGTGTTGCTTGGAGACAGGTGGTGAGAAAATCAGAAAATGCTCGTAAACCTTCTGCATCCTTTGGATGAATTCTTGGCCATTTTGACAGTTTGTCTCTAAATACCTTCTGAACAATGAAAGGCTGACCATAGTGCTGGTCAAGTCTCTTCATTGCATCTCTGTATGCATCTTCATCACTGCAATAAAATACGCCCTCAAGACATTTAAGAGCAGGACCAGTGATGTACCTTTTTAGTAGATGCAGTTTATCAGATATACTGTTGCAGTCCAGCAGTGAGACGAATGAAGCCTTCCATTCGATGTAGGTGATGGGATCTCCATGTTCACAGGCGCTGGGATTCTGCTTACAGCTATGCTATCTTGGATAGCTTTAGCCAGCTGATATATCTGTGAGAAACGATGGAGCAGCAACTTGAGGGTGTGATTGTTGTAGTGGATTGTTTGCAGGAAGTGATGCACATTGTTGCCAGAGTGGTTGGACCATTGTATCACTACAGCAGATGCTCATGCTGCTTTGGTATACATTAATATCTTAAACAATGTGTTCACTGTTGATCACATCCCCTTTGAGGTGTAGATTAGATTTGATCATGTACCCACAACTGTAAAAGTGAACAGTATTCAAAATCAGACACGTATAGCCTGGTCTTCTTTATCTACTGAACAAATAGTCTGTTACTTTGCCCAACTGATCAATTGTTATCTACCATTAACTTATCAAGAGAGGCAGTTGCTTGTACAGACTGTAACTGCTCTAATATTGAACATAGAACCAATATAACTGGATTATATTCTGACATCATTGAAGCGCTACTGGGAGCTAGCCTGCCTTTTAATAAAAGTAATGTAAAGATTAAAGGTTGGAACATGTGTGTCTAAATTCCAGAGTGAAGCGCCAGTAGCTTCCACTTCTTGGCCTCTAGCAGGTAAACCAAGGCAGGGCCCTATATTTGAACATAAAAAGTTGTCTAATGCAAAATACAAATATGCACTATGCTTCATTAAACAGAATGAGCAAACCATGAGGGATGATTCCTTGGCAAAAAATCTTTTAGGTAAGGATACAAAAACCTTTTGGAAAGAGGTTAAAACCATCAGCAACAGTAAATCCTCCCTCCCTTTCACTGTCGATGGTGTTTCTGGGGTGAACATGATTGTGAATTTTTGGCAACACCACTACAGCAAGTTATTCACCTACAGTGTACAGAGTGAACCCTTCCAGGTTGACAAGGTTAGTAGTGTAGAAACTATCAAAATACACCAGGTCTATCAAGCAATTAAAGAACTGTCTGTAAATAAATCTATAGTTATGGATCTTATTTCAGCTGAACATCTCAAATTTGCCAGTTCAAGGGTCGTCCCTCTTCTTGCCTTGTGTTTCACTGGTTTTATTCCTGAATCCTTGATGAATGTTCTTCTACTTTCTGTGATTAAAAACAAAGCTGGTAAAATTGGCAGCTCTGATAATTATAGACCTATTGCGACTGGAGACTGAACCACAGTTTGTTCTGTACATTAATATACATGTTAATAATAAGGGACTGAATGTGGTTTTTTACTTGCTTTCTCTTTTCCAGTCTGCAGAAGAATGAACCGGTTTTTTCTCCATTTTCTTCTGGATCTGATAAAAGCTCCTTTCTTTCGTAGATTGAGTCTAATTTAGCTTGTAGGTCAGGAGGTTATTTTTGTCAGCATCAGTCAACATTTGTTTAACACATAATAGGTTTAACTCTTTAACTAAGCTTACTGCTTCCAGGCCGTTGTTTCTTTTGAGGGTTTTGCTAAAAGAGATAGAATAAGCCCGTATCTTATATTTTAGGTATTCCCATTTTTTGTGTAGGTTATTATTGAATCTTTTTCACTAGTTTTTTTGATTTCCCTGCAATACATCTCATATTTTAAGAGATTTGCGTTGAATTTCCAATACCCTCCATGTCTCAAACTGTAATTAATAGGAGTAATTAATAAATTAATGCTGCAGTGATCTGTGAGAGGAGTTGGAGACATATTACAGTCTGATGTTAGTGTGAGAATATCATCTGTTCCTAAGCAAAAATCTATTCTAGATCTGCTTGAAGCGTCTGATTTAAACCAAGAGAAATGTTTTATTTTAATATGTTTGTCTCTCCATAAGTCAAAAAGACCCAAACTGGTACAGAAATCAGACACTCTGGTTTGGATGGACATTAGTGAATTTGTTTGGGTATCAAGAGCCTCGTCCATAACCAGATTCCAATCCCACCCAATAAAACATATTTAGGAGTGTAGGAGCCATTTCTCCATTTTCAGTTAAATCTTAGAATTTAGATTATTTAGTCTCAACAAAAATTCTAATTACAAATCAACTAGAAAATAAGCAAAAAATAAAAATAATTTGTTATTTAAAATAAGTTCTTTGGTTAGTAATTCACTTAATTAGTTAATTAATTTCAGTTTGGGACGTTTGGGACCTGTTTATAATGTTTCACAGTATAAACCTGTTTATATTGTTTCACAGTATAAACCTGTTTATATTGTTTCACAGTATAAACCTGTTTATAATGTTTCACAGTATAAACCTGTTTATAATGTTTCACAGTATAAACCTGTTTATAATGTTTCACAGTATAAACAGGTAGATTTTAAGTAGCTCATTATGCAGGTGGCGGTCAGATGGTTTTACCAGCCTGTGACTTGTTTTCTCTGAACAGTGGAATAAAACCAAGAACTGCAGTTTGACTGTTTTGATCTTTTGGCTGCGTAAGCCACAATCCAAGGTGCATCAGTGACCATTTGAGTTAAATTCACCCTTTGCTTTGATCACCTTTAAGTCTTAAGTTTTTTGGTCTTTGAAATTGAGTTTTGGACAAATAGTCACGACAAGTATTAAATCTGTGTTTAAGTTGTTCGATATTTACTTCAATAACTGTAAGAAGCTCTATATTTTTGGAAATGTTACAGTAACCATAAATATTATCTAGGATTATTAATGAGTCCTCAATATGTAATACGGAAAGAGACCAATGGCCTCACCGTCATGTTTTGTATGAATTATTTTCCCTGGAAAGTTATTCAGTAATAAACCTGCTGGTTTTTATGAACCATGTGGATAAATGATCTGATCCCCACATTATTTTTGACCAAAATGTTTCATCAGTCAGTTGAATGAGTTTCTAAAGAAGAATATAATGTGGATTCTTGTTTCTACATAAACGTTGCCTTCCTTTTAACATTTTCTCTCAGGCCCCTTACATTTAGCGACAAAAACTTGAGATTAGATTTTAAAGACATAAAATGAAAACAAAAGAAAAGATCAGTTTTAAACACACAAACCTTAATATTGAAAGTTTTAAGACAGAATGAACTAAAGACAAGAACCTGGGAAGTCTAAGAATCCCCTTTACAGAAATCAACCTGCCTTCATTTAGCCTTCACTAAACTTAAATCTGCTCCTTTTTCATTTGAGCGAAGACAGAAATAACCTCAGGAGCGCAGATAAGAGTTTTACTCTGACAAGCTTGGAGAGATAACTCCATATTAAAAGGAAAAACAGAGCTGACTTTTTAAACCCTGTAATAATAATGAGGATGTAATAAACAGAGAATAATCTGTAGTCTCAGAAGGGACTACAGATTATCTCTCAGAAAGGAGATGAAGCTTTGATCACCTTGCCATCGATCACTGCCATGTGACCTCTGTGAAAGGTCACCGGACCTTTCACAGAGCCAAGATTACCTTTCACAGGTAATCTTGGGCCACAGTTCTTCTCTTGCCAGCTGGTCTTCCTTAATAAAATCCTGACCAAACGCAGACCTTGTTCTTTGCACACCTCTGAATCCTTTACTTTCCAGACTGGGTCTCGATGGCGCCTCCTAGTGGCGCCTCCTGGTGAACTGCAGGATGACCTAACCTTTTCTTCCCAATCGATGGATTGTATCGTCACATCTCCTGCCTGCTCCTGATGTTCTGTCTTTTCTCTGAGGTTTTGTCCTTCTTGCTCTCCGACAGCCTCAGGTTCTTGTATCTTTCAGCCTCCAGGAGTTTTTCTTTCAAAGCTGCGTTTTCTTTATTCATTGCAGCGAACGTCTGCTGAAGGTTTTCCACTGCAGATTTACATTCAGGACGCAGAGTGTGTTCTGCTCCACTTGGAGAGTAATGCGTGCAAACATGTCAGAATTTTCTTTTAGCTGTTTTCCAAGGTCGTCAACCTGATATCCACTTTTACTGGCTGCTAAAACAGCAGCTAAGGAGACCTCAGTCTCACTGGCTTGTTTTTAGCAGGTGGGAGTTTGGTTGGAGTTGCATTCAGTTGCGGTTTTTGTACCAGAAGCAGTTTTTGACGTCTCCATCGGTGTTTCAGCAGCAGCAGCAGCGTAGTTATGCATGTTTAGCTTAGCAGCACCCCACATGGATCCGTTGTGTGGAATAACAGATCAATATTAATAAATAGAAAATCTATTTTTAAAACTGACTGGTATGAAAAAGGTATTTTATTTGTAACTGACTTATTGGATAGTATGGATAGTATTTAATGGTGTTTTGTTAAATTATAGAGATTTTACCAATAAATTTGATCTGAGCTGTTCTTGTAATGAATATGTAAAAGTATGTAAATCTATTCCTGTAGCTCTGATCCATCTCATCCAAAACACCTTCAGATATTCAAATGTTATTTCATCTTTACCCAAACTGAAAACTGGAGAATATAGTGAGACTGATAGAAAGTGCAATAATGTTCTGCTTGTGACGGCCTTCAAATCTAAATTATTTAATGATTACAATAATAATATCTTGACAACAACCAATCTGTCTATTATAAAGAATTTGTTCTCCCAGTATGTAAAATGGCCGATTTCACCAACGGTTAAAGAAACTCGCTTCAAAATCTCACAATTTTTACCCAGTGGCTGAATTTTTGCACAAAAGATTTAAATTTGATTCAACATGTTATATCTTTAGTGAATGTCCAGAAGAATCATTAATCATTAATCATCTCTTTTTTTCTGTCCTTTTTCTTTTAAACTATGGAGAGACATTAAAAACTGGTTGTCCCTTTAAACTGAAGCCATCCCAGAGATAACCATCACCCACATATTGATCACCTATGTTGATGACCTTGATAGTCAAATATCTGACATGGTAAATATTGTCTTCTTGCTTATTAAATATTATATAAGCTGCTGTAAATGGAGAGGTTTTACACCTTGTTTTGATTTTTTTCTTAACCAGTTTAAACTGTATTACGCCTCATTGAAACATTTGAAATCTGTTTCTGCAAAAAAAGTAACTACTAGTATCTCTACTTTTCTTTAGTTTTAAATCTTGCTCTATTTTTATTTATTTGCCTGTTTATGTGCTTGTCTTTAGTCTTAGCTCCATGTTTTTTGTTATTTTTTCTACCTATGTTGCAATGTTCTTATACATCAACGAGTCTTTGTATACTGTTTGTTTAATTAAAAAAAATTTTTAGCTTAGCAGCGTTAGCATTCTTCAGTGTAGGGAAATCTTTCTCATTATCGGCCAACATCTTTTATAAAACTCTTATTTTTTCTCCTTACTTTAGAGCGTGGATGTTCGGTCCACCTTGAGGATGAAGTGATGAGTAAAGGGCCAGTTTATGAAGCTGGTTGAGGGCTGAACGGATGGAGGTCAGAAGTGGGCCCACATCGCCATCTTGCCGGAAGTCTCCGGGGCCGAAGCAGGTCTCGACGTCGGGGTGAACTCCCTCACTTGCCGGTGTGAACATGAGCCGCGGCGGCACTGAGGAGGTCAAAGGTCAATTTAACAGCTTCGGCTTAACAATTACCGGCCGCACAGACTTTGTGCGAACTATAGCTGCTCCACTCACTCTCTGCGTCTCTCAGTGGCTCCAAAGCGTGCGGGTTACAGCACGCAGCGCCCCCTTCTGACCGGAGGACTGCTGTCAACCACACACAACATACACCAGGCATGTCCAAAGTCCGACCCGAGGGCCAATCACGGCCCGCGGTCAGATTTCATACGGCCCGCAGCTTCGGTCTTATAATGTATTATTTATGGCCCGCCTGCACTGTCAAACAGAATAAATAAATCATAAAACTTGAAACTGTAATTCCTCCTTTCACCAAATGGTGGCAGCACCACTTTAATACTATCAGTCTGCCTCCGTGCAGCGAACCCCTCTCCACTCATTTCTGCCATGGCCACTGCAAAGAAAACAAGTTGACAGTGAGGGCCGCCGCTTTCAAGAGAGATGGGAATTATAATACTTCTTCACTGAAAATCAAGCCAATTGTGCTTGTCTAATTTGTGAGACGGTTGCCTTGTTTAAGGGTTTCAACGTAAAGAGACACTACCAGACTAAACATGCTAACTCATACAACAAGCTAACAGGAAGTGACCGTGCTGAAAAACTGAAGCAGCTCCAAGCTGGACTGGCATCACAACAGCGATTCTTCACGCCGGCCTGTGAGTCAAAAGAAAATACCACCAAAGAAAGCTACGAAGTTAATGTTAATAGCTAAACATGGCAAACCTTTTACTGAAGATACATTTATCAAAGACTGTGTTATGAAAATGGTGGAGAACATTTTGCCCTGAGAAGAAGCAAGAATTTGCGAATGTTTGCCTGGCAGTAACAGTGTGGCACTGAGAGCTGAGGACATGAAACTGAGTGTTTTGAACGGCAACGTCTGTCACTATCAGCAGTGAAGAGCCAAAAAACATTTATGCACCTGGATTTATGGCACTTATTTTTATTAAACTCTTGAGTAAGATTTGGTTATGAACCTGTAGATGTGATACAAACTATTACTTTCTGAAAGATATTGTAAATGACGAGCAAAATTCACTTGTTTTAAGATTTAATAATAACAGACAACTTTGCATTACTTATAACTCCTGTTTAAAATGTTCTTGAGGCAAAGATATTTTTAAACTCATGTAAATTTAAGGTATTTCATACAGTTTGTTCAATGTTATCTGACTCTCCAGATATGAATGAAAGGCAGAATTTGGGTTTTTAGAGTTGTTCTCATTTGCCTGAGTGGCTTATATTTGGTTATTTTGTCATTTGAAAAATAAAGATAATTGTGACAATGAAAATTGTTTTATAACGGTGTGTATTTGGATGAAACTTTTGTAGTTAAAAAATGTCCGAACAAACTATTGGCCCCCGGGCATCTTCACTTTATCAAATCTGGCCCTCTTTGCAAAAAGTTTGGACACCCCTGACCTACACACACTAGCTCCTCATCCAAGTAGAGACAGCAGGCTCCAAACGTGGCACCGGCAGCTATCTCGGCACTTCCGGTGACAGCTGCCGTAAGCTGCCACGGGCTGCCGTGACCTGCTACCGGCACCTGGGGCGGTACCACGGCCCAGCAGCAGGGGGTGCCGGACCAGCCAGCGACCTGCAGCAACCTGGACGGGCCTCCACGACCTGCTGCAGCTTATTAACGGCAACTTCTTGCTTCTTTGACGTATGCCACGGCTTTTGTGTCAGACTGAAAATTTATTATTTTATTTTGGACAAAAAAAAAGAAAGAAAGAAAACACCGTTTTCTTTTGCGTTTTTCCACAAAAGTATTGCATTTCCTCTTAACTGATGCGTTTCCTCACAATAAGCAAATACGCTCTGGTCTATTTTGGCTACAGTCACAAATGTCGATTTAAAATTTCTAATATATACACATTTAAAGAACCTCAGTGAAAACGTGTTTATATATTCTTAACTCTGTGAGGGAAAATTAATTGAAAATCAATTTATTTACTGCAGAAGTGTATTTCCATCACCAAGGACAGAAATTAGAGCGCTATCACATTATAACGTTATATTGTACATGATAATTGTGGTGTATCTGAATACAGTGCATTAAGGGTTAATGCTTTACGCAGGTTACGTTACAGAAAGTACAGTAGACCAATAGGATTGTGTGTGGGGGATCACGGGGTTGGACGTGTTACGTCTGGAAAGGCTGTTCAATAAAGTGGATAATAACGTCAAGACACAGTTGGTCCGCGCTGAATTATTCTCCTTAAACAGGAGATACGACATGGTGTCAGAAGTGCTGTGTTTATGACGGGAAAGTAAAATTGAAACAGAACTCGGCCCACGGCGACAGAGACGGAGGGAGAGACATTGGTGGACGTTATGACAGAACAACGTGAGGAAAACGTTAACGTGCAGCAAAGGGAAGTGAGCATGGTGGCTAGCGCACCCACTGCTACATTTAACATCCAGCCACCGGAGCCCTTCGATTTCGGCAAACCGCTCGAATGGACAAAATGGATCCGGAGGTTCGAGAGATTTCGGCAAGCGAGCAACTTGGCCTCGAACTCTGAGGAGAATCAGGTTAACACTCTGATATATTGTATGGGGGATGAAGCCGACGATGTATTGAGAGGGCTAAAGCTGAGTGATGCTGACAAGGAAGAGTATGACAAAGTAAAAAAAGGATTCGAGGATTTTTTTGTTGTGAAAAAGAACATTGTGTTTGAACGCGAATGCTTCAATATGCGAAAACAAGAGCCAAATGAGACTGTCGAAGCATTTGTCACTGCCCTGCATGCTCTAGCAGAGCACTGTCAATACGGGGACTTGCATGATGAACTCATACAAGATAGGATTGTAGTGGGGCTTGCAGACACCAGACTTTTCGAACGACTGCAGATGGAGGGAAATTTGACTTTGCAAAAAGCCATAGATATGGCCAGACAGTCGGAAGAAGTAAAAAAGCAACAGAGCACACTTAGGAGTGACGCTAGCAGTGTGATGCAGATGGAGGGTAGCTCCATAGACAGACTGATAAAGAAGGGACAGAAATATTCAAACCTGAAAAACAGTGGTGCACGTGCACGCCAACACACGCAAGGCAGAGACAAAGACGTGCAGCGCAGCGCAGCGCTCAGTGTTTCAAATGTGGAGGTCCTTCTCACGCCAGAGCCGAATGCCCCGCCAACGACGCAAAATGCCGGGGCTGCGGAAAAAAAGGCCACTACCAGCGCGTCTGTAGAAACAAGGCTGTAGTAGCGTGCATTGAGGAAGAAGAGAGGAAAAGTTTCTTCCTGGGTTCTGTGACATCCAAAACCAATAAGTGGGAGGTGGATGTGGAGATAAAAGGGAAACTGCTGAAGTTCAAACTTGACACTGGCGCAGATGTAACTGCCATTTCTGAAAGTGACCTGAAAGACTTGTACCCTGGGGCACAAAGGCCTGTTCTCCATGAGCCAGAGAAACCCTTGCTGGGTCCAGGAAAGATACAGCTGGAGGTAGTAGGCTATACAAAAATGCAGCTGACTTACAAAGCCAAGCAGACGGAGGAGAAGGTTTATGTGGTCAAAAACCTGGGCACACCTTTGCTCGGGTTACCAGCCATTATTGCCTTGGGCATACTTATTCGAGTCGACAGTGTCACTATGGACTCTTTAAAGACAACCTACCCAAAACTTTGCAAGGGCCTAGGCGACATTCAACGACCTTACCATATCAAGCTCAAGCCAAATGCCTTACCATTCTCTTTAAAGACACCACGGAGAATCCCTCTGCCTCTGATGGAAAAGGTGAAGGAGGAGCTCCAGCGGATGGAAGAGATGGGGGTCATCAGGCGCGTTGAAGAGCCTACAGATTGGTGCGCTGGCATCGTCGTCGTCCCAAAGAAGAACAGCCAGCGACTACGCCTGTGTGTGGACTTCACAGGCTTGAAACCAGTATGTGTGCCGCGAGAAGTACGTCCTGCCATCAGTCGATCAGAGTCTAGGGATGCTAGCTGGAGCCAGAGTCTTCAGTAAACTAGACGCGAACATGGGTTTCTGGCAGATTCCCTTAGCAGAGGAGTCAGCGAAACTCACAACTTTTATAACACCTTTCGGACGGTACCATTTCCAGCGTCTTCCGTTTGGGATCAACTCTGCGCCCGAGCACTTCCAGCGTGTTATGGCAGAGGTCATAGACGGACTGGACGGGGTAGTCTGCCACATCGATGACCTGCTGGTGTGTGGAAAAGACCAAGATCAGCACGACGTTCGTCTACATGCCCTGCTGAAAAAGCTCAAGCAAGCAGGGGTAACTTTGAACACAGACAAGTGCGAGCTCTCCAGGAGTGAGGTGGTCTTCCTCGGGCACGTCATCACCACGTCAGGTATCAGGCCCGATCCGGAGAAGATAAAGGCTATCAGGGACATGAAAGAGCCTATGAACGTGAGCGAGTTGAGGAGCTTCCTAGGAATGGTAAACCAGGTGGGAAAATTCATACCCCAGCTGGCAGAGAAAGACAAAGCTCTCCGTGACCTCCTCTCAAAGAAAAACTGCTGGCTGTGGGGTGTGGACCAGGCGGCGGCTTTCAGGGCGCTGAAAGAGGCACTAACCTCTCCACCAGTCCTGGCCATGTATGACACGAGCAGGGACACCAAAGTATCGGCAGACGCTTCATCGTATGGACTGGGGGGCGTACTCCTCCAGAAATGGGACAGTGAGTGGAGGCCGGTAGCTTACGCATCCCGCTCACTTTCACCCACCGAGCAACGCTACACGCAAGTCGAAAAGGAGGCCCTGGGTCTAACCTGGGCATGTGAGCGCTTCCGGGACTTCCTGTTAGGAAAGCACTTCTGCCTAGAGACTGACCATAAACCACTCCTTTGCTTACTGGGCGCACAAGCACTCGACCTGTTGCCACCAAAGATACAGCGTTTTCGAATGAGGCTCATGCGCTACTCCTACGACATTGTGCATGTTCCGGGGAAGTCACTCTGGACTGCCGACACATTGTCACGGTCACCGGTACAGAAACAAATGACCGCAAATGACCAGTGTTGTATAGTAACGAAGTAAAAATACTTCACTACTTTACTTAAGTATATTTTGGAGTACTTCATACTTTCCTGGAGTATGAAAATTTTTGATGACTTTCACTTTTACTTCACTATATTTCCGAACTTAATTGCGTACTTTTACTCCGATACATTTTCAATGTGTGGTTTAGTTACTCGTTACAAAAAAGCGAGAGAGAAACAAAGTGTTTTGATCCCACCTACTGATTAGCAAGTAGCAAGTAGGCTACCGAACAAAGTCGGTAGCCTGCTTGCCTGGGCTTGTTCATCACCACCAATAGGATACACCTGTTTCGCTTCTCCCATTAAACACAAAGCAAGTCTCGCAATCAGCAGCAGCCACATGGAGGAGGAGACGGAGACCACAACGACTGCAACTACGTCGGACAACCAGGGGAACCACCAGCTGGTGATGAGAGCCCATGGCCTTATTTAAACACAATACACTCTTTCGTGGGTGTTAAAGATTCGTCGTACCGCATGCAGTTTATGTTATTCCTGCCCGAAGATGTGGAAATTCTATCTTACAAAAACTCCCCGTCCATCTTGAAGAAACACATCGAGGTAACGTCTTATGAAATGGTTATAATCCTCCTGTTTCAGTAACTATAGCTTGGTCACTAGACACTACTGTATTGTGAAACGTTGACCATAAATGAACTTTGTTTGGCATTGTTTCAGTTCCATACGTGGTGTATTTAGCTTAGGCCTAATGTTGACTGTAGCAGGCTACCTAGACTCCTCTGTTCAAGGGGGGACAGAAGCCATAGCGATAGCAATTTAGACTAAATTTAACGAATATAGGAAAGGCATGCAAGTTCAAAACCAGGTTTACAGATGCCAATAAGCTGCATTTCCCTCCCAATTCTTTTTTTCTTTTGCATAACGACCAGTTGTGTGCACCACCTACTGACTGTAGCATTGACTGATTCACTGATTTGTGAAGTAGAGTAATCGTAACAGATCTTTTTCTTCATGTTGGCCGCATTTTCTGTACTATTTATTTTTCTCATTTTCAGCACTGACCTTACTTGAAGGGAAAACTTAAGGCTTACAAAAACTTTGTATTTTCTGTCCTTACTAAGAAGCTGGTTCAGTTGTAAAGCAGGTTAAGTTAACCTTGTGCTGTAGGTAAAGCACCTAATTTTCTTAACTAAATGATGCCTGCAGGTATATCTATTAGCAGGTTTAATTTTGCCTGCACTTGGTTGGGTACATTATTTTAAGTGTATTTGACAAGTTTACCAAAATATAAAAAAAGTCATTCAAACTGCATTTGCTTTGTTTTACTTTTTACTTGTACTTTTCATTACATGACTTGAGTACATCCATTTTTACAGTAATTTCCATACTTAAGTACAAGAAGTTTCAGATACTTTAAGACTTTAACTCAAGTAACATTTCAGTCAGTGACTTGGACTTTTACCAAAGTCATATTTTGGAGAGGTACTTATACTTTTACTTGACTCTGAGATTTCAGTACTTTATACAACACTGGGAATGACACTGAACTGATGGAGAGCACGAACATTTACGTGGACTGCATTGTCAACAATTTACCTGTCAGTCCCACGTTTATGGACACACTCAAGGCACAGCTGGAGGCTGACAGTGTATGCTCTCGCGTCATGAAAATGTGTGCAGACGGATGGCCAGAGCACGCAAAGCAGGAACCGCTCCTAAAACACTTTTGGCCCGAGCAGGCCACACTCACAGTACAAGATGGACTGTTGCTGAAGGACACGCGTCTGGTCATTCCAGCAGCAATGCAGAATGACGTGCTGGACAGGCTGCACGAGGGCCATCAAGGGGTCGTGAAGTGTAAAGCACGTGCCCGTCAGACCGTGTGGTGGCCTGGGCTTGGACAACAAATCATGGAGATGGTGCTCAGATGCAGAACGTGTCTGCAAGAGCGCCGCAATCACAGTGAGCCACTCATGCCGTCAGACTGCCCTGAGCGCCCGTGGCAAAAGCTGGGGGCTGACCTCTTTGAGCTGGGGGGGAAAACCTACCTTCTTGTTGTTGATTACCTCTCCAGATATGTCGAACTTGCCCTGCTGACACACACAAAATGCAAGGATGTTATTAACCATCTAAAATCAATGTTTGCCAGGCACGGTATCCCAGAGAGTCTCATGTCTGACAATGGGCCTCAATTTTCCGGCCAGGCTTTCGCTTCCTTCGCCACAGCATATGGGTTCAAACACCTTACTAGTAGCCCCAAATTCCTACATAGCAATGGCAAGGCTGAGTGAGCTGTACATGTAACAGATGGTATCAATGAGTCTCAGAAGTCGTTCAGGTGGGTCTCAACCAGATATTTTATTTTTTTATTCTGGGGGAAGAGGGGAAAACAAATGAACAACCTCCTCAACTCCTTCTCCCTGCACTCCGACTCTAAAAATGTGGAAATAAAAACAATGTTCAACCGAGCTGTGCTGGACTAGCACCGGTCGTTCGCGCCAAAATAAAGAGGAAATTATAATAAAACTGTTTATAAAAAAAACCACAATGACGGTCAAAACTGCAAAATAACACACTAACAAACAATAATAAACAACATATGGTAAAGACCTCAACATGAACAACATCCATACAGAAAAACAAACATATCTCAGCAGCGAACTTTCCTCTGACTGACCCACAGCAGCGCAGAACAACCTGAGGGAAAAGGGGGGGCAGAGGAGCTATGAGGGCTGGAATAAACTACGGAAGCCCAGGAAACACAAACGAGGCGGAGAGCAGAAGGGCGACCCCTGCAGGCAAAAACAACAAAATAAATAAAAATAACTGAATAAGATAAAATTCACAAATTCTCAATATAAAATGAATAAGAAATAATAATTTAACAAAGAAACACATTTGTAACTCTGTTACACTCACCCCCACTGAATTTTATCGAACACGAGCATCAACCACACAGTATACATCATCGGAAATAACATAAATCACAGATCACCTGGGGTCAGCATTAAGAACACAGACAACTAACGTATCCCATAAGGATGAAGAGGTATGAGGGTAGCGCTTATCCCCCAATCTATCAACTGCCTACAGGGTGCCTTGTACACCCCACAAAACCCCAACACACAGTGTAGTACAGGCTCATCACACAATACAAAATGAAAATATCATGTCCAGACAAAACAAAAAAACGTCAGACCCAAGAAGATTATAGTTTAGCTGGCGAAGAAATCAATCAGGAAAGGCCTGGAGCATTGATTTGCAAACAGCTTTAACATCGAACTTGTTCTGAACGACATCCTGCCTGGACATAGTCTGTATGAGCCTGTTCACAGGTTTGACTAGGCGACCAAATCTGGACCTAACTTCCGTCTGTGTAGTATAGTCATCACAGTGCACAGTTGAGGTCTGGTCAACAGTATGCAGAATGTCAGAAGCACCATCTGTATGGCCCACAATGCGGACGCTGGGATCTGGGTCCCTTACATCCACCGGGACGTTCACAGCAGTCAAGGCAGCAGAGTCACCTCCCACAGATTGACCTGTCGTGTAGCTCATGGGCAAAACTGAGCAGTGTTTGGGACTGGAGGTCATACTCTGTAAGTCAGCTACCTCCCCCACTGATGAATTTGGCTCAGACAGCTGTGTTATCCATTCAATGGTTCTCCTCTCGGAATCCATAGGCGTCGGATCAGGCGAAGGGTTCACCACCCCTTCCAGAACACCAGGCAAGTCCCCAACACTGTCACAATTGTTGTAGCTCTCATGCAACGTTTCCTCCTCTCCTCCAAAGTCATCTGCTTCTGGGACAGAGGATGCATTAGCAGAGAGTGAGAAGGCAGAAGCAGAATCAGATACTTCACATGTGGGATCCACTGGGAGGAAACTGGCCAGCATCAGCATGTTCCTGTGAACCACCTTTTTCTGTCCAGTGACTGTGTCACAGATCTTGTACGTATGTGTCGTTGGATTAATATCTGTCACAGTGTAGATGGTTGATTCCCATCGGTCAGCAAGCTTCCTCTTACCCCTCTCTTTTCTGTTGGCTAAGAGCACTCTGTCACCGACGGCAATGTCAGTGCCCTTAACTTTCCGGTTGTACAACCGAGCATGCCTTCTCTGTTCTTTTGAAGCATGGTCCTGAGCAATCGTCATGGCCTCCTTCAGGTCGTTGGTAAGACACGCCACATACTTGTCATAGTTCCCCACAGCAGAGTCATCAAGGACAGCATGAAAGAGGACATCGACAGGCAGGCGAGGGACCCGGCCAAACATGAGGTAAAAGGGGGGGTAACCTGTTGTCTCATGAACCGCACAGTTATACATGAAGGCTAGTGTCTGTAAACGTCGTGGCCAGTCAGCCTTCTCTTCAGGGGACAATGCACGGATCATGCCACCTAAAGTGCGATTGAACCGCTCCACACTTCCATTCCCCATCGGATGATATGGTGTTGTGTGTGTCTTTCTGACACCTGAGACCCTGAGGAGCTCACTTATTAGCTGACTTTCAAAATTAGCTCCTTGATCACTATGAATTCTCTCAGGAAAGCCAAAGACACAGAAATATCGGTCCCAGAGAACCCTCGCCACCTGTTTAGCTGTCTGGTCTCTACATGGAAATGCCTGAGCCATTTTTGTAAAGTGATCAGTAATCACCAAGACATCAACAGATCTGTTTCTGGAATCTTCGGCTGACCAAAAATCAATACAGACAAGCTCAAGCGGTCTGGTTGATGTTATAGACTCCAATGGAGCTCTGCCCTCAGGCTCAATGGTCTTACTGACAATGCATCGCTGACAATGTCGAACATGGTCTCTGACATCTCTGTCCAGAGTCAGCCAGAAAAACCTCTGCCTTGTCAAGCCGAGGCTCCTGAACTGAGCTTGATGACCTGCTCTGTCATGAACTCCATGAAGTACCTCGGTCCTGAGAGAGTCAGGTACAATGTACTGGAATCTTTTCGCTTTGGTTTTCTGGTCCCGAGAAAGCCTGTACAGCACACCGTTTCGTACAGTTAGTTTATCCCAGTGCTTTAGATACTTTGTCACAGAGACAGACTCTGCAAACCTCTCTCTCCTAGAGGGTCTTCTACGCCTCTCAACATAGTATAGGACACGAGAGAGAGTTCTGTCTTCCAACTGTCTGTCACGGAGTTCACATTCAGTGTAGGCAGGTAAGGTTTCTTGACCAGATGGAATGAGCTGAGGCAGATGATGGACCATTTCAATGGCACGGGTTCTCGCGCCAGCATCCCACTCCACTTGTGAGTGTAACACAGCAGACACATCCTCCATTGCAACAGACTGGGGGAACAGTTTTAGTGGGCTGCATGTTGACTGAGCGTTAACACTCACTGAGGAGGGTTCTTTCTGACCACTGGATGATCGAAAGGCAGTCTGGATTGAGGAGTTTGACACATCTCTAACTTCAGCGAGAAGATTGGCATAGGGTTCAGCGAGCAGCCTGCGGCCAACAGTCTCTCGAACAAATGGCTCACGACTCAGTGCATCGGCCACAATATTCTGCGGGCCTGGGATGTACTTGATGTCAAAGTCGTAACTCGCCAATTTAGCCACCCAGCGCTGCTCACAACAGTCCAATTTAGGCTTAGTCAGAATATGAGTCAATGGATTGTTATCAGTCCAGACTGTGAATTTATGGCCTTTCAACCAGTGGCTGAACTTGTCACAGATGGACCATTTCAAGGCCAGAAACTCCAACCTGTGAGCTGGGTAGTTCTTTTGTGACCGGGACAAAGACTTGCTGGCAAAAGCAATGGGCCGAGCACGTGTCTCACCCTGCTGAACCTGAGACAGAACAGCGCCTATGCCATCCAGAGATGCATCAGTGGATAACACAAAAGGACAAGTGAAATCTGGGTGAGCCAACACAACGCTTTGGGTCAGTGAGGACTTCAATTGTTCGAAGGCTTGTTCCTGTATCGTAGTCCAGTCAGAGGCTTTCAACTTTCTGGATGGCAGTTTATTCTGATGATGTCTGCCTTTCCTCCTGTCACCCTTTAACAGATCAAACAGTGGCTTGGCGATGGCAGAGTACCCGGGAAGGAAATGTTGGTAGTAGTTTATCATCCCCAAAAAGGATCTTATCCGCTTCTGAGATGGAGTCACGCCATCTGGTTCCATAAGTTGGGCCGCAGTCATGTTGGCGATGATCTCAACCTTACTTGGGTCAGTTGAAACACCATGTTCGTCAACAATGTGGCCAAGAAACTTAACAGATCTCCTCAAAAAGAAACACTTTTTGGGAGCCAGTTTCAAATTGTGGCTTTGCAACCTAGCAAACACCATCTCCAGGCGCCGTAAGGGAGATTCCTCATCAGGCGCAAACACCAACAAATCATCCAAATAGCACAGTAAACTCAGATAGTTCTGGTCTCCGAATATGCTGGTCATCATGCGCATAAAGCTCCCAGGACTATTGCAGAGACCCTGTGGCAGACGATTGTATTCATATAAGCCCATAGGAGTAGTAAAGGCAGAATACTTCCTGTCGTCCTCGTGAAGTGGCATATTATAAAACCCAGAGGTCAAATCCATGGTACTGAACAGACTGTTTCCCCCCAATGCTGCCAGACAGTCTGCCTGATGGGGAAGGGGATGGGCATCTCTCAGGGTTCTCTTGTTCAACCAGCGAAAGTCTGTGCAGATACGGAGATCTCCATTTTTCTTCCACACGAGAACTAGAGGTGATGCGTACTCGCTTGTGGATTTTCTGATAATTTCCTTCTCTTCCATCTCACTCAGGACTTGCCGCAGTTTCTGATACTGGCCAGGGGGCACTCGCCTGTATGGAAGCCGGAAAGGTCGGGTGTCGGAGAGGTTTATACGGTGCACAAACCTCTTTGCTTCTCCACAATCAAGATGGTGGCGGGAAAATAAGCCCTCATACTGCAAAACAAGGTTAGCCATTCTTGTTCTGCAGTCCTCAGAAACTTCACAAGACTCGATATCAACATCACCGAGCCCGACTGATCTCAGCGCATCTGTGACCAGACTGGCATCCGCAGTAGGTGGCATGATAGATTGTCCAGAACTAGCAAGTCGAACCTCTGAGCACTCTGCATCATCCATGTCTTCCAGCGCCACAACGGGGTAGACATCAGCTAGCTTTGTGTTGCGTCTCAATAACACAGGTCTTTCGGACTTATTGATGAGCTTTAATGGAACCCACCTGTCTCCCCACAATGTGGTCACAAGCTTTGCAACCAGAACACCTCGGGGTGCTGAGCGGGATGACGTGGGCTCTGTCATGATGGTGCTGCCTGGAGAGACAGAAGTGTTTCTGGGTAGTTTTCCCCACACAAGATACTCTCGTCCAGGCTCAAGGCAGGTAGCTGAGTTACACTTTACAGTACCAATTTTATCAGGAGCCTTTCCATCCTTCCATGGATTAAGACCAGACAGCATGGACAGGAAACGTTCAGTTTCGGGATCCCCAGAAGGACACGGGGTGGACACCGTCTTCCAGTAGGAATCACACTGCTTGAATTGATGCAGGATGTGTTTTATGACATTAGTGCCCAGTATCAAGTCATCATGCTGGCCTGGAACAACGAGTGTTGGCACCACCATTTTACAGCCATACACTTCCATCTCCACATCAAAAGCACATTTAGGCTTAACACGAAGTCCGCCACATCCAACAAGAACCACATCCACATCAGTTATGTTTTGGTCAGTTAACACTCCAGCTTCTTTCAGCTTCATTTCAGCTGCTTCACTGATGCTGCAGGCCATTGAACCACTGTCCAGCATTCCGCCCATTTTAAATGTCCCACCCACGTTCACAGAAGTGTAGAAAAGACTGTTACTGCTGCTAACTCTGTGAATATTCTGATAAATAACAGCTCCTGAGCTACTGCATGAGTTCTTCTCTGAAGTGTACACAGTCTCAGCATCTGACATGTCATCAGCTTGGGAGTCGTTAGTGTGACCTGCACTGCCTCCCTCCGAATACAGGTCCTTTAGTTTCCCTCCGACTGGGACTGGGAAGGATTCTTCATGGGGCAGTTCAGTTTGGTGTGGCCAGGGGCAAAACAGACAAAACACAGCCTCTCAGACATACAGTGCGAAGTAGTGGTGTGACTTGAGTCATTACAGACTTTGCAACCTGCCACTCTGTTGCTTTGTTCACGAGGCGCACGCTGGAACCTCCCACCCCGGGTAGGATGAAAAGTATTGCGTTGCTGCATTCTCTCCATCATTTGCTGAAACATGTCGACCATTCGAGTGAGAAGCCTCTCCTCTGATTGCTGAATATGTTGTGTAACAACTGGCACTGAGTCTTTGCTTCTAGTATCCTGGAGACCACCCTGACAGGAAACTGCTGGAGACTGGCACGAAGAATGATGCTGAGATTGGAGAAAGGAGGGTGAAAGTAATGAGCTAGGAAGAGAGTAACAAGGTTCATAAGCTGCCAGACCAGGTGACACCGGGGTAGGCAGCTCTGGGCTGATGGCAGCAACCTGGCTTCTTAGCTGTGGAACACCAGTTGCTCTGCTAGCTGCCCTCAACTCTCTCTGGTAGTCATCAATCCTTAACTGAACATCACGTGAAGTCCACTCACGAGCTGGCTTGCACTTCAAAATGCAGGATAACTCCGGGTCAGGGCAGTGTTTGACGAACATGAGAGCCACTTCATCATTCATGCTTTCCGTCTGTTTCCCACGCTTACGCTGACCCTCAAGAGCTAAGTCTGCTGCCTTGTTTAGTCTTATCCAATAATCAACAGGGTTCTCCCTGTGTCTGGGCAGAGTAGCATAGAAATCGGCGAGGGGGAGGCATGATGGGGTTTCACTGAAGTAATGGAGAAGAACATCATATATCAGTTCAGGATTCTTTGTAACATCAAGTGAAGGATCACTGCGCAATACAATCTGCACCACATCCTTTGCCTTGCCCATTAAGTGGCACATGATCTCCTCTCCTTGACCACAGGTAGGTATGTCTTGTTTTCTGAGGTGCATTCTAGCCAAGTCAATCCAGTCACGGATTGAGCATTTGTCAGTGTGGTCACCTCTGTATGTCTGAAGTACCCTATCAGGTCTAACATGGACTGTCAAATGAGATGGGGCATGTCTGTCACTGTCACCACGTGAGTTCTGAGTGACACAAGAAGGCTGAGGTTCACTGTTCATATTTACAACACCAGCTGACATTAGTTTAGAAACAATTGATTCACCAATTTGTGCACCTAACTGGCCAACCATGTCGGTAAGGTGATGAAGGGCATCAACATCACTGCAGGGTGTGGAAGTAGGGGGATTCTCCCTCATGAACCCATCAATAGCAGTACAACTTTGGCTCTGACCTAGCCCTGATTCTGCACTGGCATCATATGTGAGTTTTGAATGTCCTACATCTCCACTGTCAGCAGTACGGCTGAACCACACACCCCGACCTTTAGGTAGTTTAGGAGTAGTAAACTGATCCATCTCTGACACACCAGTTACCTGTAACCATAAAAGGCACCACAGTATTGTTTCCAATCAAAGAAAAATACCAAAGCAGAACAATCACTTAAATTGGATTAAAAAAAAGTAGCACACCATAAAATATTTTTTTTTTTTTTTGTATTTACTCAGTGATCGTAAAAGAAAGTGTTGTAATTCCAAGTCTCTTATTGACCTGACCACAAAAGGATCCCGAACTGCAGATCAGGTCAGGTGCACAGCAACCACGGCGAAGAGCGTCGAGCTGATCTGTAGATCCATCCGGGTCACGGCACCAGTGTAACAGATGGTATCAATGAGTCTCAGAAGTCGTTCAGGTGGGTCTCAACCAGATATTTTATTTTTTTATTCTGGGGGAAGAGGGGAAAACAAATGAACAACCTCCTCAACTCCTTCTCCCTGCACTCCGACTCTAAAAATGTGGAAATAAAAACAATGTTCAACCGAGCTGTGCTGGACTAGCACCGGTCGTTCGCGCCAAAATAAAGAGGAAATTATAATAAAACTGTTTATAAAAAAAACCACAATGACGGTCAAAACTGCAAAATAACACACTAACAAACAATAATAAACAACATATGGTAAAGACCTCAACATGAACAACATCCATACAGAAAAACAAACATATCTCAGCAGCGAACTTTCCTCTGACTGACCCACAGCAGCGCAGAACAACCTGAGGGAAAAGGGGGGGCAGAGGAGCTACGAGGGCTGGAATAAACTACGGAAGCCCAGGAAACACAAACGAGGCGGAGAGCAGAAGGGCGACCCCTGCAGGCAAAAACAACAAAATAAATAAAAATAACTGAATAAGATAAAATTCACAAATTCTCAATATAAAATGAATAAAAAATAATAATTTAACAAAGAAACACATTTGTAACTCTGTTACATACAGACCATGAAAAGTCTTCTGAAGAAGGCAACCGACCCGTACATGGCTCTTCTTGCATACAGAGCCACTCCTCTTCAGAACGGATACAGCCCGGCACAGTAGCTCATGGGTCGACGTCTCCGCACCACGGTGCCGACACATCCCTCTGAGCTACAACCTGCGCTGCCTGATCGCAGCTCGCTGTTTCAGAAAGAAAGGGAGAAGAGGATGTCGGATGCTGCAAACTTCAACAGGCGTCATCGTGCAAAGCCACTCAGTAGCCTGTCACCAGGTCAGGAGGTGTGGATAACTGACACAAAAACATCAGGGACAGTGATCCAGAGTCACACCTCGCCGAGATCATACCTTGTGGATGCGCCACATGGGGTGGTAAGACGAAACCGCCTGCATCTTATACCACTCCAGTCTCCAGCACAAGACGAGGGTGGACAGCAGTAACAGGAGCCACTGCCGGTCCTAGAGCAGGATCATGCACCACCTGCTTTGGGGTCTCCTGTGCCCTCTCCGGGGGTTTCTACTCCCAGAACCAGGTCTGGGAGAGTGATTAAACAGCCCACTAGACTGAACTTATAAAAATAAAAGAAAGAGAGATTTTGTTAATGTTCATGAGGTGCTGAAAAGGTTGTTTTACAATGTACCAGTTACAGGGGAAATATGTACTACAGAAAATAAGTTTGAAAATGTTGTATTTGGAAATAAAAAGAAGGTCCTGGGTTCGATTCCCGGCCAGGGTCTTTCTGCATGGAGTTTGCATGTTCTCCCTGTGCATGCGTGGGTTCTCTCCGGGTACTCCGGCTTCCTCCCACAGTCCAAAAACATGACTGTCAGGTAAATTGGTTTCTCTAAATTCTCCCTAGGTGTGTGTGCATGGTTGTTTGTCCTGTATGTCTCTGTGTTGCCCTGCGACAGACTGGCGACCTGTCCAGGGTGTACCCCGCCTCTCGCCTGGAACGTAGCTGGAGATGGGCACCAGCAACCCTCCCGACCCCATTAGGGACAAGGGTGAACAGAAAATGGATGGATGGATGGATGGATGGATGGATGGTATTTGGAAATATTATTTAAGAAGTTAAGAAAGTAATAGAGTACCAGAAGTATGTGTTTAACAGGATTCGTTTTAACCCTGCTTTCTTCCACAGCTTTAGATGGACTTTTAAAAAAGAAAGGGGGAGATGTGGTGTATCTGAATACAGTGCATTAAGGGTTAATGCTTTACGCAGGTTACGTTACAGAAAGTACAGTAGACCAATAGGATTGTGTGTGGGGGATCACGGGGTTGGACGTGTTACGTCTGGAAAGGCTGTTCAATAAAGTGGATAATAACGTCAAGACACAGTTGGTCCGCGCTGAATTATTCTCCTTAAACAGGAGATACGACAATAATGTATTGCATAAACATACTACTCATATTGTGCGAACTTTTATGGATTTTGTGTTTTCCTTTTATTTGCACACACACAGGTTGTGTGTGACTGTCCAGTCATTCAGACTGAAGCTGATGAATTACTGTTTGGGATTGCGGAGAAGAAAAGCTAAACTCGCTACAATCTGCTTCACTTGGTTCCGTCCATAAGGTTTGCTACGTGTGGCCCGGAGAATGTAACTCTGTCTGATCCATTTGTATGACTTGTAACATTTCATGATTTTCGGCATTAAAAATCAGTTTTTACACTTAACAGATCTAATTGATTAGGAGTTTGTACACTTGGTTAAGTGTAAAACCAAGTGTACTCGTCCCAAACTCAGGTTTTGGTCGCGACCCAGAAACTTGTGTGGCATGTTGGTGCAGGTTCACCTTTAAGGTGAGTGGTGGGCGGAACCAGGTGTGTATGACGGCGTGGCGCGGACTTCCTGTCCCTCAAGCGGGGAGTAATTGTTTCAGGATCGCGTGTGGTCAGGCACGCGTCGTGGGCGTGGGGTTCTTCACCGAGATCCTGAGTTGTTCGGGACTTGGCGGTGGATTGTTGGTGGCTTCCCCCTCTCTCCTCCTGCCGCTTCCTGGACCTGAACCTGAACTGGATCAGAACCGGTTTCAACCCGTGGTGGCTGCCGGTGCCACGATTGGAGCCCTGCGGCCTGATCGCATGTAGTGGAGGCGCTTTCCGCAACAACATCATCAGGCTTTGAGTTAAATATTAATAACTGGAGCAGTTGCATCGCTCTGGGTTTTTGAACAGGAGGAGGTTATGGCAGGCCGTCAGAACATAAAATCAGTGATCACTTCAAGATATGTGAAGGTAAGTTTGGACTCAACCACATTCTGATCATCCTGAATAATTTAAGATTTCTGCTTTTACATTCTGATCAGGAGGAAATAAACATATTACATGCATGGTTCAAAATTTCTTTAAAGATTTCTGAAATAACGTTCCTGATCACTAAGACTTGTCAAAATAAAATGTTTAGATATCTGAATAAAAAACTCCATGTAAACAAACAGGAACTTCATGAAGGTGAAAACTGCTGCAGAAATCTACAAAGAATTTCCTTTTTATCCTCTGCAAGACACAAACATTGCACTTAAAAATGGTTTTGAAAAGAAAACTGCGGTCACTAACAAGCTCAAAATGAAACATCTTTTTAATTAAAATTTTCAAATGCTACATAAATCTGTGACGTTTTGGCCGAATAATTGTTCCTCTTATCTGTGACGTCACTCTGACTAGTCAGAATATTAATTCAAGATATTTGAACTAGAAATGCAATCTAGATAAAAAAAATTTTCTAGATATTGCTAATTCATTTGGGAATATCTGAAAAGAATTGTAATAAGTCAAAGCTACACTTCTATAAATCTGTCAGTTTTGTTCAGTTATTATTTTCATTCTGCAAGTTAATTTGCACCAATTGGATTTACTTTAGACATAATTTAATCGTTGATATTCAAAATAAAGGTTTCAGATGGTCAGTACTGCAAAAATCTTGAATTGAGACTTGGTGCTAATCTGACGTCATTTCTTCCTAAGTTAATTATAGATTTCTTAATTTGATCAATGTCTTATTCTTGATTAATCTAATCAAACTATTTTCAAATATCTGCACTGGTCATGTGGTGAAGCAGATTTTATGTTAAAACGGCCTGCCACAGACCCACGTGACTCAGCCCCGCGCCTTTACTCCAGCTCTGACGTCGCTCTGGAAGCGGGACTTTTCCTGCTCTTATTTTGAAGTGAAGAGCGGAAGTTGGGTGTGTTTGGGTCGGAGCGGAGCGGGAGCGGCGGGACACGAGCCGCTGAGAGAGGGGCGCGAGACACAAACACCAACAGGTAAACAACAACAGCAGCAGCCAATCAGAACCGCCGGGTGCCGCCCACTCAGGTAAGAGCGCCGTAGAACCGAACCTGTTGGTTCCGGGCAGGGCCGTGCAGAGACCCATGGAGGGGCAGGGGCTCAAATTTAAAAAAGGGCACATTGAACAAAAACTCCGTACAATAACACAGAAACAACCCATAATAATCAATAATCTAACTGGATCCTACTGGATCATCGCCATCATGCAGGAAATGCAAAGCAAATCTAGTTTCAAATCTATTTTCCCCAACAGGTAAAACGTTTCTGTTTCTGCTGCTGAGCTGATCTGAGACTGTAGCTGTTAAACAGGCCAGAGGAGAGAAGGTCAAAGGTCATGAAGTTATGAAATAAGCTAATTTGCTGCCATTTTACTAATGAAGCCCTAATAATATCTATTTAACCTCTAGAACAACCTGGCTGCAGACGGATTTATAGATCAGAAACTCAAAGGGGTTAAAACTATATAATAGTTAAACCTCTAGATCTAGAATTATAAGACTGGCATATCAAGGCAAAGAAAACTCAGTAGCTGCTGGTAGGGGCCATTCAGGGGCCTCCAGACACTCAGGGGCCTCCAGACATTCAGGGCCTCCAGACACTCAGGGACCTCCAGACATTCAGGGGCCTCCAGACACTCAGGGGCCTCCAGACATTCAGGGGCCTCCAGACACTCAGGGGCCTCCAGACATTCAGGGCCTCCAGACACTCAGGGGCCTCCAGACCTTCAGGGGCCCCTAGAAATGGTCTAATTGTACCACAGACCATAGATCTAAACCTGTAGCATCATTTATAGAGAATAACAATGTTATTACATTTTATTTAATGCATCAGCTGAGAAAAATAAATAATACATTTAGGATTTAACTAGGACGTTTACTTTGTAAAAGTTTAAAGAATCATCTTGATAGTTTGATTGTTGTGTTACCATGGCTACAATATGGTGTAATCTTTGTGTTTGAATTGGGTTTGTTTACAAATACATCACAGCCAATAACCAATAATCAGTGATTGATTTTAAACCTGGTCTCCCTCTCAGATTCACCTGATCGACATTTAAACATGTTAGTGATGCTGAGGTTCTTAGTAGGACGGGGGGTTCTGTCTAAGGCCCCATATTACCTTGGGCCGGCCCTGGAGGAACAGCTGCTGAGATGCACATCTCTGGAATCCACCTGGAATCCACCTGGAATCCACCTGGAATCCCCCGGTGGTCCCTGTCAGTCCCCTGATGCTTTGGAGACATTTTGGTTCATTTCATTGTGGCATGTTTGGCTTTTTGCTGCGGTTCTGATTATTGCTACAATATTTTCTCTGATGTTTATTTCATGAACTCTAATTGGGCCGAATCTTCCTTTAACACTTGAGGTTCTGCAGTAACTTCTGTTTACAGCCCAGAACCTCCAGCGGCTTTAACCTCCTGGTAGAAACGGTAAGGAGAAGCAGAGAACAGAGAGCAGGTGGTACCGGGTGGTACCGGGTGGTACCGGGTGGTACCGGGTGGTACCGGGCTTTGAGCTGCGTTGCGACTCGCGGTGACAGTCTCAGTGTCTTATATCAGGATGTCTGATATAAAGACAGATATTCTTTCTATCTGTCGGTGGTTCCGACCCAGACTGCCTGTAGTGAACCGGGCTTTTAGCAGAATGATGAGGTTACAGTCAGAAGTTTCTCTGCAGCCTTTCTGAGTTTAGTGGTGAGGCGGGTTTTGTCCCACTATTGCAGGACGATTATAAAAATATCAATAGAAAAAGTTTTTCTAACATCAGACCTACGATTTTATTCACAAACCAGTTAATGAAAATATTCTTGCCCATAATTAGATAGAGGAACAGATCCTCCTCCTCCTCCTCCTGCTGTTCCTCCCCCTCCTCCTCCTCTTCCTCCTCTTGCTCCTCCTCCTCCTCCTGCTGTTCCTCCCCCTCCTCCTCCTCTTCCTCCTCCTCCTCCTCCTCCTCCTCCTCCTCACCATGGAGTCTGAACAACATGGAGGCTCTGAGAGTCATTATCAGCCAGACTAGTTTATTTTTACTACATTATTATATTTAGATAAATATTATTTATCCGTCTGACTTACAGATTAAAAATTAAAATTAAAATTTGTTGAAAAAAAAACAAACCCCAAAAGGCCACTAGGGGCATCAAGGGTAAAAAGGGCTCAAGCCCCCGGTTCCGGGCTCTGGTCCCTTCTTTCTGACCCGACCCGCTGCTGCCGAACAGAACCTCAGTCTGGTTCCGCTCAGTAAGGCCCAAACGGTTCTGTTCAGGTTCTGCTGTAGAGAACCAGAACCAGCCCAGGTTCTGGTTCTGCTGTAGCGTTTAGAACCGTTCTTCAGTCAACAGAACCTGATGTTCTGGTTGCAACAGAACCAAGCCCAGCAGCTCAGAGGAATAAAGTTCTGGAAGCTATACGGAACCAGAACCGGATCGAACAGCTGCTGTATCATCAGTCTGGATAGAACCGGACCAGAACCAGGCTAGCACCTTCCCAGTTCGACTCTTTACTGCTACAGAACCAAACCAGCCCGGTTCTGGTTCTGTTTGACCCACTTAAATCAAATAAAGCCTTTTTCACCAGAACCAGAGAAGTTCTGCAGCGGATTGGAACCAGAACCGGAACAGAACCTGGTCCAATTGGACCCAGCTACAGCTTCACTGACAGGAGCCAGAACCTCAGACAACTGGATCAGGACCGGTTTCAGCTCGGTTCCGTCTGACCCAGTTCTTCTCCTTGCAGGATGGACGGAGGAAGTCCCGCCTCCGACTCACTTCCTGTTCCCACCGACCCGGTCCGGATGGGTCCAGACTCTCAGAACCAGGAGGCGGTTCATAGCGGACCCGACTGCCTGTCTGGGTCAGCAGAACCTCCTTCAAGCCCACAATCAACCAGACCAGAACCTTCTGGTTCTGAGCAGACGGAACCAGGAGATTCTGCAGGACCAGAATCAGCGCCAGAAACAAGTTCAGGCCCGGTTCTCCAGAACCTAGAAGCCTCTACAGATCAAGTTGAGGAGGAACCCGGTTCTGATCCATCTGAGGTTCTGACTGCAGGACCAGAGGAACCTGGAGTCCATCAGAACCTGCAGTGTTCAGAAGAACTCCATCAGAACCCTGGTGAGGTTCTGTCGGCAGAGGAAGGCGGTTCTGCTGCGTCCTGTTTGGGTCGACCCGGCCGTACGGAGTGTCTGGACCTCCAGAACCGTCAGGCCCCGCCCCCCGGCAGCCAGGTGTGGCCCCGTCCCCCTGGCGCTGCAGGTGAGCCCAGACTGTGCGGCTTCCTGCAGAAGCAGGCGGGGCCCCTGAGGGCCTGGAAGCGGCGCTGGTTCAGCTACGAACAGAACCAGAACCAGCTGTTCTACTTCCGCTCACCGCAGGATGTGGCGCCGCTGGGCCGGATCCGACTGAGCGGCGCCACCTTCACCTGTCCGTTGAACGCCGAGAGCGGCACCTTCCATATCCAGACGCCCGAACGCACCTTCATCCTCAAGGTAGGAACTCCGGGTCGGTCCGGATCCGGTCTGGTTATATTCAGGTAGATCTGAGTACGGAAAGCCAGCGAGGCCAATAATCATTTGACTTTTTAAGCTTTCTTCTCTTCTGGAGTTCTACTGGTTCTACTGGGCCGGGCTCCAACCAGTCAGTGAAGGTTCTGGCAGCTTTCTGGAAAGAAAGACGGGAAAGGTTTCCATAACAGTACCAGACCAGGTACTGGTCCAGAAATCCAACTCCAGTCCAATTTTCTAGAGAGTCCGGTTCAGTTGGTGAAGTGTGAATGCTAATCAACCTCTGACCTCTGGCCCTCCAAACCTTGGTCTGGTTCAGTTTGAATGTGAACGCCGAGTGGACCAGAGACCGCTCCAAAAGCAGGAAGTGGACTACAGTGCAGGGCATTCTGGGTAAATACAAGCAAAGCTAACATGCTAGCAGAGAGAGAAGCCATGGCAGCTGGAATTTTGGCCCTGTTGACTTTCCGTATATGATCCTGGTTAGCAGAAACCTCTGAGCCGTGTCTCCTGACTGGATCAGAACCCGACCCGACCCGACCCCCTCCTGTGTTTCAGGCGGTGAGTCAGGAGCTGATGCTGTACTGGCTGCAGCAGCTGCAGGTGAAGCGCTGGCAGCACCGTGACACGTCTACTGGACCGGACCGGACCAACACCAACAACAACAACCTGACAGGTGAGATCCACCAGAACCAGCTGCTCTGGGTTTGATCCCAGGTTCTGGTTCTCTAATGTTCTCTGAAGAACTTCTGAGATCAGAACCAGAACATCTGGACTCCTGTCCTATGGATTTTATTTAGCATATCAGAAACAAAAACACGCCACACTTTCCAGATTTTTCTGTTAGAAAGAATCAATCATTTTCTTTCCTGGTCGAGTTGGAACGGGTCAGAACGGGTCGGAACCTGGGTAAGTTCAGAGGGTGTGAATACTATCCCGAGGTGCTGGTTTTGGTTCTACTGGTTAAACTGGTTCTAATGATGTTTGAACTGATTCAGATAATGGTTCTGTTTTGGGTCGCCTGGTTCTGGTTCTGTTTGTGTTGTTCTTTAGCTGACTGGTTCAGCGGTTCCGGTCCAGGATGAACTGGCTCCAGAGGAATGACCCAGTTCTGTTGGTAACCTGTATGTGTTTCTGCTGGAGCCTTTACTGGTTGAACTGGTTCAGATGGTCCAACATCCTGTCCCCCCTCCCCCACCTGTTGGGAAAGCCTTCCTGCAGGAGGGAGCGGCGCCGTCTGACTCACTTCCCTGAATCGGACCGGGCCTCACTTAGTCAGAACCCCCCCGCTCCTCATCAGGGAGTTGCTGTGATCTGGGCCGTTTCCATGGAAACGGCTGTCAACAGGAAGTCAGGTTCTTCTGATCCAGGGTCCAAACAGTTCTGACCCACTTCAGGCCCAATGAGCTGAAGAACTCGGATTACATCATCCTGAGGACAGGAAGTGACATCACAGCTGCTGCTGCAGGCGACAGAATGGCAGGAAGACAGGAAGGTTCTGGTTCTATTTCTGGTTCTGGTTCTATTTCTGGTTCTGGTTCTAGTTCTGGTTCTGGTTCTATTTCTGGTTCTGGTTCTAGTTCTGGTTCTGGTTCTATTTCTGGTTCTGGTTCTAGTTCTGGTTCAGGTTCTATTTCTGGTTCTGGTTCTGGTTCAGGTTCTGGTTCTATTTCTGGTTCTGGTTCTATTTCTGGTTCAGGTTCTGGTTCAGGTTCTATTTCTGGTTCTGGTTCTATTTCTGGTTCAGGTTCTGGTTCAGGTTCTGGTTCTATTCCAAGTTCTGGTTCAGGTTCTATTTCTGGTTCTGGTTCTATTTCTGGTTCAGGTTCTATTTCTGGTTCAGGTTCTGGTTCTATTTCTGGTTCTGGTTCTATTTCTGGTTCTGGTTCTATTTTTGGTTCTGGTTCTATTCCAGGTTCTGGTTCAGGTTCTATTTCTGGTTCAGGTTCTATTTCATGTCCAGGTTCTAGTTCAGGTTCTAGTTCAGGTTCTGGTTCTATTTCAGGTCCAGTTTCTGGTTCTGGTTCTATTCCAGGTTCTGGTTCTGGTTCAGGTTCTATTTCTGGTTCTGGTTCTATTTCTGGTTCAGGTTCAGGTTCTGGTTCTGGTTCTATTTCTGGTTCTGGTTCTATTTCTGGTTCAGGTTCTGGTTCTGGTTCTATTTCTGGTTCTGGTTCTATTTCATGTCCAGGTTCTGGTTCTGGTTCAGGTTCTAGTTCTGGTTCTAGTTCTATTTCAGGTTCTGGTTCTATTTCATGTCCAGGTTCTGGTTCTGGTTCTATTTCAGGTTCTATTTCTGGTTCTGGTTCTATTTCAGGTTCTATTTCTGGTTCTGGTTCTATTTCAGGTTCTATTTCTGGTTCTGTGTATCTGTGTCCCGACTCGTTCAGGGCTGCAGTGCCGCCCCCTGCAGGCCGCCCAGCTCCACTGCAGCATCTCCAGGCCACAGGGGAAACAATCCACTGTTGACCCGGTTCTGCAACTGGTGACTTGGTTCTGTAACATAATTGATTAGAATCTGGACCAGAGCCGTCTCTGGTCGGGTTTTGGGCCCGGATGGACGTGTAGAACCGGGCTTTATGGACCCGTTACCTCTGTGAACATTCCTGATCAGAACCTTTGGCCTCACAGTTTGATCACCTTCACAGGTCAAATGATCAGCATGGCGCTGCGCTGCCCCCTGCTGGCCGCTGCTGCTCATTACAGGAAGTGACATTTACTCCACGCCTCTTGCTGAGGTTTTGGTTCTGTTTCCTGTCTGAGCAGACGACTTCCTGCCGAGGCAGCATGGTCCTGTGGGCCTGGTGGGGGAGGCGGCGGCCGTCGCTCCGGCCCAGCGCTCGACGCTTGCCAGCGTCTCCATCAAACACCCGTTCATCCAGATCCAGTGAGTGGACCCGGAAGGTTCTGACTCGGTTGTTGTCTTGCTGCTCAGCTGACCCCGTCTGGTTCTGGTTCTGAACAGGAACTCGGTCCACAGTCTGAGGAAGAGAACGTCTCAGGACTCCAGTCAGAGCTCAGTGTTCTACACCGATGTTCTGCCCTGGACCGAAACCGGGCCGGAGGACGGAGGCGCCCCCGCAGGTAGCACAGGGTACTGCAGGTACCGAGTTCCTTCTGGGTTCTGGTTCAGAACCTTTTCTGGTTCTGGCTGACCTGGATTCTGGACGATTCTGGGTTTGACCCGATCCATTTGGAGGGCGAACAGAACCTTCGGGATCAGAACCCAGAGCCGGACCGGCTTCTTTCTGAAAGCTCATCCTGATGACATCACGTCCTGTCTCCTCAGATGACGCCGCAGGTCAGAGGTCGGCGTCTCCGTCCCTCAGCTGGAGGTCCAAGTCCCGGGTCTCGTCCTCCGTGTCGGTCCCCTGCGGGGTCGCGGCGTCCTCGGAGCGGACGTCCCGCCTGCAGCAGGACAAGCAGATGCTGATGGAGGAGGTCAAGGCTCAGAAGGTGAGGCGGTTCGGCCGGACCCGCCGCTCCTCCAAAACCAGAACCGACGCTGTGTGTCCTTCAGGAGCTGGTCTGGATCCTCCACAAGGCCCTGGAGGCGTCGCAGCTGGAGAAGCGCAGCTGCAGCGAGTTCCTGGCGGCGCAGGACGAGCAGCGGCGCCTGGAGCTGCTGCGGCACGGCGAGCGGCTGGCGGCGGACCTGAGGGCCCGGCTGGACGGCGCCAAGATGGAGGCCGAGGCGCTGAGGCGTCGCCTGGACGACAGAGACGCTCAGCTGGCCGAGCTGCAGGAAGAGGTCAGGCTGCTGGAGGAGAAGAACGCCGCCAAGCAGCAGGTGACCTCTAGATGACCTCTGGGTGACCTCTGAGGTTCCGGTCATCTGATCCTGTTTCCAGCTGCACTGATTGTACTTCCTGTCTCCTGTCAGGTGATCATGAAGCTGACTGATCAGGTGACCTCCTGCCTGTCGGACTTCTCTGGTTCCGACCAGAACCAGAACCATCAGAACCACAAGCAGCTCCAGCAGCAGATGGAGAATCTCAAGGTGGAGTTCAGCTGCCTCACCTGATCCGGTTCCGGTTCTGATCCGCGTGTAGAAGCCCGTAGGATGAAGTCTGGTTGGTTCTGACCCGGTTCTGGTTCTGTTCTTCAGGACGACTTGGCGGCGTATCAAACCCAGAACCGGTTCCTGAACTCTGAGATCTACCAGCTGACCAAACTGTGGAGGAAAAGCTCCGAGCAGGAGAGGAGCCTGATGGTGAAGGTGGGAACGCTGGGAATGCTGGGAATGCTGGGAATGCTGGGGCGGCTCTGGTTCCTTACTGGACCTGGCCCGGTCCTGGTTCTGCTTCTCATGTTCCTGCTCTCTGATTGGCCGCAGTGTGCGTACCTGGAGGCCACCAACTGCCAGATGGAGAGCCGTTACCTGGGCGTCCTGCGGAGGCTGCAGGAGGCCAAAGCTCTGGCTCCGGAGCAGCAGGAGGCCGTGCAGCGGCTGATCCAGGACGCCCTGGGAAGAGAGGCCAAGGGCGTCGTGAAGCTGAGCGCAGACAGGTAAGACACCTGGACACCAGCTTCCTGTTCTCGTTCCCTGGCAGAAAACGGGTAAATGCGCCCTGTGCTCCGTCTGCAGGGATCACGACGAGTACGGCTTTAAGATCGTCCCCGACTACGAGGTGGAGGACATGAAGCTGCTGGCCAAGATCCAGGCGCTGGAGATCCGGGGCCACAGCCTGCTGCAGCAGGTCAGACTGCTGCCCAGAGCGCCGACTGACAGGCTGCTGCCTGATTGCCTCAAGTCCACCTCTCTGCAGCAAACAGGAAGGGCGGGACGGACCTCTGTCAGTCTCAGACCTTATTTGGAAATGGAACCATTGCACTCCAGAAGTGAAGGGGGCGCTATTTCCTATATTCAATCAATCAAATGTTATCTGTATAGCACATTTCAGCAGCAAGACATTTCAAAGTGCTTTACATCATATCAACACAGAAACACAAAGCAACATAGAATCAATAATCAAAACACAGCATTAAGTCAAGTTCCATCAATAAATTTGTAATTGATTACATTTCAAATACAATCCTAACCAGGTGGGTTTTTAGTCTATATTTAAAGGAAGTCAGTGTTTCAGCTGTTTTACAGTTTTCTGGAAGTTTGTTCCAGATTTGTGGTGCATAGATGCTGAAAGCTGCTTCTCCTCGTTTGGTTCTGGTTCTGGGGATGCAGAGCAGAACCAGAACCAGAACCTGAGAGGTCTGGAAGGTTGATACAACAACAGCAGATCTTTAATGTATTGTGGTGCTAAGCCGTTCAGTGATTTGTAAACTAACAACAGGATTTTAAAGTCTATTCTTTGAGCTACAGGGAGCCAGTGGAGGGACTTTAAAACTGGTGTTATGTGCTCTATCTTCCTGGTTTTAGTCAGAACGCCAGCAGCAGCATCTGGATCAGCTGCAGCTGTTTGATTGATTTGTTGGACAGACCTGTGAAGACGCTGTTGCAATAATCAATACGACTGAAGATGAAGGCATGGATGAGTTTCTCTAGATCTTATCCATGGTCTCCTGTTTTTATTTTCTTTAAAATCTGTGATATATTTTCACCTTTAGGAAGGATTTTCACTCTCAGCATTTATTTGAACTTTTCTCTTTTATTTACTTCAGTGCAGCTCACAGTTGGGTTTTTTTTTTTTTTTTTTTTTTTTCTGAAGAGCTTTTGCGGCTCTAGCGGCTCGTATTTTTTCCACAGCAGGCTGAGAGGAAGGAGGGTGAGGAGAGGGGGGAGGACATGGGGCAAAGGTCGTCGGGACCGGGAGTCGAACCCGCGTCGAGGACTAAGGCCTCCAAACGTGGGGCGTGCTAACCCGCTGCGCCACCACAGCACGCCCCAGTGCAGCTCACAGTTTTTAACAGATTCTGTAGCTTTCTGTGAACTTCTAAATCTGCTCCTTAGTGGCATCTTTTCGGGCCTGATACTGCCTCTAGTGGCGTGGGGTGGTAACACAGCTAATATAATTACATTACTAAATCAGAACAGCACAAAATCTTTATTATTTATTATTAATTTCAACATTACTGGAACCGTAAAAGTTAAATAATCTTCTAAAACATTATATTTTTCCATTTTCTTAAGGATGTAGAGCTAATTAAATGACATAAACAAAACTTTTATACATTATAAATAATATCTATATTTCTCCATCAATTATAGGAGGAACAAAAGAAATAAGCAGACATGAAAAACAACATGATCAACTGTAATAAAAATACCATTTACAATGTATACATAAGAAATTTAACTGAGCAAAAGTCAATAACAAACAAATGAATTAGGTTCACAGAAGAATATCCAGGATTGTTAAACAGATACAAGCAATAATTCACAGTTTTATTTTTACGGTGCCATGTATATTATTCTGAGACTTTTTGTTGGTAGAGTTTTATATTTAGGAAAAAATCTGGTTAAACTATTTAGTCTTCCAAGGTGGAAATTTTTCCTTGACTCTAAAACGATAAAATAAAACTCTTTCATAGAATCACAATATCAACAATTTGTGCATCAAGTAAAACACTTAGCATGCTACAGGTAAATGTTATCATTTAGTTTGGCTAAGAATAATTATTGCTCTGTCAATAAATCCCTTCTAATCGATGTTCTTAGTTACCAGAGGAAAACAATAAGGCCTTCATGAGCTCAAACTATTACTTATTATTTTACCTGCCATTGAAAGTTTTCTGAAAATATTGTCTGTTGTTCTGCAGCTCATGTGACCAAAGCAGATGAAAAGTTAAAACGGTCCACAGTTAAAACTCTAGTTAGAACGTAAAGTTTTAACATTTTAACTCAACAACCTCTAACTAACTGGTTGTACACAACCTCTGGTTGGGTAACCCAAAGATCTCTGGGTCTAAAAAGATATAGTCTCTGAGAATAGTTCTTAAAGATATAGCCAGTGTTTTCAGCAAAACTGAGCTGACTGTCCAGGAATGACAAGGAATTTAAAACTGACCACAGTTTCAACAGGTTGGCCATCGAGTGAAACTGGAATCACTTTCAGGTTTTGTTTAAGTCATTTAATTAGCTCTACTTCCTTAAGAAAATGAAAAGGTATGTTCTTTAGTGAGGGAATTGATCTTTTACTGTGCCAGTAATGCCAGAATTAATAGTAAATTATAAGGACGTTGTGCTAATCTGATTTAGTAATGTAATTATATTAGCTGTGTTACCACCCCACGCCACTAGAGGCAGTATCAGGCCCGAAAAGATGCCACTAAGGAGCAGATGTAGAAGTTCACAGAAAGCTACAGAATCTGTTAAAAACTGTGAGCTGCGCTGAAGTAAATAAAAGAGAGCTTTCAGTTCATATTAAAATTATTATTTTACAGTACAGTAGGTATTTGTAAAAAAAAAAAGTTTATACAGTACTTTTTATTTGTTAAACAAATGTTTGGGCCTGTAAAAAGGTTTGTTTCTGTGGTTTCAATGTATTATGGAGTATTTAATTGTATAATAATTGTAAAAAATAAAGGTTCCTACTTCGCGAATTTCGCCTATCGCGGTTCTTTTTGGACCGTAACCGCCGCAAAAAACGAGGGGGTTCACAGCAAAATTGCGAAGGGCTGACCGGTCCGCGCAACTCAAAAGGTTGGGGACCACTGCTCTAACCCACCGGGCCGGTTCTGGTTCTGATTCTGGTTGTCCCTGCAGGACAGCATGGAGCGCCCCCTGCTGGCCCGCTGGGCGCAGTACCTGGCCGGCCGTTCTGAGGACGACCTGTGTCCGTCTCCGGAGCTCAAGGCTCTGCTGCGCTCCGGCGTCCCTCAGCAGTACCGGCAGAGAGTGTGGCGCTGGCTGGTCCGGACCAGAACCAGAACCGTCTGGGAGCGCCACCCCCAGCGGTACCAGCAGGTAGGCCGACGCTCCGGGCCGCCGAGGTTGGGGCGAGCCGTGACTGACCCTCACTGTGCTTGCAGCTGTGTGAGAAGAGCCGGACGTCGCCGCACCCGGCCTGCAGGCAGATCCAGCTGGACCTGCACAGAACCCTGACCACCAATCAGAACTTCTCCTCGCCCTCAAGCCCCGCCCTCCAGCAGCTGCGCCGCGTCCTGCTGGCGTTCTCCTGGCAGAACCCGGCGGTCGGCTACTGCCAGGGTCTTAACAGGTAGGAGGGGCGACACCGGGTCAGGTGACCCCGTGGTGACCTCGTGGTGACCTTGCGATACCCCTCAGGCTGGCGGCCGTCGCCCTACTGGTACTGCAGAGCGAGGAAGACGCCTTCTGGTGCCTGGTGGCGCTGGTGGACGCCATCATGCCTCAGGACTACTACACCAAGAACCTGCTGGCCTCTCAGGTGAGTCTGCAGCCAGGCGCCGTCGTCCCCGGTGTCGGATCGCCCGCTGATGATGCGTTCGCGTTCAGGCCGACCAGCGGGTCCTGAAGGACTTCATGGCAGAGAAACTCCCCCGGCTGGCGGCGCACCTGGAGGGTCACGGGGTTGACGTGTCGCTGGTCACCTTCAACTGGTTCCTGGTCGTCTTCGTGGAGAGTCTGCCCAGCGACATCCTGCTGCCACTGTGGGATGCCTTCCTGTACGAGGGCTCCAAGGTACCCTGAACGCACCACAACTCAGAGGACTGACCCTGAACCAGTGACATGTGGTCATGGAAAAATAATATATGATGATAAGATCATTTATGTTGCTATTTTCATCCTGTGGTTTGTTCTATAAAGTACCTATTTTTCATTCAACTTAACCAATTCTGATTATTTTTTCTTCAAAATCGCTGAATTTTCGCATTTTCCCATTCAAATGCTCAAAAGCGCAGCAGGTGAGGCAGCAGGAAGCTGAGCCTCACCTGGATTGATCAACCTCTGGCTAACTGCACTGGCTGCTGTTCTATAACAACATGCTCCTCCTGTCTGAACGTCGCCAATAAAATGGTTAAAAACATTTAATATTTAAACTGATTGTCCATAATTTAGCTTATGTATATAATGTTCAGTGTCTGTTGTCACCAGCTGTGTGTGTAACGTGTTTCTGTGCTGAGCAGCGATCAGAAACCAGAGAACAGATTGGAGGTGAGGCAGGCAGTTCTCTGGCCTCATGGCAGGGGGCGCTCATGATCCAGACATTGAGACTCCACAACTGCAGAGTAAGAGACAGTAACATGGAGCTAGCCGTGGAGCTAGCCATACAGTAAAGAGCAGCGATATATTTATAGTTTTCTCCTCGTACCACATCAATCACTTATTAATAACCGCAAAATAAACATTAAGCCTAAAACCGAACGTTCTGCTGTCTGCGTGGGAAATATCGGAGTTTTTCTTTGTTTCGTAGTCAGTTGCTATGGCAACGAGTAAGCGCGTAGCTGCGCTGATACAGAGAGCGAGAAAGACGTGGTTTTGAGTTTTACCTCAACGGTTTTCCCCTTTGCTGTGGAGCATGAAATGAATAATATCTACATGTTGAAGTTTGGTTGAGCTAACAGAATTATTCTACCGCGGCTATGATGACATGTAGAAGAAAAGTGTTTTTGCCCCCCAGCGTTGTCCGCATGCGCGAAATTTCCTTATGTAAACAATAACATGCATAATCATGTTATCACAATCATATTTGTAAATATGATTATAATTAAGTCAGAGCCTCACCAGCTACGAACCTCACCGCATGTCACTGCCCTGAACGCACCACAACACCAAACTGACCCTGAACGCAAGAGAAACTGCCCCTGCTGCCCTCTAACCCGTTGCCCCGCCTCCGGCTGCAGGTGATCTTCAGGTTCGCTTTGGCTCTGTTCAAGTACAAAGAAGACGACCTGCTGAAGATCCACGACAACGTGGAGATCTACCAGTACCTGCGCTTCTTCACCAAGACCGTCACCGACAGCAGGTATGCCTTCCGTCTGTCTGTGGGAACGCCATGTGTCTGTGGGAACGCCGTCTGTCTGTGGGAACGCTGTCTGTCTGTGGGAACGCGGTGTGTCTGTGGGAACGCTGTCTGTCTGTGGGAACGCCATGTGTCTGTGGGAACGCCGTGTGTCTGTGGGAACGCCGTCTGTCTGTGGGAACGCCGTCTGTCTGTGGGAACGCCGTCTGTCTGTGGGAACGCGGTGTGTCTGTGGGAACGCCGTGTGTCTGTGGGAACGCTGTCTGTCTGTGGGAACGCGGTGTGTCTGTGGGAACGCCATGTGTCTGTGGGAACGCCGTGTGTCTGTGGGAACGCCGTCTGTCTGTGGGAACGCTGTCTGTCTGTGGGAACGCCGTGTGTCTGTGGGAACGCCATGTGTCTGTGGGAACGCGGTGTGTCTGTGGGAACGCCGTCTGTCTGTGGGAACGCTGTCTGTCTGTGGGAACGCCGTGTGTCTGTGGGAACGCCATGTGTCTGTGGGAACGCGGTGTGTCTGTGGGAACGCTCCAGGTTCAGCAGACACTCGGCGTGTTTCAGTGAATCACTTCTTGTCCTTTTAATTGAAATCAGTAACTTCTTGATTTATCGTTTTTCCAGCAGAAACTGGATGATAAAGTTTTCAGTTTGGTGTTTTGATCTCAACTAAACTTTATTTTGACAGGTAGTTTTGTTTCCAGAGATAATTCATTTTATTTGTTGTTTAAATGTCTTCCTATTCCAGTGTTAAATGTTCATTAGAGTTTAAAGTTTATTGTTCATTATTATGTTAATATCAAACAACAATATTGTTGTTTATTGTGATCATTTCTGGGCCGATTTATCGTCCATTGGCTGTAAATGGCGCCTCTCCTCAACAGGAAGTTGGCGGCCATTGCTTTCTGTGACATGAACCCGTTCCCGCGGCGCCTGCTGAGGAACCGGCGCGCGCTGCACCTGGAGCGCCTGCAGGGGGAGCTGCAGGAGCTGGAGGAGCAGCAGAAGGAGTTTGTGACAGAGAGCGCCGAGCGGAAAGACAAGGAGCTGGACCCGGCCAGCGAAGACGATGACGAGCTTTAATGAGAGGAAACCCGGGAGCGCTCCCTGATTGGCTCCCTGGTTGGCTCCCTGATTGGCTCCCTGGTTGGCTCCCTGATTGGCTCCCTGGTTGGCTCCCTGATAGGGTCCCTGGTTGGCCCCCTGATTGGCTCCCTGGTTGGCCCCCTGATTGGCTCCCTGATTGGCTCCCTGGACCAGGACATTGTTATCAAAGCTCTAAATAAATGTTCTGCAGGTTCAAATTCCTGCTACTTCATTAAACCAGAACATTTCTTGTTTTTATCAGGTCGACAACAACAGAAGCTAACAGAAGCTAACCCTTAATATGACATCACTAAAATTCTTAGATTTTCTCAGGGATTAGAAAAATCTCAGTTCTTCTGACACTTCAGGAAAACCCTACGTAGATTTTCTTATCAACTTAATTAGTTTGCTAAGGTGATGAAATGTTGCAGCAGAGGGGCGGAGCTTCAGGGTGAAGCAGGAAGATGGAGGACAGACGGAGCTCTGCCAGCAGCAGGCTCTGGATTCTCTGATCGCTTGGTTTCCATCATCAGTTCAATATTTCTTTCCTGACCTTCTCACTTCCATCATAGATTTATCCAAACCTTAAATAACCGAGTAAAACATCATAAATAAACTCTGTTATTATAAACATCGTCTGTTCGGAGACCGTGCAGCAGAAATACTTCCTGTTGTTTCCTCCTCCAGCCAGCAGGTGTCACTCTCTGGAAGCTGCCGGCCTTAAATCACCCCCTGTCCACATGGTGGCGCTAGTGAGCCAGTTACCTGAGTCAGGTGTGTTTCTGAACAAAGACCACAAACCGTCTGAAATTCTGATTTTAATTATTTTCTTATAAAACAAAGAGACATAAGAAATGATATAAAAACCAACAGAGAAACAAAAGCAAGAAGTTCTTCAGTTACAAACCAGAAAAATAATCACACCTGGAGTCAACCTGCAACCAGGTCAACCAGGCTGCTGCTGGGCAACCAGGTTGCTGGGCAACCAGGCTGCTGGGCTTAGAGTGCCGTTTGTGAAGTTACAGTAAGAAAATTAACAGCAATAATTTGCTTCGTCTTGTCATAAAGAAATCAATGTGGTTCATTTTTCAGTCATATTTTCATCATGTTCCTGTTTTTATAAATGTCAGATTCATATTGAATATTTAATTCACAAGCTAAATATTTAACTTGCTATCTAGCTCAAGCTAAATATTTGGTTAGCAAGCTAACTACTTAGCTAGCTCGCTAAATTTAGAGCTGAGTGAACCTGCAGCTCAGAGGAGGAGCTGTGCCTCGAAGGCGGGGCTAGGTCCAACCAGGCGCTTTTGCAGCTGAATGGTTGCCATGGAGATTAACGTATTTCTCAAACATCCATGAAAGAATCCAGGAATGTTTCTGATGATGGAGCATAACAAGATTCAAAGCTCAAAAAATCCATTTTACATGATGCTGTTTAGCTTCTATGATTATTTATTTTTTGTCATTAGTTTATCATTTTATTGCTGTTTCTTTTGCTCATAGAGAAATATTAGTTAATATGCAAATTGGCTTGTCATTAAGAGGAAGTGACATATCAAAATAAAGGCTGGGTTTTCGTCACCCAAGTCGTTTTTCTCCATCATCGATTCTTTTCCTCTCAGTTTCTGGATCAACATCCTGCTGGTTCAGAAAACAATTCAGATGATAATGAATCAATATTTGGTGAAAAACATTGAAGAATCAACCAAGAAACTAACTATGAATGACGTGGTGAAACCGACACGTTCTCTGTGACAGGCTGAACACACCAAACCAAATCATTGCTGTTCTTTTTTTTGCAGCAACTTTACAAATGGCAACCTGATTGTGGGGCAACTGGACGCGATTCAGCTGCTTCAGCTACAAACAGTCTGATAAAAAATGGCGGCGAGGCTCGGAGACGTTCCGGTCCGGAACTCCGAACAGAAACCGGAAGCTGCACCTGGACTCCAGGCTGCCGGTCAGATCCAGGTGGTCCGAACCGATCCGGACCCATCAGCACCGGGTCCGGATCTAGTCGGTCCGGTCCGGTTCGGTTCGGATGGTTTCCAGGCAGAACAGTTAGTTCTTTGGATGTTTGACTCCAGAACCGGAACCTCTCTGAGCCTCGCTCATCTTCAGTGGGCGGAGCCTGTGCTGTGATTGGTCGGATGGAGGCTGAAGAGTTTTCCTCCAACAGAAACGTTGTGTGGCCTTTTTTCTGGTTTTTGGATCAGAACCGGTTCCTTCCTGAACCCTGATGTTCTGATCATGACTGGGTTCCTTTTGCTTTCCGTTTCAAAATGTTTCCATGTTGGTTTTATTAGCGGCTCCTCAGACCAGGAAGGGAATCAGGTTTTCATGTTTGAAATGTTTTATTAATAGAAGAGCAGATTTAACAGATTATGTGGTCTCTATAGGCGACCCGGATCAGAACCGCTGGTCCAGATTAGAACAGCAATAAAAACCAAAACCACTAAAAACTAAATATTAAATATTTATTTTATTATATTTTAGATGAAAGTGTAGAAACTCAAACATTTTTCTGACTTTTATTGTGTAGAAACCGAAAGTGTAGAAACCCTGTCATGATGACTTCCTGTTTTATTTTGAAATTATGCTGGCCTCTGCGTGGTTCTTCATGGGAAGAAACCGGCCGGTACCGACCTGTTCCTGTTGGTGTTGGAGTGAAACTGCTCAGCTCCTGAAGCTAATCTGCCCGGCAACAGCGGTCACGATGCGTTCAGGTGAATCTGATCTACGAACTCCGTCCGGCCAGCGCGGCAGGAACTCCATCTTTAGTGCAATTAGCGGCTCAGCGGCTCCCCCTGCAGGCTACCCGCTCAGGTGCATGATGGGAAAAGGCCTCAGAGGTGGGGCTTGACCAGGCTCCGCCTCCAGAGGGAACCGGACCGACTCGGAGCGCCTCTGATGGAGTAAAGGTCCAAAGAACCGATGCCAGAACCGCTCTGAGTTCCGTCTCGTGGACTGGTTTGCTCCCAGTAAGAGGCCGAGCCAGCTGGGCGCTAGGACTCGGGTCGAAGGTCAAAGTATTTCTGAAAGAGATTCAGGCCATTACAAATCGACGCTACAAACAGTCTGACAACGTCTAACAGAACCAGAATCGGGTCGCACTGGGCGGGTCACACTGGGCGGGTCTAGAACCGGGCCGGGCCCACCGGTCCAGAACCAGAAGAGGGTCGGGTCAGGTCGGGCAGCGGATGAAGAGAAGCAGGAAGACTGGTGGTTCCGGTGTTATTGCTGCCGCCGCGGCTGCAGGAAGCTCCGCCCACCACGGTGAAGCGACGGCGTCCTCGCCGGTCACATGACCTCACCCCGCCCCGGGACGTGGTTTCCATGGCGACAGCACGCAGCAGCCCCGACTCCACTCTCTGAGGGCATAATCGGCTGCTGCTCCACCTGTCCGCAGGCCCCGCCCCTTCCATGTGGGCCGGCTCCGCCCACAGAGCAGAGAGGTTAGCGAAGAGTCCGGACGGCGTTAGGATCTGAGTTTTATAAAAACGGACATCACTACGAAAAAATGCATCAGCCGCTTCCAGATAAAGTGCTTGGTTACGTTGTTACGTTGTTTCCAGTTTCGTATTAAAATATCATCGTTTTCCCTGGAGTGAAACCATAGTAAACATGTTACACTAAAAATAAACTTCTGGAATGTCTCTGCAACAAGTCCCAGTTTGGTCAAGCCGAACTCGTCCCTGGAGCCTGAAACAGGAAATGTGGAGATGGTTAACTTCCTGTCTGCAGCTGAACGAGCTCATCAGTTGGCTAGCAGATTAATGAGCTCATTAACCAACTGGTAAAGCAACATGTTAATTAATTAATTAACCAGCTTGTTAAGAATCTCGTTATTGAGGTTAACCAGTTCGTTAACTCTGAGCTATTTAACGCTCAGCTCGTTAACTCTTAGCTCGCTAACACTTAGCTCGTTAACTCTTAGCTCGTTAACACTTAGCTCGTTAACTCTTAGCTCGTTAACACTTAGCTCGTTAACACTTAGCTCGTTAACTCTCAGCTCGTTAACTCTTAGCTCGTTAACTCTCAGCTCGTTGACACTCAGCTCGTTAACTCTTAGCTCGTTAACTCTTAGCTCGCTAACGCTCAGCTCGTTCATTCTCAGCTCGTTAACTCTTAGCTCTTTAATTCTCAGCTATTTAACGCTCAGCTCGTTAACACTCGGCTCGTTAACACTCGGCTCGTTAACACTCAGCTCGTTAACTCTTAGCTCGCTAACGCTCAGCTCGTTCATTCTCAGCTCGTTAACTCTTAGCTCGTTAACTCTTAGCTCGCTAACGCTCAGCTCGTTCATTCTCAGCTCGTTAACTCTTAGCTCTTTAACTCTCAGCTCGTTAACACTTAGCTTGTTAACTCTTAGCTCGCTAACGCTCAGTTCGTTAACACTTAGCTCGTTAACTCTTAGCTCGTTAACTCTCAGCTCGTTAACACTTAGCTCGTTAACTCTTAGCTCGCTAACGCTCAGCTCGTTCATTCTCAGCTCGTTAACTCTCAGCTCGTTAACACTTAGCTCGTTAACTCTTAGCTCGTTAACACTTAGCTCGTTAACTCTCAGCTATTAACGCTCAGCTCGTTAACTCTTAGCTCGTTAACTCTTAGCTCGTTAACTCTCAGCTATTTAACGCTCAGCTCGTTAACACTCGGCTCGTTAACACTCAGCTCGTTAACTCTCAGCTCGTTAACTCTCAGCTCGTTAACACTTAGCTCGTTAACTCTCAGCTCGTTAACTCTCAGCTAGTTAACACTTAGCTCGCTAACACTCAGTTCGTTCATTCTCAGCTCGTTAACACTCAGCTCGTTAACGCTTAGCTCGTTAACTCTCAGCTCGTTAACTCTTAGCTCGTTAACTCTTAGCTCGTTAACTCTCAGCTCGTTGACACTCAGCTCGTTAACTCTTAGCTCGTTAACTCTTAGCTCGCTAATGCTCAGCTCGTTCATTCTCAGCTCGTTAACTCTTAGCTCTTTAATTCTCAGCTATTTAACGCTCAGCTCGTTAACACTCGGCTCGTTAACACTCGGCTCGTTAACACTCAGCTCGTTAACTCTTAGCTCGCTAACGCTCAGCTCGTTCATTCTCAGCTCGTTAACTCTTAGCTCATTAACTCTTAGCTCGCTAACGCTCAGCTCGTTAACTCTCAGCTCGTTAACACTTAGCTCGTTAACTCTTAGCTCGTTAACACTTAGCTCGTTAACTCTCAGCTATTAACGCTCAGCTCGTTAACTCTTAGCTCGTTAACTCTTAGCTCGTTAACTCTCAGCTATTTAACGCTCAGCTCGTTAACACTCGGCTCGTTAACACTCAGCTCGTTAACTCTCAGCTCGTTAACTCTCAGCTCGTTAACTCTCAGCTCGTTAACACTTAGCTCGTTAACTCTCAGCTCGTTAACTCTCAGCTAGTTAACACTTAGCTCGCTAACACTCAGTTCGTTCATTCTCAGCTCGTTAACACTCAGCTCGTTAACACTTAGCTGGTTAACTCTCAGCTCGCTAACACTCAGCTCGTTAACACTTAGCTCGTTAACTCTCAGCTCGTTAACTCTCAGCTAGTTAACACTTAGCTCGCTAACACTTAGCTCGTTAACTCTCAGCTCGTTAAGTCTCAGCTCGTTAACTCTCAGCTCGTTAACTCTCAGCTCGTTAACACTTAGCTCGTTAACTCTCAGCTCGTTAACTCTCAGCTCGTTAACACTTAGCTCGTTAACTCTCAGCTCGTTAACACTCATCTCGTTAACACTTAGCTCGTTAACACTCGGCTCGTTAACTCTCAGCTATTTAACGCTCAGCTCGTTAACACTCGGCTCGTTAACACTCATCTCGTTAACACTTAGCTCGTTAACACTCGGCTCGTTAACACTCAGCTCGTTAACACTCAGCTCGTTAACTCTCAGCTATTTAACGCTCAGCTCGTTAACACTCGGCTCGTTAACACTCATCTCGTTAACTCTTAGCTCGTTAACACTCAGCTCGTTAACTCTTAGCTCGTTAACACTCAGCTCGTTAACACTTAGCTCGTTAACTCTTAGCTCGTTAACTCTTAGCTCGTTAACTCTCAGCTCGTTAACACTTAGCTCGTTAACTCTTAGCTCGTTAACACTCAGCTCGTTAATTCTCAGCTCGTTAATTCTCAGCTCGTTAACTCTCAGCTCGTTCATTCTCAGCTCGTTAACACTTAGCTCGTTAACTCTCAGCTCGTTAAGTCTCAGCTCGTTAACTCTTAGCTCTTTAATTCTCAGCTATTTAACGCTCAGCTCGTTAACACTCGGCTCGTTAACACTCGGCTCGTTAACACTCAGCTCGTTAACTCTTAGCTCGCTAACGCTCAGCTCGTTCATTCTCAGCTCGTTAACTCTTAGCTCATTAACTCTTAGCTCGCTAACGCTCAGCTCGTTAACTCTCAGCTCGTTAACACTTAGCTCGTTAACTCTTAGCTCGTTAACACTTAGCTCGTTAACTCTCAGCTATTAACGCTCAGCTCGTTAACTCTTAGCTCGTTAACTCTTAGCTCGTTAACTCTCAGCTATTTAACGCTCAGCTCGTTAACACTCGGCTCGTTAACACTCAGCTCGTTAACTCTCAGCTCGTTAACTCTCAGCTCGTTAACTCTCAGCTCGTTAACACTTAGCTCGTTAACTCTCAGCTCGTTAACTCTCAGCTAGTTAACACTTAGCTCGCTAACACTCAGTTCGTTCATTCTCAGCTCGTTAACACTCAGCTCGTTAACACTTAGCTGGTTAACTCTCAGCTCGCTAACACTCAGCTCGTTAACACTTAGCTCGTTAACTCTCAGCTCGTTAACTCTCAGCTAGTTAACACTTAGCTCGCTAACACTTAGCTCGTTAACTCTCAGCTCGTTAAGTCTCAGCTCGTTAACTCTCAGCTCGTTAACTCTCAGCTCGTTAACACTTAGCTCGTTAACTCTCAGCTCGTTAACTCTCAGCTCGTTAACACTTAGCTCGTTAACTCTCAGCTCGTTAACACTCATCTCGTTAACACTTAGCTCGTTAACACTCGGCTCGTTAACTCTCAGCTATTTAACGCTCAGCTCGTTAACACTCGGCTCGTTAACACTCATCTCGTTAACACTTAGCTCGTTAACACTCGGCTCGTTAACACTCAGCTCGTTAACACTCAGCTCGTTAACTCTCAGCTATTTAACGCTCAGCTCGTTAACACTCGGCTCGTTAACACTCATCTCGTTAACTCTTAGCTCGTTAACACTCAGCTCGTTAACTCTTAGCTCGTTAACACTCAGCTCGTTAACACTTAGCTCGTTAACTCTTAGCTCGTTAACTCTTAGCTCGTTAACTCTCAGCTCGTTAACACTTAGCTCGTTAACTCTTAGCTCGTTAACACTCAGCTCGTTAATTCTCAGCTCGTTAATTCTCAGCTCGTTAACTCTCAGCTCGTTCATTCTCAGCTCGTTAACACTTAGCTCGTTAACTCTCAGCTCGTTAAGTCTCAGCTCGTTAACTCTCAGCTCGTTCATTCTCAGCTCGTTAACACTTAGCTCGTTAACTCTCAGCTCGTTAAGTCTCAGCTCGTTAACACTCAGCTCGTTAACATTTAGCTCGTTAACACTTAGCTCGTTAACTCTCAGCTCGTTAACTCTCAGCTCGTTCATTCTCAGCTCGTTAACTCTCAGCTCGTTAACTCTCAGCTCGTTAACACTTAGCTCGTTAACTCTCAGCTCGTTAACTCTCAGCTCGTTAACATTTAGCTCGTTAACACTTAGCTCGTTAACTCTCAGCTCGTTAACTCTCAGCTAGTTAACACTTAGCTCGCTAACACTTAGCTCGTTAACTCTCAGCTCGTTAAGTCTCAGCTCGTTAACTCTCAGCTCGTTAACATTTAGCTCGTTAACACTTGGCTCGTTAACTCTCAGCTCGTTAAGTATCAGCTCGTTAACTCTCAGCTTGTTAACACTCAGCTCGTTAACTCTCAGCTAGTTAACACTTAGCTCGCTAACACTTAGCTCGTTAACTCTCGGCTCGTTCATTCTCAGCTCGTTAAGTCTCAGCTCGTTAACACTCAGCTCGTTAACACTTAGCTCGTTAACTCTCAGCTCGTTAACTCTCAGCTCGTTAAGTCTCAGCTCGTTAAGTCTCAGCTCGTTAAGTCTCAGCTCGTTAACTCTCAGCTCGTTAACTCTCAGCTCGTTAAGTCTCAGCTCGTTAACTCTCAGCTCGTTAACTCTCAGCTAGTTAACACTTAGCTCGCTAACACTCAGCTCGTTAACACTCAGCTCGTTAACACTTAGCTCGTTAACTCTCAGCTCGTTATGTGTTGATTCCTGGAGGACCCAGCAGGCAACAAGTTTCCAATGATTTTATGTATATATTAAAATATTAAAAGTCAATTTAAAGGTGGTTCTGGTTCTGGTTCTGATCAGATTTCAGTTCTGAGGGTGAGTGATCTGGGTTCAAGTTCATGTCTTAAGTCTCCTCTGCTGTGGAGCAGGAGGTCAGCAACAGGAAGTGACCTCAGGTGTTCTGCCTGCTGAGTCCTGGTCGGGTTGAAAGCAACATGGCGACCAAATCGAGGTGGAACAGAGACTCAAACACAGAGCTGCTGGAAGATTTTTATAAAAATATTCTCCATAAAAAAGTACAAAAGTAAAAAAGAAGGAAACATAAATAGTTCAAGCAGCAGCGTGATGATGATGATGATGATGATGGAGGTGATGAAGCATGCACTAGTGTTCATCCAGAGTTAGTCTGTTGTTAGCACGCAGCGGTGATGGCGGCTGACTTGGAGGCGGACTCGGCAAAGGGGGCGGGGCTTGGCGCGTGCAGCAGGCTGACGACCAGGAAGAGGGTGGAGGTGGGCAGGCAGACGCAGAGGAAGAGGACGACGTCTTCGCTGAGGCAGAGGACCAGGTCACTCTGCTCTGCCAGCACCCAGTCCACCAGCACCCCCACCAGCAGGCAATACACCTGGAACTCCTGAAGTTCCTCCCACTCCCCGCCCTCGCCCCAGTGTGGCCCCGCCCCCAACGCGGACGAGCTGTTCCGCCTGGCCACGCCCCCTCCAGCACCGCGATCACTCACCATGGGCTTCATCTCTGCCCCCTCCGACGCCGCCTCTTTCACCCGGCTCCGCCCACGTCCGCCCGCGCGCTCCAGCCGCCGACTGCTCTCCACGAACTCCTGCAAGGGTGGAGACATAAGAGACAGGTGAGGTCACCGTGGGGGCGGGGCAACAAGGAAACATTTACAGGACAAAGTGGGAACCTCAAAAACATAAAACCTGAATCGAACCTGATCAGACCTACCGTTACCTGATTGGATAAAAACATCAAAGGGCCGTGGCTTATTATTGGGAACCAATGGGAGTGTGGATGTCAAAGAAGCCTTCGTTGTTTGATCTCTTGCTGTTCTGGTTCAGTGACTTGTTCTGAATATAAATTGTTATTACAACTACTGGTCCCACAATGCACTGCAGGGACAGGAAGGAAACTCTGTGATGTCACACTTAGTACAATTTGATTGGATGAAGGAATAAACCTGAATCCAGGTTTATTCAGAGTTTCTGTAGAAAGACCCTTGTGGTTGCAGGTTCCCCGACAGCAGACCGCTAGCCAAACGCCACCGACCAACGCTGAGAAATGCAGCTTTTACCACCGCTGGATGCTATCGCTAGCCTGATGTGGAGCTGGAGACTCAGAGCCTGCAAGCCAAACCCACTGCAGCCGCTAGCCGAGGAGCTAACTCCTGGTTCCAAACACTGGTTAGCTAGCGCCATTTCTTTTCTCAGTTCTCAGTTCTGATGGCCGGGCAGTACAAATAGCTGAAGATAATTATTTTATGGGATTTTTTTTTATTTTTATGGTGTTTATATCAGTTCCGAACAGAGCAGGCTGGTAGCTTAAAGCTAACCATGGAGTTCAGCCTATTAAAACCTCAACCCATTGAGTGTTTTGGTCAATGATAGCCCGGTAAGTTTGGGTGTTATGGGTTTTTTCTTTCTCTTTGAAGTCAATAAGTAAAATGAAATATCCCCAAACCATTTCTAAAATGCCCTGTTTTCTTCTACCTAGCGGGAGCTTAGCTAGATGTGACTAAGCTCACCATCAGAGCTTTGTCCATGAAGAACTCCTTCCCAGGGCTGCCATCGTTGTACTTGGTGTCAATGGCGAAGCACAGGAACAGGACGTCCACCACGATCTCGAAGATGGACAGGAAGCAGTGGGCCACCAGGAAGGCGAAGAGGCAGACGATGATGAGCGGCAGCAGCCACTCGGCGTAGTCCCGCTGGTAGTTGAGGAGCAGGACGCCGGCGAATGCCGTGCACGTCATGATCAGAACCTGAGGAGACATGACATCCTGAAGCAAAGCTGTTGTCGTGACACCATGTCTCTCTAAGACGGTGGTGAGCAAAGTGAGTTGTGGAGGGCCGGCATCCTGCATGTTTTAATTCGATCCCTGGTTTAAAGCAGCTGGATCCAATGATGGCTCATTAGAAGAACATTGACCTGCAGAGGAGGTTTTACTACCTGCAGGGAGAGAACTGAAACATGCGGGATCCCGGCCCTCCAGGATATGCCTCTGATCCGTTCGGACCAAACGCCTCACCTTCCCCAGGAAGAGCACAAAGTCTCCCACGGCGTTGATGGTGGCGACCCGCAGCGCGTTCTCTACCAGGATGACGAAGGCATCCCGGGCCGACGTGCAGAAACTGGTACTGTTGATGGCAGTGGCTGCGTATGCATTCTGGGAAACAAATAACGGCAGTGAGGGTGGCGTTGCCAGAACCTGCGCGCGGGGGTAGGGCGGTCCGTTACCTGGTTCAAGTAGTTGAGGCACTTCTCCAAACACCACAGGCAGCAGATGCAGGACTTCAGCAGGCAGCGGGCGCACACGTTCTCCTGGAGACAACAGGACACAGTTACCACGGCAACCCGCTGAGCTCAACCAGATCCGGGCGGCGGCGAAGCGGATTGCATACCCGTCCTTTCAACTGGTTGTGGACGTACATCAGGACGAGGCGGGGGATCTTCACTAGCGTGATGATGAAGGACCCCTTAGCAACGGTTCCTAGGTGGTACCGGACCAGCCTCAGAACCGACGACAGGATGGGCGTCACCGGCAGCCGGTTCTTATCCCTGCAGACAGAAGGTTCTGATTGGCATTTGGACCCGGACTTGCAGGCGAACCGAGCCGCCACACTCACCTGGTGAAGTAGTAGGTGACAACGGCGCCAGCGACAGTCATCTGCTGGCAGGCCAGGATGAACTCGCTGATCCAGACCAGACCCACGGCGTGGTACCAGGTAAGGTACTGCAGCGAGCCCGTCAGCCGGAACTCCGTCAAGCCCGTCTCCTCGTTCTGCTCCGGGTTCCCTGCACAGCACCACAACAAACCGCTTAGCTGCTGCTCTGGCCAGCAGGGGGCAGCCACTGTGATCCCTCTGAGGATCAGCAGGAAGGCAGGGGGCGGAGTCTAATGGAGAGTTATTTTGCCATTTCCATCAACAGTTTATAATATGATACTCTAATATGCGCATTAAAAAAACATTGATGGAAACATGGCTAGCTTGGCTCTTTAATTTTGTTGGTGTTTTATTTTTCTTCATGTCCATTTCTTCTATTCTACTGTATTCTATTAATATATGTAAGTAATTTACTGACAGGAATGTAATATAAACTTGTTGAGTATGTATACTTGTTTAGCTATAGTTATGAGAACTGTCTCCAGATGACCAACACTGCGAGGACATCCGTGGTTGTGAGGACATTTTCCCAAGAACAACCAAAGGAAAACATCCTGTGTGTTTTAATAAGGTGTGACTAATTCACACCGTAGTCAGTAACTAAGGTGTGAATTAAGTTTAAGGTAGGATTAGCTATAAACTCAAGGTTTAGGGAAAATTTTGGCTTAGGCTAAAGAAATGAAGTGTGTATGTGTTTGTGTGCGTAGGTGTGTGAGGACCAACCGGTGGTTCCCAGGAAGAGCAGCACCAGGATCCAGTAGACCCAGAAGAGGAGCAGGGCGAGGAAAGTGATGAAGGGCTGCAGGGTGAGCAGCGGCAGGTGGATGAAGACTTTTCCTGCGACGTGGAACAGAGCGATGGTGAGCGCCACGCGCTTCCTCATGAAGAGCATCAGCAGCAGCAGGATGATCTGTACACACACACACACACACACACACACACAGAGACATTCAGAGCTACAGCACTGGCTCTGCATTTTCTGGTTCTGGTTCGGTACGTACGGTGAAGATGGTGGCGGCGGCGGCGTAGACCAGCAGCGCCTGGCCGCCGTCACGCTGCCCCTCCGGTGCCTCCTGTTTGGTCTCCTTGGGGTCCTTGGAGGACGTGTCGTTGGCATACAGACGGTGGTCGATGTAGAACCACCAGAGGACGCTGGTCCCCGCTGAGACACAAACACAACGTCACACAGGAAGTGACCTCACCTGTCCCACAGCACAAAGGAAGTGACCTCACCCAGGGAGCCCAGCACCACCAGCGAGGTAAGGATCCAGACCAGCACGGCCGAGATGTAGCGGATGATCACCATGAGGACCATGGACAGTGCTGGAAACAGGACACAGCGGTCAGGCTACAGGAACTACCGTCACAGCAAGGAGGAAGTGACATCATGGCTGCCGGTGCTTACCTAAGGCGAGGACACAGAGTCCGACGATGATCTCTTTGCTGGCGGCGACGCCGGCGATGAGGCGATGCAGGACGCTGCTGTCACCCACGAAGGTCACCACCGCCTCGGCGAACCTGGCGTAGCACGACATGTCCACCGGCGTGCAGCGGTTGAAGAGCGGCAGCGGCTTGCTGGGACACACAGGTCAGAGGTCAAGGGTCAGAGGTTAGAGATCAGGGGCAGATAGCAGAAAGCGCCACCTACCTGCGGGGGACGGGAAGCTTGGGACACCTGGCGAGTCGCTCCGGTAGCGCCGGGTAACGATGAGCCGGCAACTCATAGGAGCAAAGCTCCGAACCTGCAAACATGGAGGATGAGCTCATCATCATCATCATCAAGATCATCATCATCTCCATCATCTCCCCTCAGTTAGCACAGCTCCAGCACCGAGTGAAGAAACGCTGTGGCTCATGGAAACACTGAGCCAGGATCAGTTCCTGCAGAACAGGAAGCTGCTGCAGCTTAAGGTGAGGCCCAGGTGGGCGTGGCCAGGTGGGCGTGGCCAGGTGGGCGTAGCCACGGGTTGGCTCACCATTGGTCATGGCGAACCTCTTCAGGTCCTGGTGGGTCTTCAGCTCCTCGGGGGGGCACAGGGACACACACAGAGCCATGGACTTGATTTTCCTCTGGACGATGTCGATGTTGCAGGGATCCAGGAAGAAGACGAACCTGCAGAGGGCAGCAGAGAGTCAGGTGAGAACGCACCGCCCTACAGGTGACCCTCTCTGACCAGTTGGACCAGAACCAACAGAACCAGTAGAATGTGGACATGAAAACAAAGAGACAAAGAAATTGAAAGAAATGGAAAACTGAGTGGGATAACCAGAACCAGACAGAACCACAGCGACCAGATCCAGAACTGGACCTCAGACGTCCTTCCAGTCCTCAGTCTGTTTCTGCTGTCTGTCCAACAGATCCATCATCCTGAACGTCTCAGGAAATCGACCTGAGCTGATCGGCCTCCTGCAGGTGGAGCTGCAGGTAAAAATAGACTGTGTGTGTGTGTGTGTGTGTGTGTGTGTGTGTGTGTGTGTGTGTGTGTGTGTGTGTGTGTGTGTGTGTGTGTGTGTGTGTGTGTGTATAAGCAGCTCTGCTGATGAGTCACAGCTTTCACCATCTGTCAGCATAAAACACTCCCACAGGACCTTGAATGCACCGTGTGTTCAAGTGCCAGAAGGAGCCACAACACTGAAGCTATTGTCACAGAGCTGAAGTAATACTACAGTATCACAGAAATACTATGGTAATACTATAGTAATATCACAGTATTACAGTTATACTACTGCAGTAATACTACAGCAACATTGTAATACTCTAGTACTACTTTCTTACTTTATTACTCTGTAGCCTTACAGCACCAGATTACATAGTAAGTCACTACACTAACACTATCCAGCTTATTCCTGGGAGGCTTACTGGGGAAACTGGGGAAACTGGGGAAACCATTATGGGTCTTACTTCCGGCGCCACCAGAAGTAGCACTATTTCACTGTAATTTGTAGGTTTTTTGCTAATCTATATTCAAAGTTACATCTCTCTTTTTGGTTATGATACAATATTTAGTAAAACTTGTTCACGGACACACCGTCTGCTATCAGAGCTGCTCAGTACAGAGGATCTAATTATAAGTTTAGTCACAGGGAGCGACAGGAACACAGCGTTAAGTTTTGTAAGGTGAATTAGCAGCGCAGCTCGTTTCTCTGAAGAACTGACAGTGATAAAGAGAAAAGCAGAGAAGCTGCTCAGAGATCTGAGCTGCAGGTTTGTGCCGACAGAATAAAACACCAGAACTACATAATATTAGCTTGGGGTGAATTTGATTTTTCGTTTGAATTTAAAGAATAATAAAGTTCATGATCTGAGTCTTCATCATTATGTTGGGGCCAGCAACATTTATTTATAAGACAAAATAAAATATCTGGGTTTATTTAGTCCCAGAACCAGAACCGCGAGGTTCTCCGGTGATGAGTGTCGCTGATTGGAGAAATAACCGCAGCTGCTGCGCTTCAGACCGTAATACGGAGAATCTCCCCACTGGACCAGAACCGAACCGAACCGAACCACACATTAACCTGTTATAGAGAACAAGTTGCCAATGGAAAGTGTCTTAAGATGCCTTTGTGGAGCTCAGTAACTGTCGATTGTTCTCTTCTAATAATCAGAGCAAGTTTAGTTTGTGGCAGCAACAGGTGTGTGTTGAACGGCTCCCAAAACAAAAGCAAAAACAAAAAGAATTTGGCTAAAACGTCTAAACCTGAACAGAAGAACCCAAAATGCTTTATGTGCTCAATTCATTGTGTGGACAAAAAAACCAAGGGAAGAAAACCTGAATCTGCAACTGAGTCAGTGAATTAGCTAACTATGCTAGTGCGGGTAGCTAACTATGCTAGTGCGGGTAGCTAACTATGCTAGTGCGGGTAGCTAACTGTGCTAGTGCGGGTAGCTAACTATGCTAGTATGGGTAGCTAACTATGCTAGTGCGGGTAGCTAACTATGCTAGTATGGGTAGCTAACTATGCTAGTATGGGTAGCTAACTATGCTAGTACGGGTAGCTAACTATGCTAGTATGGGTAGCTAACTATGCTAGTGCGGGTAGCTAACTATGCTAGTATGGGTAGCTAACTATGCTAGTATGGGTAGCTAACTATGCTAGTATGGGTAGCTAACTATGGTAGTGCGGGTAGCTAACTATGCTAGTATGGGTAGCTAACTATGCTAGTATGGGTAGCTAACTATGCTAGTATGGGTACCTAACTATGCTAGTATGGGTACCTAACTATGCTAGTATGGGTAGCTAACTATGCTAGTGCGGGTAGCTAACTATGCTAGTGCAGGTAGCTAGCTATGTTAGTGTGGGTAGCTAACTATGCTAGTGCGGGTAGCTAGCTATGCTAGTGCGGGTAGCTAACTATGGTAGTGCGGGTAGCTAACTATGCTAGTATGGGTAGCTAACTATGCTAGTATGGGTAGCTAACTATGCTAGTGCGGGTAGCTAACTATGCTAGTATGGGTAGCTAACTATGCTAGTGCGGGTTATTTACGGCCATTTCTTCAAGTCCCCATCCCTCCCCGCAATAGCTGTAGGTAGCGGTAAAACAATATTGCCACAACTTAAGCTTTGACAGCTGCTGTTCCCACATATTTTACAGGATAAAACCTCTGTGGGAAGCCGGTTAGTGAATTGCTACCATGTAAACAAATGGCGGTTCCGGTTAGTGGCGGAAGTTGCGCCCATAAATCATGTAAATCCTCATGGTGACTAGGAATAAGGTGGATAGCACTGCTACTGTATTACTGTAGTATCATTGTAGTACTACTGCAGTATTACTGTAGGATTACACAGTACTGAGGAGCAATGAAACTCTGCAGTCGGCTGCAGAGCAGCAGGAAGTTCTGCTCACTGGAAAACATCTCAGACGTCAAGGTCAGAGGTCAAAGAAATGATCAGAAACCCCAGAGCTCCAGCTCAGATTCTATAGACCTCAGTTAATAGGTCAAAGGTTGTGACCCTGAACCAAGATGGCAGCTTGGAAGGGTTGAAAGAGAAAACCTCTTGTTTAGAAACAAGATGGCCACCAGACTGAGGTTAGCACTCATGCTCTTAGCTGAGTGTCTTGAATAGCGTGTTGAAAGAATACCGCAGCTAGGAGTAATGGAACAGAACCAGGATGGACAGAACCAGGATGGACAGAACCAGGATGGACAGAACCAGACTCAGCAGATCAGAACCGCTTAGCAGTTGTGAAGCACGATGGTGGAGGGGAGATTGATTGGTCTAGTCAAAGTCTGGTTGCACCTTCAGGGAGCTGAGCAGAACGTTGGCTCATAACAGAACCGATGGCACCTCGGACCATCCAGAACTCCTCATTCTGGTTCTGGTTCCAGTTCTGCTCAGTGAACACTCACTTCCTGTCGGTGTGGTCCAGCCCGCTCAGCTGCACGCCTTCGATCCGCTCGTTACGCCGGCCGCAGGTGTTGCCGTAGCTGTCGTAGCCGAAGACGAGGCGAGCGGCGCCGCCAGTGGCGATGGTGAAGCCACAGATGCTGCCCTGCAGAACACCATCAGAACCTCATCAGAACTGTACCAGAACCACATCAGAACCTCATCAGATTACTCCATCACTCCATCTGATGGATCTGAACCCCAACCAAACATCAACACTGACTGGAATCATCTATGTCAAACCTCCAGCCAATCAGAGCTCAGTGGGAGGAGCTGTGAGCCAATCAGAACCCATCTGGACGCTGTAAAATTCTGCTGTGGTGTGTAGCAGACTGCATCTCCATGACAGATGGATTAACCTGAACCCTGCGGGGGTTCTGTTGGGCCTGTTGTTGACCAGCAGCGGCCCGGTAACGGCTCGGTTGGACCTTCGGTTCCACTGGGTGGAATGATTGTCGTAAATACAGATTCTGGTTCAGGTGTTAAAAACCGTATCAGCAAAAACCTGCGCTCTTTGCTGTCCCTGAATGCAGCATCAGTCCTGCCCGTGAAGGACGGGTCAGGAAGATGTTTGGGGGTCACCGGATGTTGATATTCAGATAAAGAATCTGCTGGTGACAAAAACTGAGATGGATTTGGATCATTAATGTTTCTGAGGAAGCATCAGGGTCAGACGGAGACGGAACTACTTTTCTGTTGCACCACATCCTGCAGAATGAAGCTGCTTTTATAGAAATACACCTGGAGGCGTCACGCATTTCTACCCACAGATCCACCTGAAGTTCTTCCTCCATGTGAACAGGTAAATGTGGTGCCACACCCTGAATTACCAACACACTGTACACACCTGATGGTCATGTATTAAAGTAGTTTTATAGTAGTTATAGTACCAGTGGATTATTACAGTCATGTTACAGGAAAGCTGCAGTACTGCAGAAGTATTTAGAGTACTACAGTACTCTGTAGGCAGCATCTGTCTGGTTGGCTCTGCTGTATCACAGCGGTATAACAGTAACGGTACTGATCGCGGCTGTATTCAATCGGCGGTATTATGGTCTGTCTGTGGTTACCATGCCGACGCAGAAGACTGTGAAGAGCAGGAACCAGGGCAGGTCGGTGCAGCTCCGGTCCTCCAGCGGTCTCCATTCTCTCTTTGTCCGCTGAAACAGACACAAAAACGGTCACAGTGAGCGCTGAGCGGGGCCTGTGGGACCGGACCGGGCCGGGCCCAGCCAGCTGGGTTCCTCCATTAACCCGAACCCTGCGGGGATTCGGTTGGGCCTGTTGTTGACCAGCAGCGGCCCGGTAACGGCTCGGTAACCGAGATGCTGTAATTGGATTAAGGAGCTGCTGGCCGTAATCCCAGCTCGGATCGGGCCTTTCTGCCCCAGAACCAGTCTCCATCCCGTTACAGTGTCAGCCCACAAAGTAGAACACACACCGGAGCGGAGCGAACCGGACCGGACCGGACCGGGCCTGCTTACCTCCGCGCTCCCGCAGCATCCCATTGCAGTCAGGATGGACGCGCCCGGAGCTTCACGGAGCTTCACGCAGCCTCAGCTCGGCAGCAGCGGGGGTCTGAGGCTCTGCAGGCGGGGTGAGGAGGCGGGCGGCCCCGGGGGAGGCTGGGTCCGGACGGTCAGACGGAGCGCTCCGGTCCGCTCAGCATGCCACGGTGGGAGCCTTCTCCGATGACCGAACCGAGCTTGGATTAACGGCCGAGGATTTGTCCGCCACACATCCTGGTGGACTGACAGGTGCAGCGGCCATTCATCTCATTGCGCGTGCGCAGTGAGCGGCCGTGCGGAGCGGCGCTGCAGCTGCAGTACCTGCTGTGACCACTGAGCGGACAGTAACTGCAGGGTGGCGCTGTTTTCGTCGAACCAGTGGAGTCCTGAACCTCCTGGTTCTTTTCTAACGGTCAAAGAGAACCGACTACCCGAACCCAGGGGCCCTGCAGAACCCGCCGGTCCACCTGTGTCCACATGTCCCAGCTTCCTTCAAACCCACCAGAAATGAAACCTGTTCAGGACTAACACCTGAGCCATAACCCTGAACCCTGCAGCATAAAAATCCTGACAGATCAGCATTTACTGTAAAAATTATTCAAGTATAGATACAAGCATAAACATTTTCATGCTCATCCCTCAGGCTGTTTGTTTACTTGATCTTTAATCCACTACAGATCTGCTGTTGTTCATGGAGAAGCAACATTCAACTTCTATGCACCACAAATCTGGAACAAACTTCCAGAAAACTGAAAAACAGCCAAAACCCTGAGTTCCTCTAAACCCAGACTAAAACCCAGCTGGTCAGAGTTGCTCTTGAACCACAATAAATGGAACATTGATCAATATGTCTGATGTGTATTGATGATGTCTGATCAACATGTAATATTTGTCACTGGCTTCTCAGCTGTCAACTGTGTGTTGTCTTATGATTTTTTATTTTTGTGTTTATGAAGTAAAGCAATTTGAACTGCCTTGAAGCTAAATTGTGCTACTCAAAATAAAGTTGATTGATTGATATTTCCCAGGATGACGGTCATTTTTCAAGACGTCATTTTAAACTAATTGTTGTCATAAAATGTTTCTCATTTTAATAACTTGAATAAACTTGAACTTTAACCGCACTGCCGCTTTTGTTTCCCCTGTGGGACCATGAGTGAGATGGAAGTGCGTCACCAGTTTGGTTTTCTATCGCTTAGTTTATGTCGTCTTGTTGATTTTAAATCTCGGTTACAACATGAAGTAAAATCAGAAAAGGAGAACTGCTTGTTGAGAGAGTTTAACTCCAGTTCTCAACAGGAAGGAGGTGGAAATAAACGACACTCGTAATGGTTAGCATTAGCTTCTGAAGCTAACGTTTTGGTTAGCTGTGCCCACCTGTGGCAACAGCTTCTTCATTACAATCATTTTGAAAAATGTCCAACAGAAAAAAAAACAAGAAAATATATAAAATTTATATAATTCAAAATATGTAGGCTATGATTTCACACCAAACACATTTACCTATTTGTGTTTTTAGTGCAGAAATTTATTTTCCATGACAACCTTGACGGCCATTTTGAAAAATCAAAAAAGTATCGGTTAATATGATTTTTATGTTTTAAGTTATGTCTTCATTGCATAAGTATTCAGCAGTGATAATAATTGGCAAATTTTGTGTTACAATAAATTTTCCTTAATGACCATGGCGGCCATGTTGAATCTTTCATTGGCCAACGTTACTTTTTTAAAAAGCCAGCTCCTGGGAACATCGGAGCCAAGTTAGGTTCTTCTGTCTGCATGTGAGATGTTTTGATGAGATACTAAATGACCTTCAGATCAGATTTAGACACACAGACCACTGGGGTCTGATCCCACCTGGTGCTGCCGCAGACGGACCGGGCCAACCTGCCGGGTCCAGAACACACAACAGGATCCAGAGATGCAGCTTTGAGTGACTCTGAGAACTGCTGCAGCGTTTAAAGAAGTCACGTCTTTGTTTTACTTCTTAATCAACACAGAGCTCACTGTTCATGGCCTCCACCAGGCACCACACACTGTACACACACACACACACACACACACACACACACACACACACACACACACACACACACACACACACACACACACACACACACAGTAGTAACTGAGGACAGTGTTTGAAGTAGCTGTAAGGAGAACCTCAGGTAGATAATTTAACACAAACATCAGCTGCTGTGAGGCATTCACTGAACTCAGGATAAATCATACACATCTTGATAGCTAACTTTGTAAAGGGAACTAATCTACTGATCTTACATCTCAGGAGAACCGTTGAAGATCGGACCAACTTCAGTTTGTTACCTTCAATTCAGATCTTCACCACAGACCAGACTGCTCCACCAAGTAATTCAGAACTAAAACCAATAAAGAAAGAATTACTGTAAAATATGTCTAAGTCGATTTTAAACTAACTTAAAGCTAATTACGCTATCTTCAAGCTAATTTTAATATATTTCATAGACTATCAACTAAAGGTAAACCAGCTTGCAGCTAGCTGTAAGCTATATTTAAGCTAAATGTAAACCAGCTGACAGCTAGCTGTAAGCTATATTTAAGCTAAATGTAAACCAGCTAACAGCTAGCTGTAAGCTTATATTTAAGCTAAATGTAAACTAGTTTGCAGCTAGCTTACAGATTTGTTTTATTATTCTATCAGTCTCTGTCCTCGATATAACTTACTAAACAAACAATAAAACAACTTTGAACTTAAACCTTTTTGGCTTTAGCAGCCTTTATTTATAGTTACCAGACAGGAAATGGACAGCAAAGGTCTGAAGGTGGGAATCAAACCCCCGGACGGCTCCACGGAGGACTGTAGCGTCACCATGTGTAGCGCTTGCTGCACTACACAACGGCCCTTAAACTTGCATCTTAACTTTGAGCTAACTTTCAATAACTAGTCTGACTTAAAACAAACTTGAGGTATTACGCTAGCTGTGTGCTAATTAAATTCATTTTAGGTAAATTCTAAACTAGTTTAGATATAAATCAACTGTAAACTGACAATAAATTACGTTTAAGCGAATTGTAAACAAACTTAAATAATCTTTTAACTTTAAGCCTGCTTTACTGTAACATATCATAACTCCATCATATCATAACTGTGCCATAAACTGTACTTTAAGGCACAGTTATGATAAACTAAATGGCAATACTGGTGGGTTGCTTGGTCAACTGGTCAGTTGATCAATCGGTCGGTCAGTCGGTTGGTTGTCGTCTGAGAAATCAGAAATCTCAAGAATAGAGGAGGACCGGGTTGATTCAGCTCAGGTTGGATCAGGAGTTCCCCTGGACTGGGTCTGCCCAGAACTGTTTATCTGATCCGACTCCTGTTCTGACAGAACCAGCTATGCTTCTGCTAAACCTTCAGACTTCAAACTCAGTAGAGGAACCAATTCCCTCTGCAGAACTCAACAGAACTCTACAGAACCCAATAGAACCAGCAGTAAGCAGACCTACATAACAACAGTTAAACAGAGATCTGTTCTCAATACTTCACCTTTTGTCTGAGTCGGACCTGCTGCTGAGAGGCTGAAGAGATCCGCTTCGAATCCATGCTGGATCCAGGTTTGGATGGTTCCGGTGGCTCTGATGGACCCAATGGTTCTGGTGGTTGTGATTCACCAGCAGAATCCTGGTGCTGCTGTCAGACTGAGAACAACAGTGATGTGGGTCTGATACACAACAGAGCTTTTGTTTAGTTGTTGACTGTTGTACCAGGCTGAACACTGTGTGTGTGTGTGTGTGTGTGTGTGTGTGTGTGTGTGTGTGTGTGTGTGTGTGTGTGTGTGTGTGTGTGTGTGTGTGTGTGTGTGTGTGTGTGTGGCAAATGAACGCTAGAAGACTGACAGAAATCCCACACTTTGAGTGTAGCAGTGCCTCCTGCTGGTTGTGTCAAACCTGAACACCTCATACTGAGTGTCTGGTTCATCTGGAGACGTGAGGGACACATGGAGACGTGAGGGACACATGGAGACGTGAGGGACACATGGAGACGTGAGATCCGGTCGCCATCTTGTCACTCTTCGTCCTCCGCATTTGAGGACAGTGTCTTCACTCAGAGACACTTTTGCCTGACAGACCACAAGGTGGCGCTTTGGTTGCGTGTGTGAATAGAAGTTTTGAGTAGGAGCAGCAAAGCCTTCTGGATGTTGTAGTCCAGGTAAACCACTGGAACCACTGGATGTTCTGATCCATTTCTGAGGAGAGAAATTACATCCAATATTTCTGTAAGCAACGATCGCGATTCAAAAACTAAAACTTTTAAAAACTTCTCAATCAAGAAATAAGTTTTAAGAGCAACATTGATCCAGTTTGCTATTGACTGATGTTGGCAATGCGACCAGATGACGACCAATCAGAGCAGCAGCAGACTGGGAGGGGCGGGACTCTAACATCTGCTGGTTGATCCCAGTTCAGGGACTGGTTTCACTGGTGGAGAGCAGAGATGGAAATAACAAGAGCAAGAAATAAAAAGCTGTTGATGACGAGCTGTGGCTGCAGGAAGCTAAAAGGAAGCAGCGCAGCAACGCAACAACAAAGAAGGTTTAGTTGTCTTACAGTGTAAAGTGAACTAAAAATGTAGTTTAAATTTAACTAGCTGGTTTCAGAGTTATCTAGTTTACATTCCGTTGGAAATTAGTTGAAGTTATTTACAGTTCATTTTTATTTAAAACTAGTTTACAGATTGAATTAAGTAAAGTTCAGTCATATTTCTGAGATTAAAATTAAGTGAATTTTCAGTTAGTCATCCAATTAAATGGAACCGAACCGAACCGAACCGAACTGAACTCTGCGTTCTCCTGGATGGGATGAATAAAGATCTGATTCCTCGTCATGAAGATAATTTGTTTGTTTTATCTTAATCCAGTTTCTCTCTAATCACTTCTGAAGGCCGTTTACAGGAAGTCCAGGTCCAGTCGTGGTTCCGGTGCTGATACGCAGCCTCTCTCCAGAACCCGTCCTCCAACCGGGTTCTGGAGAGAGGCGGTGGTCCATCACCGCGAAAAGTCTTTTATTGTGAAACATCAGCTGGACTTTCTCTTATTATGAAAGTCTGAGGTGGAGAGTAACCCACCTGTCCGACACAAGAAGTAATTAGCTGTTATTGACCGGAAACTGCCCCGGGAAGACCTTTCAAAATAAAGGTCGTTTTATCCTGAAAGATTGATGGAGAAAAGCTTCATGTCATCCCACAGACGGTCCAGTTCTTCTCCTCGGAACCACGGGGGTGATGTGAGTCCGGTCCACATTACAGAACAATAATCCGGAACCACAACAGTAAAGTTATGAAGTAAAAACAGAATGAACACAGAGCAGCTGCTTCAGCAACCTGACCGAGGCTCGGGCTCTTATTGCGGCAGGGCAGACCGGAAGCAGCCTGATTGATGGCTGAGCATTGACCCGCTCAGGTCGGGATTTAGTCCCTCAGCTGCAGGTCTGACTGGCAGATGAAGCTGGAGGTAGAAGGAGAGAGTCCGGGACCGGAGAGAACCGAGCGAGACGGAGACGGAGAGGAAGACAGAGAGGAAGAGGAAGACGGAGAGGAAGACAGAGAGGAAGATAGAGAGGAAGATAGAGAGGAAGAGAGTTTATTCTCTGGAGACAGTGGCGTGTGACCGGAGAAACAGAAGCAGGAGCGTGAATCTGCGGGTTTCTGGCCCCGCAGAGTCTCATCAGAACCCCTAACCCGCAGAGCCGGAGCGGTGAGTCTCCAAACTGTGTTTGGTTCTGTTGGTTCTGCTTCAACTCGGTTCATTTTCTGACTTTGATCAAAGTTTGAATCTCGAAAAGTTCCAGAAAAACTTTTAAAAGACAGAAAGATGCAGTTGGTGGTTGAACCTCTGGGGGCGCTGTTTCAACATGTAGAGGTCTAATCTGAGGAGCTGAGATGTCCAAGGTTCTGATGGTTCTGTTTGATTCTGATGGTTCTGTTTGATTCTAATGGTTCTGATGGTTCAGTTCTGATCAGAACACGAGGAACCGATCAGCGCTGAAGGATTTGTTGGTTCGGTCCAAACATCAGATTTAGATCTGAGAGCAGAAGTTTGATCTGCTGCTTCCCTCCTGGTCCAGACTCTCTTTGGGTCAGCGGTTCTGGTCTGGATCAGCTGTTCTGGAGACATTTTGAAGGAAGTTCTTATGGGTTAGGTTCTGTTTTCAGTTTGACCTCTGACCCGTCCAGTTGAATCCAGGGATGAGGTTGTGTTTGTTCAGAACGTAGAACTGACCCGGTTCTGGATCCGTTTGTTCCCCGGGACGCTGGAGTTCTTCCCTCTGTGTAGCTGGAAGAAAAAGTTTCTCTCTGCTGTCAGCAGGAGTCGTTTGGACCCTGTTGGTTCCAGAGGATCCACCAGAACAGAACCAGGAAACGGTTCTGAGACGAAGCAGCAAAAGAAACAGTTTGGAGGTTTTGATCCAAACTACTGAGCCAGTACCTTTACTCCGATCCAGGTCAGGATCAGGGCAGAAGGTGGCGCCGCCTCTCAGTCCCATTGATCAGAACCCTGATTCAGGACTGTAGGTGGGTTCTGGTTCTGGATGATTCAATCACTGATGAACTCCCTCAGTCTGCCTTACTGAGACTGATTTGATCAGAGCCTGGCCCTCGTTGAAGTGGTTCAGAACCAGAACCTGTCTTCCAGGTATTTTCAGACCCAGCTTTGGACTGATTGCCTCAGTGACCTGATCATCAAAGTAACGTCAGTGGACCCGGATGTTTCCTGTCAGTCCAATCTTCAGGCTTCTGCTGTGATGAAGCGTGTCCAAGCAGCCGTCGGGTCTCCGTGCTGCTGGCTTGACCAGCGATGCTCCCCGGAGGCCCCGCGGTTCTGGAGACGGCAGTCCAACCGATCCCGTCTCCCAATGCAGATCCGGTTCTGCTGGTCCGGTCTGCCTGAGGCTGGCTCAGGCTTCAGGATTTTACCACTGATGAAGGCTAAGATGAGGAACCGTCTCTGGATTGCAGAAACAGGCTGGGATGGTGACTCCGGTCCGTGAGCCTTGGACCTGGACCTGTCCGGAGGCCGTATTCTCCTGAAGCTCCGATGGCGCCATCTGCCACTTCCTGCCTTGGTGCTGCTGGAGGAACACCTGGCATCAGGCGGCTTGGTTCTGGACTGCTAGGGAACGGATGACCGCGATCTCTGCCCGACGTGACCAGCAGAACCAGTGTCGGCGACCCGTCTGGATTTGAAGGGTCCATGTCCACAGGTGGGTCGGGTTCCTCTCCTGATCAGACCGTTCCCCATGTAGAGTGATGGAACCGTCCTACACCCGAAGTCCTCACGAGCCGGTTCGTTGGCCCCCTGCTGGCAGCCAGAAGTAACTGCGGCCCTCCAGGGGAACCGTGGCCTCTACCGGGGAGGGGGGTCATGTCATTGACACCATCCTGAGTTGGAGGGATTCCTGCAGGTTCTGGTTCATTTAACTCCCCACCATTTTTACTCGGCCCAGTTCATATCCTGTTTAAGAACCAAAGTACTGAGGAAGCGTGAGCAGCTGATGCTTTCTTGGGTCAAAGGTCATTTTGATACTAAAAAGCAGCAGCTCTTTTGTTTTTTCTAAACCTCATTCTGAACTTTTGCCATGAAGGTTATCAGGATGATGTTCTGGTTTCACAGAGAAGGAGAAGGTGATCCGGTACCGGTACCTCCTGGATGCTGTTCCCATGTGTGACCTCACAGCTGCAGTGTGTTTCACTGATCAGTGCTGACGCTGTGTGATCTGATAAGTGTGTGTGTGATCAGCAGTTTCACTATCAGCTGACCTTTAACCCCACCCTCTCTCCCTGCTTGTGTTTAACTCAGAGCGGGTGGCGGCCGGCCAGCAGTCCTGCACGGCGGCGGCTGCAGACATGTCCGTGTTCACACAGCTGGGCCTGCTGCTGTGGAAGAACTTCACCTACAGACGCCGACAGACGGTCAGGACACATCACTTCCTGCTCTGATCTGTCACTTCCTGTTCAGATCGTTCACTTCCTGCTCAGATCGTTCACTTCCTGCTCAGATCGTTCACTTCCTGCTCAGATCGTTCACTTCCTGCTCTGATCTGTCACTTCCTGCACAGATCTGTCACTTCCTGCTTAGATTGTTCACTTCCTGTTCAGATCTGTCACTTCCTGCTCAGATCATTCACTTCCTGCTCAAATCTGTCACTTCCTGCTCAGATCATTCACTTCCTGCTCAAATCTGTCACTTCCTGCTCAGATCGTTCACTTCCTGCTCTGATCGTTCACTTCCTGCTCAGATCGTTCACTTCCTGCTCTGATCGTTCACTTCCTGCTCTGATCTGTCACTTCCTGCTCTGATCTGTCACTTCCTGCTTGGATCGTTTACTTCCTGCTCAGATCATTCACTTCCTGCTCAGATCGTTCACTTCCTGCTCTGATCTGTCACTTCCTGTTCAGATCGTTCACTTCCTGCTCAGATCTGTCACTTCCTGCTCTGATCTGTCACTTCCTGCACAGATCTGTCACTTCCTGCTTAGATTGTTCACTTCCTGTTCAAATCTGTCACTTCCTGCTCAGATCGTTCACTTCCTGCTCAGATCGTTCACTTCCTGCTCTGATCTGTCACTTCCTGCTCTGATCTGTCACTTCCTGCTCTGATCTGTCACTTCCTGCTCTGATCTGTCACTTCCTGCTCGGATCGTTTACTTCCTGCTCAGATCATTCACTTCCTGCTCAGACTGTTCAGTTCCTGCTCAGATCATTCACTTCCTGCTCAGATCCTTCACTTCCTGCTCTGATCTGTCACTTCCTGCTCTGATCTGTCACTTCCTGCTCGGATCGTTTACTTCCTGCTCGGATCGTTTACTTCCTGCTCGGATCGTTTACTTCCTGCTCAGATCTGTCACTTCCTGCTCAGATCTGTCACTTCCTGCTCAGATCTGTCACTTCCTGCTCTGATCATTCACTTCCTGCTCAGATCTGTCACTTCCTGCTCTGATCGTTCACTTCCTGCTCTGATCGTTCACTTCCTGCTCTGATCGTTCACTTCCTGCTCTGATCGTTCACTTCCTGCTCTGATCGTTCACTTCCTGCTCTGATCGTTCACTTCCTGCTCTGATCTGTCACTTCCTGCTCAGATCTGTCACTTCCTGCCGGATCCGTCAGATTAAAGATGGTTTCCTTGATCTTCCACCTGGCGTTGAGCGGCTCTCTGATTGGCTGGTTCTAAGTTCCTTCCTTCCATTGTGGTTCTGATCCAGTTTGTCTCCAAATCTGGTTCTGATCCATCCATTAAATGTGTGCGTGTGTGTGTGTGTGTGTGTTTCAGCTCCAGCTGCTGGTGGAGATCATCTGGCCGCTCTTCATCTTCTTCATCCTCATCGCTGTGCGGCTCAACTACCCCCCCTATGAGCAGCATGAGTGTGAGTCCAGAACCAGAACCAGAACCCAGAGCGGTTCTATTCGCTCGCTCTGATAAGCTGTTGACAATCTGAAACCCGAGCCTTCACCATTTGGTTCTGTTGAACTGACCCGGTCCGTTTCAGATGGACGGGATGGGTTCCGCTGAAGTCGGTTCTGTTGGTTCTGTTTCTCTGAGGAGAACATTATGACCGGCTGCTGTGACTCGGACCCGTCCTCCTGTATTTATCGGATCTTTATGGTTCCTTGTCTCTCCGGAACCACAAAGGTCCGGTTGGTTCTTCCTCTGCACCAGGAAGTTGGCGTCCACCAATCAGGACGCAGCAGCCAACCCGGATCTCCGGTTCTCCTGGAGGTCCGACTTGGCGGTTCTGGACGGAACCGAACTGCTCTGTGTTCTGCTGCCAGATTCTTCCAGTTCCGGATCAGAACCGGTTCCGAATTCTGCTGGACTTGAAATCAGTACCTGTTGCTAGGCAACGTGTTTACAGACAAAAACCGGATCAGAACCGATCCACGGCTGAACAGAACCGCGGTGGTGTATTCAGGTTCCTCTAGGTCAGAACCTGCAGAACCAGAGCCGACCCGGTTCTGTTGAATAACAGAACCACTGAGCTCAGCAGGGATGACCCGGTCTGAGCGGGTCAGCTGGTTCTGCCCTATCAGCCTCGTGTCCAGCAGGGATAGAACCCGACCAGAACCGGACCTTGGCTCCAACCGACAGGAAGCGGGTCAGAGAACCGAACCAGAACCAGATGGGAGGGGGTTCTGTAGGTTCTGCTTCACCCTAAAGAACCCGGGTGCAGAGCGGGTCCAATCAGAACCAGATCCTTCCTCTGACCCAGATAACGGTCCAGTTAGACGGATCAGCTGGGTTTGGTACCAGAGCCAGATGTGACCCGGTTCTGATGTTCCATCAGGTCTGAACGGTTTGGTTCTGTTGGTTCTGAGGAACCCGGTGGTTGAATGTGGAGAACAGAACCGGGTCTGCTCTGGAGAGGAAGAATCAGAACCAGAACCAGAGCAGGAGCTCCTCAGGGTTTCTTATTGATTACTGGTCGGCCCGGCCCGGCCCGGCCCGGCCCGGCCGACCTGTGGACCCCAGAGGAGCTGCAGCTCTTATCTTATCAGCCGTGATTAGAAAACAGGCCAGTTGGCAGTCTGAAAGGTTCCTGATACCGGCCCGGCCCGGCTCAGCCCGAAGGTCCGATGCTGCTCTGCAGGTGATAACGGGTCCAACCAGATAAGGAGACGACCCGCAACCGGGCCGCTGCAGCAGAACCAGCAGAACCACATGGAGCTGAGAGAAGTTCTGATGGTCCGGATCCTGGAGGAGGCAGGATGAGGAGCTGGTTCTGGTTCTGCTACATTAGGGGACAGCCCACCTGGTGGAGGAGGGTTCTGTTCAGACGGTTCCTATTGAACCTGTTCTTGATCTGCTTTTATCTGCTGGGTCTGACGGAACCGACCCAACAGAACCAGTAATGAAGAGACTGACTGGGTTGATTCCTTCTCAGAACAAGGTCTGGGTCTGGGACCATTCTGGGTCAGAACCAGTCTCACTTACTGATTGGGTCCAGACAGAACCAGAACCAGGCAGAAAGTCTGTGGAACCTTCAGGACTCCGTGGTTCTGTTTGGGTCACTGAAACCATCAAACTGTTGATGTTTTCTTCACTTCCTGTTGCCTCACTTCCTGTCTGCAGGTCACTTCCCCAACAAGGCCATGCCGTCGGCGGGAACGTTGCCGTGGATTCAGGGGATCCTCTGCAACGCCAACAACCCGTGCTTCAGGAACCCGACGCCGGGCGAGTCGCCGGGCGTCGTCGGAAACTTCAACGACTCCATGTGAGTCCCAGACTTTTATTCTGAAAAACTGCTTCCTGTTCATAAATTACTTAATCAGAATGCTAATCTGAACAGACTCATCCACAGAGGTGATATCGGTCTGGTTCTGGTTCTGGTGTGCGCTGACCCGGTTATAGAAATGGGTTTTTGTTCTCCAGTCCTGAACCAGAACTTCCTGTTCAACATTCACTCCAGGTTTCCTTCTATTAAAGGACCAGATCAGTAGTTCTTTGAACTGAGTCAAAGAACTACTGATCCAGTTCTCTTTCTGAGTCTGAGTGGTTTATGTTCCTCAGGGAGGTTCTGGAACCATCGTCTGCGATCCAGAACCCTGTCTTGGTTCTGGTTCTGATGTGAACTCTGTTCTGTTTTCCAGAATTTCCCGCCTGTTTTCAGATGCCAAGAAGATTTTGCTCTACAGCCAGAACGACCGAAACCTGGAGGGCTTCAAGGAGCTGGCCCGGGCCCTGGAGGTTCTGCAGAGCAGCCGCTCAGGTAGAGACCGGGGGTCCGCAGGTCCGGTTCTGAGGTTCTGAGGTTCGGTTGCAGCTTCCTGCAGATGTTTTCAGGCTCATTGAACAAGAAGAATCTGGATCTTTTGTCCTGTATTCAGTGATTCAGTGGCTCAGTGTGTGTAGAGGGGGAGGGGGGCAGTTCCTTCTCTACTTGCCCCAACCTGCCCCCCTCCCCGCTTCAGAGCTTTTATTCCTCTGATCTGAGGAACTGCAGCGTCTGATTGGTCGGTCGGTGCTGGGCCGATGAGGGGGCGGGACAACGTGTCCCCACAGGTTTACCTGTGGATCAGCCAGGTGAGCTCACCTGGTCAGAGGGCAGAGCAGAACCAAGCAGAACCAGAATCACAGGGGTTAATGCTATGATGGACTGGATCAGAGCCAACACCAGGCCCAGTGGACCGGAGCAGATCGCTGGCTCTGCTGGAGCTCATTTAGCCAATCACATCACTGGGAGCTGCTGGTGTCAGACAGCTGGACCCGGTCCCCTGACTCCTGACCCGGTTCCCTGACCTGGTCCCCTGACTCCTGACCCGGTTCCCTGACCTGGTCCCCTGACCCGGTCCCCTGACTCCTGACCCGGTTCCCTGACTCGGTCCCCTGACCCGTCACTAAATTCAAGATGGCCGCCGTGGTTGTTTTGTAACATGTATCTTTGCGCTAAATTTGCTGACATGTTTCCCAGATGACGATTATTGTTTGTGTCACATAATAGACTAATGGTGTGATTTTTCAAGATGGCCACCATGGTTGTAATGGAGAATATATGTTTGCTCTAAAATCAGCTGAAGTTATCACCAGTGGTGGGTAGAGCTAGTCAAAAAGTTAGCTTCACTAGCCATTAATTTGCTAAACAAGACTCTGAGCTACACTGTGCTTAGCAGAAGCTAATCCTAAACTGCTAAACCTGTAAACAAGTTAGCATAAGCTAACACTAACCATTCAGTCTGCCTCAATCTGTCTCTCTTCTCCTTCCTGTTCTGAGATTCGCTAACAGTAAAATCCTCAGTTTCTGATTCTGCTGCATTTTGTCACGTTAAATAATAACAACAATAACTGGTTTAAAAGGCTCAAAAATGGAAATATTTAGGTGTTAATATTACTAAAAATTTCAACAAAATATACAAAGTAAATTATGGTACTATGACTAATAAAGTTAAAAATAACCTGGACAAATGGCTCCCCTGACGCTCGATTTGTACAACCGAATAGAAATCATAAAAATGATAATTTTACCTCAACTGTTGTTCCTTTTTCAATCTTTATCAGTAGAAATTCCTACCAAGCAGTTTAATGATGGAACCGGATCATCTCCAGGTTTATATGGCAGAATAAGAAACCAAGGGTCTGTGATAAAACCTTACAGTTACCAAGAGATAAAGGAGGAATGTCGCTCCCATGTCTGGAAAATTATTACACAGCAGCACAACTGCAATTCGCGGTTTACTGGTGTGAAGAGGATTATGAAGCAAAATGGAAAAAACTAGAATTAAGTCAAACTGAAACCCATACAAGCTCTGCTGGGGGATAAAACCTGGAGACTATAGATGCAGGTGAGTTGAGTGTTTCCACAAAAGTCCCTCTCAGCATCTGGTTTAGAGAGTTTTCCACTTTTAGAGAGGAAAACGAGGTTATTAAGAAGGATGGAGCATGATAGGGATTTTGTACCAGCACAACTTGACTCCAAATTCAATCAACTAACCAGAAAAGACGTGACATCACACTGCGTGATTTCTTCTGGAGCTGAGCTGGAAAGTTTCCAACTGCAGGAAAAATTTGACCTTGACAAACGAGACTTTTTCAGATACCTGCAGCTCAGGCAGCACTTTAATAAGAACATTAAAATATTGGAAAACAATGATCAGGACCTCATTAATATCTTTATTGATGCTTATAAAGGTAAATCTTATAAGAAGAGGCTGTCCAGACTATATGTGTGCTTAGCAAATAATAAAACAACATCTACATTATATATTAAAAATACACGGGAAAAGGAGGCTAAGCTAACGCTGACGGAGGACGAGTGGCTCAACATCTGCCAGACGAACTCCACCAGCTCAGGACACTGGAGGGAATTTTCATGGAAGAATATTGTTAGGTTTTTTATAACCCCCAAAAGAACATTTTCTCAGACCGGAAGAGCTGAGTCTGGGCAATGTTGGAGACGATGTAACAATATGATGGCTGACCACTTTCATATTTTCTGGGACTGCCCATTGATTTATCCCTATTGGCTAAAGGTGGCCAAAGAGATAAAAGTAATTCTTGGTTTTGAAATAGAGCACAATTTTAAAATTATATATTTAAGTAATTTACCAAATGGACTCAACACTCAGGATAAAATATTACAGACAGCAGGAAAGAAATCATTAACAAGAAAGTGGCTCAGTGGGAGCCGACTGGTCAGCCACTGTAGAAGAAATACATGAAATGATTTCCTTCTCCATAAGACTCCAGGAAAACAAAATCCAAAAATATTGGTTGAAATGGTTAATATATAGGAACTAGAAAGTAAGTAGAGTATCAATAATTCATTATTCGGGGCAGCAGCTGGAGTTTGGTAGAACTTTCTGCACAGAAACTCCCACCTGTTTGACTCTTCATGAAACTTTACATTAATTGTAACCAGTTCACCTAAAATCTGATTCACTTTTGTTTTGCTGTGATGTTTTGCTGCCCCCCCTCCCCTCTGGTGACCTCTCTGCCCCCCCGGTGACCTCTCTGCTCTGACTGCTGTTTGTGCTTGTTGCGATTTTTTCTTATTTCTTCTTCTTATTTTCTCTCCTTTTTCTTCTTGTTGTGTTTTGCCATGTATAAAAATCTCATCAAAAATAAAGTATGAAAAAAATGGCCGCCCCCTCTTGAAAAATGTCCCAGTCCTCTCAGAGCGACCCGGTTGGACCCAGTATTTCCATCCTTTGACCTAAACCAGGTGACGTTTATCATCTGATCTGTTCTAAAGGTCGGAGATGAGAGGAAGACGTCTTGGTTCTGGTTCTGTTCTGATGTCTCTGTGTTTTGGCTCCTTGGAGATGAATCTCCGTTTGATATTGCGCCGCCGGCTCTGAGCGGTTCTGATTGGACCCGGACAGCAGCGCTGCAGACGTGCGTAGCGGCGGCCGCCTGTTGGGACCTGCAGCAGGAAGGTGGGCGTGAAACGGGGGCTTCATTCACACGAAGAGCAAATAACCGAGCGGAAAGTTTGGAGACGTGCGAAGACCTGCAGCTCCTGCGCCGAGCCTCTCACCCAAACCCCAGGCTGTTGACTGACGCCCAAATAAGGCCGGCGCTTCCTGGTTCTGATGTCACAGCGGCTCAAACCTCATCATGAAACCATGACGACAGTTTCATCAGCTGTTTTCTCTCCAGTTCCTGATCAGAACATGATTTACCCAGAGTTCTGTCTGCAGGATCTTTAGCCCTGCGTTTTGTCTGCAGGTCAGAGCGTGTCAGTGGAACCTGGGAGTCCTGGCCGGCTTGAATGAAACTCTGTGATTTACTGATGCGTTTTGTCCCAGCAGGCTGTCCCCTGGTCTCCCAGGACGTTGGCATGTCCCAGCGGGGCCGCGGCGGCATAGTTAAAGCACAAAGCGGAGGATTTAGAGGACGTGGAGGATTTGGTGTTGAGTTTCTCTGAGCTGTTTGTCTCTTTTCCTCCCACAGGTTTCAAGCTGAAGCATTTCCTGCGAGACAACGAGACGCTTTCCAACTTCCTGCAGAGGAACGCCTCGCTGTCCCGACACGCCGCCCTGCAGATCGCCGAGGCCGACATCGACCTGGAGCAGGTGAGCCGCCACCGACGCCGCCCAGTGTGAGCCCAGCTGGACCAGGAGTCATGTTCTGGTTCTGTCCCAGGTCGTCCTCAGAGGCTGGGGCGTCCACCTGAGGGACATGTGTCCCCGCAGCGGCGGGACGGCCGACATGAAGGACTTCGTCGCCATCGGAGACCAGCAGGTGGCGGCGCAGGTGCAGGAAATCCTCTGCCAGGCTCCGCCCACCTGGCTGGACCGAGCCGAGCAGAACTTCATGAGCAACCTGGACTTCTTTAAACCCATCCGGGTAAGAGCAGAACCGTTCTGGTTCTGGAGGCTGGTCCGGTTTTCAGAGTCGGAACTAGAACAGCACATGCTCCAGATCGGTGTGGTGGATAATTCTGGACCAGAACCGGGTCAGACCACTGGCTTTGGGTTCTGGTTCTGGTAGAGTCGGTCTCTTCTTCCAGGAGAGACCAGAACCTTGAGGTGGTTCTGATCACACACCGGGTACATTTGATCTGGACCAATGGTTCTGTGCTGCAACCTGGACCCGTCCGGACCTGCAGAACCGGGTCTGTTCTGTGTTGAAGGTTGGGTTCTGTCTGCCAGGCTCCGCCCCGTGCTGCTCGGCGCCAGGCGACCCGGTCCAGGTGACTCGGCGTCTCTGGGCTGCGTGGGAGGAGGCGTGCCACGGCCCGCCCGGCCCGCCTCCCTGCAGGCCCGGTTTCTGTAGCCTGGAGACCCGTTTAGACGCTCCGGCGGTTCTGAAGGAGCGGGGTGTCGGCCGGGCTTTGGACCGCTTTGTTTACACGGAGCTGTTGGCACGGGAAGCTGTTTCCATGGCAACAGAGACATTTCCTCGGGGAGGTGAGCCGGGGACCGGCGGCTGAACAGAACCGCGGTCCGTTTAGGACCAGAACCAGCAGCAAAACGGGTCAGCTGGAGGTTCCGAACAAGGACGGGTCCAGAAGAATTCACTTATTAATGAAGAGTCAGAATCTGAACCCGGGTCTGCTTGTGTGTGTGTGTGTGCAGAGGGACGTCCGGTCGGACCCGGAAGCCGTTCAGAAGGTCGCCGGCGCCATCAACAACCTCCTGGTCAGTCTGGGTTCTCTGGCCGTCGAGGTGAGTTCTGATCCGATCCAACAGAACCAGCAAGTCCGGAGAAACCGTGTCCTGCAGCTGGACTTGTCCCCTCCGTGTCCCTCGGACGAACAATAAAGTTTTCATATTTCTTGTTAGGATGACAGACATTTTCCAAGATGGCCGCTGTTGTTGAGTCTTTTAAACAATTATTCCCATAAAATTTTCCCTATTTTATGGCAACATAAATAAATCTGGTTTTGATCAGTGACGTCAGTCTGACCAGGTTTTTCAGGAAGGAGTAATCTAACGCGTTACTCTTTCAAGTCCAGTAATCAGATTAAAGTTACTTATCGAAACCACTTTGCGTTACTATTTTCTGTTGTAATTTAATTTGATTTGCTCTATGAATCTTGATTAGCGACCGCCGTTTCCGTGCGACAGTATCCGCAGCGACACAAACAAACGATGGAGAGAGATGCGCATTTTGTTGCTGGAAAAACAGGAACTATTTTGAGTTTCTGTCGCCAAGTCCGATTATTATAAGCACCTTTGGGCTTGTTTTTTCTAAAGTCGCTTGCTAATTTAATGAGTCGCGGTTTTGGGCTTGGAAATAAGCAGACAGAAACCCCAGAATGTGTCTGACGTCCAGGTAGTTTTAGTCCGACTCTCCTTGTCCATCATTTCCCAGATGATCCGTCCCGCTGCATCTTTGTTAATGTCAAGTTAATATATAGCCTGTGAACGACGTCGCGCTTCGCGCTGCGCTCCAGAAAACATGGAGACTAAGATGAGCAGCGCAATAAACGTGAAAACAGCCACGAATGATCGAGTCCGTAATGCTGTGCAACTAAACGCCATTATAATCATTAATATTAAGATAAGTGTCACAAATCTGTGCAGGAGCCATCTGAGTTGTGGAGTCGTGGGAGGTTTGCTGCGCTGCGACAGCAAACACAGGGCCGTAACGCAGAACCTGGAGGCTGGGGCAGGGAGGGGGGGAAATCAAATCCTACTTAGTTTTCCAGATAATAGTGCAACACAGAAAAACAGGCTAAAATGACTAAAGTTGTTTTGTACTGTTGTAACCGTTAAACAGGCTCCCTTCAGTTCAACCTTAGAAATGGAGACATTGTTGATGTTACCGTTATGAAATAACTTGAAGCTAAATATTGGCCAAGCTCAACGTAATTTTCACAGCGTTGTTGTTGGCAGCTGCTGAAAGTAACTAAAAAAGTTACTTTTAGTGTAACTGAGTTACTTTCCAAATCAAGTAATCAGTAATCCAAGTTACTTTTTCAAGGAGTAATCAGTAATCCGATTAAAGTTACTTTTCAAAGTAACTATGCCATCACTGGTCCTGAGGATTTAAATAATAGCAGAATCAGGAAGTGAGAACTTTGCTGTTAGTGAGTCTCAGACCAGGAGATGAAGATGAAACATGGAGATTAGCATTAGCTTCCGTTTATTTTTTAATTTCCTTTTTGTTTAGAGGTTTACCATTTGCTTCTGTTATTTTATGTGTTTAGTGGTTTAGCATTAGCATAGCTAAGACTCTTGTTCAGTGAATTAGTGGTTAGTGAGTCTAACTTTTGTGGTTAGCATAGCTCAGCTGATTTTATTTGAAGTATTTATTCTCCATTACAACCATGGCGGCCATTTTGAAAAAAATCCACCAGAAAAAGGAAACACAAGATCAAAATAATATAAATGTTTTCTATGCTTCAGAAGATGAAGGTTATGATGCGACACCAAACACTAATATTAGATAAATAATTTTCCATGACTACCATGGCAACCATCTTGTAAAATCAAAACAGATCAGTAAATATGATTTCTATGGGTCCAATTATGTGTGATTTGACACCAAAAGTATTCCTCACTGGTAAATATTGGCAAATTTAGTGCAACGATACTTTTCAGACCCTGGCAGCCATCTTGAATTTTCTGTGTGTTTTCTTTTTTAAACAGCCATGTTCGGTTCTTCTGTCCACATGTGAAAGATTTAGCAGAAATATTAAACCTGCTGCTCTGTTAGTGGACTGGTGTCGCCGTGTCCCTCGGTGGACGGACCTGTCCCTGAGTGGACCCGGTGCCGCAGGGTTCACTCGGCAGCTGGACGGGTCCAGATGAAAGACAGACAGCTGAACAAAGACGGGTGTCTCAGCGTGTCCCCAGTCTCTTCAGGGAACAGGACAACAAACACACAGCATCTGTCCACGACCTGCTGGGACGGCAGGGGTCACAGCGGGGTCACAGGGTTCATTCAGCCAGCTTCATCAGAACCAGAACCAGTAGAGACACACTCCAAAGTATTCCCACCCTTAAACGTCTCCAGACGTCCCAAACGTCCCGACAGTGGAGCAGGACCCTGAAGACGAAGAAACGTGATTCATGGTTCAGCTGTTGATCTGAAAAGTGTGGGGTGCATGTGATTTCAGAACTGCAGCAGAACCTCCTCTGGGGTTGGTCTCCATTTGAACTGGGTTTTATTTTGAGGTGTCAGAGGAATAAAGGTCCAGAGAACAATCATAAATTAAAGCCATGAATTCTTGCAGGGTGTGAATACTTTAGCCAACAACAGCTCTTCAGCCGCTGACCTTCGACCTTTTGGTTGATACGGACAACTAGAGGAATGTTGTCAGTTCTTCTGATCGATCTGGACTTTAAAATGTTTGGAGAACAGACCGGGCCTTCTCCAGAACATCCGGGTCAGCTCTACCGGCGACTCACATGTCACATGAAGTCACGTGACCTCCCTCCTGACAGGAAGTGCTCAGGTGAGCAGCGGTTCCTCCCAGTTCACCTGGCTCTGGATAACCAGGCCCAGAACTGGTCCAGTTCCCATTGGACCAGCGCCAACACAGCAGGCCCGGTTCTGACCCACCTGCAGCCTGCTGCTGGTTCTGGAGAGGTACTGTGTGTTCTCTGGCACCCCCCTCAGGGAAAGAGGAGCGCTGCAGCGACTCATGAGGAGGGAAGGTTCTGCAGATCCTGATGGAAAGACCTGGACCCGGCTGCTCTGACCCGGCTGCCGGACTGATGTTCTGGTTCTGACACAGAAACTCAGAACTGGATCTCCTGACCAGGAGCAGATCTGTGACCTGCAGTGACCCCTCCACTACAGGTCACTGCAGGTCGGAGGAAATGAACCGCTCAACCAAGAACAACCAATAAGAAGAGGGTCTTAGCGCTGTCAATCAAGCTAATGTACAAGCTAATGACTGCTAAATGTGCCAATGGTGGAGAAACAAATCAGTTTATCTGCCATGCTAATTAGCCTTAGCTTTAATGACAGGCTGCTGTGGTGAACCAGCTGTAACATAAGTCAATCATGCACATACAGGAGCTTGATTGTCAGCACTAAGACCTGCCTCAAAGACCAAAGGTTTTAGTTTTTTCAGACTCAAACTGTAGCAACATAATGAGAATTTTAACAAACATGTAAAAAACATTTTTAGAAAAGTTCTAAACTGCAGGTTTGTGTTTGCTCTGGTTCTCCACTGATTCTGGTGGTTCTGATGGTTCTACTGTCAGCCAAACGGAACCTGTGAATGTTCCGTGTTCTGACCCGGTCCTGCAGAACCTCCCGTCAGGTGTCTGTTTTGTGTGCAGCTGGCCGGGATGAAGAGCTGGGTGGACCTGCGGAACGAGATCGTGTTCCTGACGCGGAACGCCACGGCGTCGCCCAGCGTCCTCTACAAGGCCGTCTCCAGGATCGTGTGCGGCCACCCGGAGGGCGGCGGCCTGCAGATCAAATCCCTCAACTGGTACGAAGACAGCAACTACAAGGCTCTGTTCGGCAACCACAACGGCAGCGAGGACGCCGCCGCCGCGCTCTACGACAACTCCTCCAGTGAGTCCCCACTAACTAGTTCTGACTGGTTCTTACTGGGTCTGGCTGGTGTAATGCAGCTTGTTACTGTGAAAATCTTTCAAGGATGGATAATGGTATGAAAATCTGCACATTCATCCCTCAGATGTTTTTCATATTTCCCATCAGCCACCTGTATTTCAAGATGACGACTGTTTTTCAACATGGCCCCCATTTTTGAGTCTTTCCAACCAATTATAAAATTTGTAAATTATAAAACTATAAAATGTTCCCTATTTTGATGACTCATCAGATGTTTTCCACTTTATTGGCTCTATTCATAGTTTGGCTCTTGTGGGAACCATTTTCCTGACACACGCTACGTTGTGGGGACCCACTGCTCCTTGTGGGACCGAAACCTGGGCCCCACAAGGGGAAACGGTATTTTTGGGTCAGGGGTCAGATTTAGGACTAAAGTGTGAATTGAGTTTTGGTTGGTTAGGATTAGGCTGTAGAAATGAATGGAAGTCAATTGAAAATCCCCACAAAGACAGCCACGCAAACGTGTGTGTGTGTGTGTGTGTGTGTGTGTGTGTGTGTGTGTGTGTGTGTGTGTGTGTGTGTGTGTGTGTGTGTGTGTGTGTGTGTGTGTGTGTGTGTGTGTGTGTGTGTGTGTGTGTGTGTGTGTGTGTGCGCGCGCGCGCGGTGCAGCTCCGTTTTGCAACAACCTGGTCCAGAACTTGGACTCCAACCCGATGTCCCGGATGATCTGGCAGGCCCTGAAGCCTCTGCTGTTGGGGAAGATCCTGTACACCCCCAACACTCCGGCCACCCAGAGGATCATCCACGAGGTATGATGTCACTTCCTGTCAGATAGCAGCAGGAGGAGCTGCAGCCTGTGTGATGGTGGCTCTGCGGTGCCTTCAGGTGAACCGGACCTTCCAGGAGCTCGGTGTGTTCAGGGACCTGGGCGGCATGTGGGAGGAGATGAGACCCAAAGTGTGGGACTTCATGGAGAACAGCCAGCAAATGGATGTAATCAGGGTAAATAGGCTCAGCCCACCACTCATTCAGCCTGTCATTAAGGGGGAGGAGCATAAGAGGCTCCACCCACCAGGTCACCTGTAGGTCACTGATTGTCTCCTCCCTCAGACTCTGCTGAAGAACAACATCACTGCCAGCTTCTTCCACGCTCAGCTGGCCGGCACCGATTGGACCGTGGCCGACGTCACCAACTTCCTGTCCAAGCAGCCGGCAGAGCTGCCCGGTGGCACCCTCACCTGGAGGGAGGTGTTCAATGAGACCGACCAAGCCATCATGAGCATTTCTCACTTCATGGAGGTCAGTGAGGTTCTGCTGGTTCCGATCCGGGTGTCGGACCCACCCCATTGCGGCGGACCGGACCTGACTCATCTTTGTCTCCGTCAGTGTGTGAACTTGGACAAGCTGGAACCAGTGTCCACTGAGGAGCGGCTCGTCAACCGCTCCATGGTTCTGCTGGAGGACCGGAAGTTCTGGGCCGGGATCGTTTTCCCTGACATCGGACCCAACGCCACCGAGCTGCCGCCAAAGGTCAACTACAAGCTGCGCATGGACATCGACAACGTGGAGCGGACCAACAAGATCAAAGACGCGTAAGTCACTCGGGTTCTGGTGGGTGGCTCCCAGCTGGAGGCGGTTCTAGACCGGTTCTGGTTCCTAATGAAACCGGATCTGCTTCCTGCTGAGACCAGTTCTGGTTCTGGAAGCGGTTCTGACTTTGTTTCATGGCCCTGTTCTCCTGGTTTTGATGTTCCACCTGTTCTGTCTCTTTCTCCTCCAGTTACTGGGACCCGGGTCCTCGGGCCGACCCGTTTGAGGACATGCGGTACATCTGGGGCGGGTTCTTGTACCTGCAGGATGTCATTGAGCAAGGCATCGTCAGAGCGCTGACCGGCATCAAGGAGAAGACCGGCGTCTACATCCAGCAGATGCCGTATCCGTGCTACGTGGACGACATGTAAGGCCACTGTGACGACTCAGCTCGTCTCACCGTGTCCACACAGTCTCTGTACCGACTCGTCACAGTACCCACGTGGTACTGGTGGTTTCAACACGTCTTGGTACTGGTGCGTCTCTGCACCGAGTCGTCGCTGTACTGACTGGTCTCACCGTGTGCCTGCAGCTTCCTGCGGGTGATGAGCCGCTCCATGCCGCTCTTCATGACGCTGGCCTGGATGTACTCGGTGTCCATCATCCTGAAGAGCGTGGTGTATGAGAAGGAGGCGCGGCTGAAGGAGACCATGAGGATCATGGGCCTGGACAACGGCATCCTGTGGCTGAGCTGGTTCATCAGCAGCCTGGTTCCGTTGCTCGTCAGCGCCGCACTGCTGGTTCTGGTTCTGAAGGTAATGGCCTGAACTGGGTCTGGACCGACGTCTCCTAGGAAGTCGCTGACATTTGTGCTTTGGACTCTGCAGAAGGGGAACCTGCTGCCCTACAGCGACCCTGGCATCATCTTCGTCTTCCTGGGATCGTACGCCGTGGTCACCATCATGCAGTGCTTCCTCATCAGCACCGTGTTCGCTCGCGCCAACCTGGCCGCTGCCTGCGGAGGCATCATCTACTTCACCCTCTACTTGCCCTACGTCCTCTGCGTTGCCTGGCAGGACTACATTGGATACGGAGTCAAAGTGTTTGCTGTGAGTTGGCCCGCCTTGCTTTGCCGATGCTGCATGTTGATTAGCCAGAAAGGTCACGTGTCCTCTCATCCCGTAGAGCCTGCTGTCCCCCGTGACCTTTGGCTTCGGCTGTGAGTACTTTGCGCTGTTTGAGGAGCAGGGAGTCGGGATCCAGTGGAAGAACCTGGTGTCGAGTCCTCTTCAGGAAGATGAGTTCAGCCTCCGCACCACCATCATCATGATGTACTTTGACTCCTTCCTGTACGGAGTCCTCACCTGGTACATCGAGGCCGTGTTTCCAGGTAACACCCCAGTGAGTCTGACCTCTGAAAGATTCCAGCAGACTGCTGATGCTCGTCCTGTCGGTCCTCAGGTCAGTACGGCATCCCTCGGCCCTGGTATTTCCCCTTCTCCAAGTCCTACTGGTTTGGAGAGGAGGGGAAGTCCAACAAGCTTCCACTGAACCGGAAAGGAAACGCTGCAGGTGAGAACCATTGGACTCTCTGCAACACTTGAGAGCATCAAGAAAAGTACTTGACTAGAACTAGAGGAAGCTTTTACTATGAAAGAGACTTCCTGTTTCCAGCTGTGTGTGTGGAGGAAGAGCCGGCCCACTTGGAGCCGGGAGTCTACATCGAGAACCTGGTGAAGGTTTACCGTCACGGAAAGAAACTGGCCGTGGACGGACTGACTCTGGGATTCTACGAGGGACAAATCACCTCCTTTCTGGGACACAACGGCGCTGGAAAGACCACCACAATGTGAGTGTTGGACCGGACCTGTCAGAACCTGAGTGAGAGGCAGGTCCAGGTCCATGGGCAGGGATGGTTCTGAAACGGGTACAGGGTTTTAATGTGGATGAAGGGTTCTTTATCACTTCATCCACATTAAAGGGCTCTGGGAGTTTGTCCTGCAATCGGTGGGTTGCCAGTTCGATCCCCGGTCTGTTGTTGTACCCTTGGGCAAGACTCTTCTCCTACCTTGCTTTCTGGTGGAGGGGCCAACAGGTGGCGCCGGTGCATGGCAGCTTGGCCTCTGCTAAGCTGTGGCTACTGTGCAGTAGCTCTCCACCATCAGAGGGTGAATGGCTTTGGAGTCCTCTGGACTTGATAAAGTGCTTTACAAATGCAAGCTAGCTCACCTGTTTAGAGGATCAAGGATGGTTCTGATGCAGGTTCAGGGTCTATAATGGAAGGTCAGGGGTCAGGGAGGAGTAGAGGCAGGTGAAGTCGCAGAGAGCCAGGATCTTTAGCCCCTCTTACCCCCCTGCAGGTCCATCCTGACCGGCCTGTTCCCGCCGACCTCTGGCACCGCCTACATCCTGGGGAAGGACATCCGGACAGATCTGAGCGCCATCAGGCAAAGCCTGGGCGTCTGTCCTCAGCACAACGTCCTCTTCAGCATGTGAGTTCTCCCCGCCTTAGCAGCCAGGAACTCCTTCCTCTTTCCACTGATCGGTCACGTGACCCGGTGTGTGGCCCCGCCCCCTACAGGCTGACGGTGGAGGAGCACATCTGGTTCTACGCGCGGCTCAAAGGGCTGTCAGAGGAGCAGGTGTCAGCTGAGATCGAGCACATCCTGCAGGACACGGGGCTGCCTCACAAGCGGCACTCCAGGACCAGCACGCTGTCCGGCGGCATGCAGAGGAAGCTGTCGGTCGCCCTGGCCTTTGTCGGGGGGGCCAAGGTGGTGATCCTGGACGAGCCCACGGCCGGAGTCGACCCCTACGCCCGCAGAGGCATCTGGGACCTGCTGCTGAAGTACCGGCAGGGTGAGGCTCTCTGGTTGGTTGGTTGGTCTGCTGCTGCTGGGTTTGGTCTCAGGCAGATTAAACGTCCCCCTTCACCCCCGTCAGGCCGGACCATCATCCTGTCCACTCACCATATGGACGAGGCGGACATCCTGGGGGACCGCATCGCCATCATCTCCCACGGCAAGCTGTGCTGCGTGGGCTCGTCTCTGTACCTGAAGACGCAACTGGGGACGGGATACTACCTGACGCTGGTGAAGAAGGAGGCGGAGCCATCGCTCAGCTCCTGCAGGAACTCGTCCAGCACCGTGTCCTTCACCAAGAAGGTTGGTTCCAAGCTTAGCATTCGCATACATGAACAGAATGGTGGTGTACACTTAACATGCAGAGACACAAATTCTAGACAATTTACCACAATATATTTTTTCCATTTAAAGCCACAGTTTGTAACTTTTACAAAGAATTTGTTTTTATGTATTTGTCCAAACTCCCATCATGTTTGTGAGACAGATAATCTGATAACCTGTGATCAGATTGACCTCCTCCCTGAGCTGCTGTTACCATCTGAAGAAATAGGCCAAAAACAACCGATCAGAGCCAGGAGGCGGGGCTTAGCGCTGTCAATCAGCCACATGTACTTGATGCTAAATGTGCTGATAGTGGAGAAGCAACGTACCATTACAGAGAAACTGTTTATCTGCCATCATCAATTACTATGCTAAGTAGCCTAACAAGCTGTGTTTGTTTCAGCGCCACACAGAGGATGATTGACAGCGCTAAGACTTGCCTTTATCCAAAACATCTGCATGTGTTTGAACATCATGGCATGAGTGGTCACATGGTTCCTGTTTAATCCGCTGACCGTCTGGATGTGGTTTCAGGACGAGGAGAGCGCCTCGGTCAGCAGCAGCGACGCTGGACTCGGCAGCGACCATGAAAGTGAGGCAGCCGCCATCGGTGAGCTTCCTGTTTCTGTGCAGCATTTGATTCGCTCACCCTGAGCTGGAGCTGATGGCTTCCCATTTCTCTGTCCTCAGACCACGCCGCCGCCATCTGCACGCTGCCGGACTCGTCCTCGGTCTCCGGCCTGATCCAGCGCCACGTCCCAGCCGCCCGCCTGGTGGAGGACCTGGGACACGAGCTGACCTACGTCCTGCCATACAGCGCCGCCAAGGACGGCGCCTTCGTAGCGCTCTTCAGAGAGCTGGACCTGAAGCTGCAGGAGCTGGGCATCTCCAGCTACGGCGTGTCCGACACCACACTGGAGGAGGTGCGGCGCCTGGAACTGGCTTCCTGCTGTAGCTCAGAAACAGGATCTTCATCTGCTAACGGCCTCTGATCGTTTCTCATTTGGCAGATTTTCCTGAAAGTGGCTGAAGATAATGGAGTGGACACTGAAGTACCCTCAGGTGAGCAGGAAGTAGGCAACAAACAGCATATAAACATTAGCATACTGACCCTTCAGGTTGGATGATTTCCAGATTTCCCATAAGCCCCTTGAGTTTCAGGACGACCGCTGTTTTTTTCAAGATAGCTACCATTTTTGAGCCTTTTAAACCATTTATTATCTTAAAATGTTCCCCCATCTTCATGAGTTGGGTGAATTTTATGTCTCATGAAACTTTAAAGTGATGAAATGCAGCAGAATCAGAAACGGAGAACTTTACTTTTGGCGGGTCTCAGAATCAGTTGCAGATTCTTTGAGACGTTGATGTGGAATAATCTCTCCTATGGTAGAGACTAACGGGGATCCTTGAATGAATAAACAAACTGGAAAGAGAAGAAGACAGACAGACAAATTAATGGTTAGCATAAAATAAAAGCCAGGATGCACGTCTCTGCGTTCAGATGGGACACTTCCTGTTTGGCGGCGCAGGAGGACTCACGCCTTTGGAGGCGGCGACCATCAGAGCTGCCTGAGGCCAAACACTGAGGACGACAACGACTGCAACGACTCCGATGGAGACGCTGGTACAAACGCACCCCAGCAGCCCACTGAGGGTCAGGTGACCAGTCAGGTGACCCGCCGTGTTTCTTGTCAGACTGCAGGGAGACGGACTGGCTGGGCGGCACTGAGGGGAAAGGTTCGGTCCAGGTGACGGGTTGGAGCCTGAAGAGGCAGCAGTTTGTGGCACTGATGTGGAAGCGCTTCCTGTACGCCCGGCGCTCCAGGAAGGGCTTCTTTGCTCAGGTAGCTCCTCCCCTGTGACCCGCTGTGCCGCGGCCGGAGTGTGTGTCCCCTTGGCGTCTGAGTTGTCCATGTGTTCCCAGATTGTCCTTCCGGCCGTGTTCGTCTGCATCGCCCTGGTCTTCAGCCTTATCGTCCCTCCGTTCGGGAAGTACCCCAGCCTGGAGCTGCAGCCCTGGATGTACGAGGAACAGGTGACCTTCTTCAGGTACGCCGCCGCCACAGGCCAGCTTTGTGGCCGTCAGGTTGCCGGTTTGAGTCTGACTCTCTGCCAGCAGTGATGACGCTCCAGGGGACGCCAACATGCAGAAGTTACTGAGCGCTCTGTTGGACCCGCCGGGCTTTGGGACACGCTGCATGGACGGGTATTCCATCCGGTAAGAACGCCGTTCTTCAGGAAAGCTGGCATCTTCCTTCCTGGCTCCATCCCTTTCGTCATGGCTCCGCCTCTTCCTTTATGGCTCCGCCTCTTCCTTCCTGGCTCCATCCCTTTCCTCCTGGCTCCACCTCTTCCTTCATGGCTCCTCCTCTTCCTTCATGGCCCCATCCCTTTCCTCCTGGCTCCTCCTCTTCCTTCATGGCCCCACCTCTTCCCTCATGGCTCCGCCTCTTCCTTCATGGCCCCACCTCTTCCCTCATGGCTCCGCCTCTTCCTTTATGGCTCTGCCTCTTCTTTCCTGGCTCCATCCCTTTCCTCCTGGCTCCGCCTCTTCCTTTATGGCTCCGCCTCTTCCTTCCTGGCTCCATCCCTTTCCTCCTGGCTCCACCTCTTCCTTCATGGCTCCTCCTCTTCCTTCATGGCCCCACCTCTTCCCTCATGGCTCCGCCTCTTCCTTCATGGCCCCACCTCTTCCCTCATGGCTCCGCCTCTTCCCTCATGGCTGCGCCTCTTCCCTCATGGCTCCACCTCTTCCTTCATGGCCCCGCCTCTTCCCTCCTGGCTCCATCCCTTTCCTCCTGGCTCCACCTCTTCCTTCATGGCTCCACCTCTTCCTTCATGGCTCCGCCTCTTCCCCCATGGCTCCACCTCTTCCCCCATGGCTCCGCCTCTTCCTTCATGGCTCCGCCTCCTCCTGACTCCTGGCCTGTCTGTTTCTGGCGCCCGTCAGGGAGGCGCCCTGCACCATGGGGGACGATGACTGGAGCACCCCCCTGGTCCCTGACAGCGTCAAGCAGCTGTTCAGCTCCAGGAACTGGACCATGGAGCATCCATCGCCGGCCTGCTCCTGCACCTGTGACGGCAGGAAGAGGATGCTGCCTGACTGCCCGGCAGGAGCCGGCGGTCTGCCGCCGCCTGAGGTCAGAGCCACACGGAGATAACGGGGTCAGGGGTCAGGATACGGGGTCTCCCCCCATCACCAGCAAAATCCACTAAACCTTCAGGTTGATTCCCTCTGAGAACTGGTTCTGGACCAAAACAGAACAGAACCACCTGTTGCTGCCATCTAGTGGAACAACAAGCAAACTACAGCAGGATGTGATGAAATGTTTCAGAACCATTTTGAAAATGAATAAAAACTCCATCAAATAAATGAACTCACTTATTTATGCATTTATTTAATTGTTTATTTCATAACTTTTGTATTTTGTAAAGCTGTTAGGTGTTTTATGGACTTTTAGCTTTTAACTCCATTTTTTTCAGGTTCTAATAATATTTCTTGTTATAGTCAAAGTAGGAGGCAAAGTTTTAAAAAATAACATCCATGAAATACGTAAAGTAGCTTTACAAAATAAAACATAATAATGTGATAAATAAATTAAGCTTTGCTTTAAAAACTTCATTTGTTTTTATTTCAGGGGTTCATTTATTTAATTTAGTTATTAAATAATAATGACATTAAGTGACCCGGTTCTTTGTGGGTCTGGCGGTTCTGTTCATGTTCTGTCTGGGTCCAGATGAAGCTGAGCAGCTCAGACACTCTGCAGAACCTGACAGGACGGAACGTCTCGGACTACCTGGTGAAGACGTACGCTGACATCATCGGGAAGAGGTGAGCCAATCAGCACTCACCTGGATAAACTCACCTGAGCAGCTGCTGGACTCAAAGCTTTCTGTCTCCTCTGCAGCCTGAAGAACAAAGTATGGGTCAACGAGTTCAGGTGTGGTTCTGGTTCTGCTTCAGACGGTTCAGTCGGACCTGGGTCGGCAGCCGCTCAGGTGTTCTCTCTGTCTGCAGGTATGGAGGCTTCTCATTGGGCGCCAGGAGCACACAGGTCCTTCCTGCTGCCAATGAGGTCGACGACGCCATTGAGAGAGTCCGAAAGGTTTTTGAGTTACAGAAGGTCAGACCAGAACCAGAACATTCTGGACCTCAGAGGCGGTTCTGCTGGTCCTTCAGGAATGAAACTGGACTTTTTCTGCAGGGTTCTGCTGCAGACCGGTTCCTGGACAATCTGTCCGGCTTCATCAATGGGCTGGACACCAAGAACAACGTGAAGGTATGACCGGAACTGGGTTCTGCTCCGCTTCTGCCTGATCTTCCCCTAGGAAGAGTTTTAGCCTGAGTGAAAACGAACCGTCTGAAGAATCCTGACGGGTTCAGAAAAACAGAAAAAAGGTTTTTGTGTTTTGTCAGCCTTCCTGATGACCATGTTTGGACGGTTTCACCGAAGCTACGTTGCTAGCAGCAGTAGCATGGTGGCTCATTCAGGTTCATTAATTACAGTAATAATCGGTTATGGAGCGGGTCCAAACCGTTCTCTGCAGCCATGCTGGTTCTGTTGAGAACTGCAGAGAAAGGTTGGAGCACAGAGGTGAGGCGGTTCAGCGAGGCTCAGAGGTGGAGCTGCAGTCCGATTGGTTCAGGTGAAACTGAGCTCAGGTCAGTTCTGCTGCTGGTTCCAAACCTTCTGGGTTTGGAACCAGCAGCAGATAAACGCTAATCAACACTCTGAGGAGGCTGAGGTGAGACAAACACCTGGCAGAGTGAGACCTGAGCTGACTGAGCGGCTATACCGACAGGTGGACCGACAGGTGGACCGACAGGTGGACCTACAGGTTTACCTACAGGTGGATCTACAGGTGGACCGACAGGTGGACCGACAGGTTTACCGACAGGTGGACCGACAGGTGGACCTACAGGTGGACCTACAGGTGGATCTACAGGTGGACCTTCAGGTGGACCTACAGGTGGACCTACAGGTTTACCTACAGGTGGATCTACAGGTGGACCGACAGGTGGACCGACAGGTTTACCTACAGGTGGATCTACAGGTGGACCGACAGGTGGACCGACAGGTTTACCGACAGGTGGACCGACAGGTGGACCTACAGGTGGACCGACAGGTGGACCGACAGGTGGACCTTCAGGTGGACCTTCAGGTGGACCTTCAGGTGGACCTACAGGTGGACCTACAGGTGGACCTTCAGGTGGACCTACAGGTGGACCGACAGGTGGACCTTCAGGTGGACCGACAGGTGGACCTTCAGGTGGACCTTCAGGTGGACCTACAGGTGGACCGACAGGTGGACCTTCAGGTGGACCTTCAGGTGGACCGACAGGTGGACCTACAGGTGGACCGACAGGTGGACCGACAGGTGGACCGACAGGTGGACCGACAGGTGGACCTATAGGTGGACCTACAGGTTTACCTACAGGTGGATCGACAGGTGGACCGACAGGTGGACCGACAGGTGGACCTACAGGTGGACCGACAGGTGGACCGACAGGTGGACCTACAGGTGGACCTACAGGTTTACCTACAGGTGGATCGACAGGTGGACCGACAGGTGGACCTATAGGTGGACCTACAGGTGGACCTACAGGTGGATCGACAGGTGGACCGACAGGTGGACCTATAGGTGGACCTACAGGTTTACCTACAGGTGGACCTACAGGTGGACCTACAGGTGGACCGACAGGTGGACCTACAGGTGGACCGACAGGTGGACCGACAGGTGGACCTACAGGTGGACCTACAGGTTTACCTACAGGTGGACCTACAGGTGGACCGACAGGTGGACCGACAGGTGGACCTACAGGTTTACCTACAGGTGGATCGACAGGTGGACCGACAGGTGGACCTACAGGTGGATCGACAGGTGGACCGACAGGTGGACCGACAGGTGGACCTACAGGTGGACCGACAGGTGGACCTACAGGTGGACCTACAGGTGGACCTACAGGTGTGTCCTCCTGACTGTCCTCAGATTTGGTTCAACAACAAAGGTTGGCACAGTGTGGCTGCCTTCATCAACGTGTTGAGCAACGGCGTCCTGAGAGCCAACCTGCCGCCAGGTGCGGAGCCCGGTCGCTACGGCATCACTTCCTTCAACCACCCGCTCAACCTGACCAAGGAGCAGCTGTCCCAGGTGGCGCTGTGAGTACACACACCTGGACACACACCTGGAGGAAAAGCACACCTGAGTGAACCCCACCTGTTGTTGTTTTTTGGTGCTGGTTTGCAGGGTAACGACCTCGGTGGACGTCCTGGTGTCCATCTGCGTGATCTTCGCCATGTCCTTCGTCCCGGCCAGCTTCGTAGTCTTCCTCATCCAGGAGCGCGTCAGCAAAGCCAAACACATGCAGTTCATCAGCGGCGTGCATCCGCTGCTCTACTGGCTGGCCAACTTCACCTGGGACATGGTGAGGTCGCTAAGCCCCGCCCCCCTGCCACCCAGCCACGCCCGCTGACGTCTCTGTCTCTCTCCGCAGTGCAACTACTGCGTCCCGGCAACGCTCGTCATCCTCATCTTCATCTGCTTCCAGCAGAAAGCCTACGTCTCCTCCAGCAACCTGCCGGTTCTGGCGCTGCTGCTGCTGCTCTACGGGTCAGAACCACAGAACCACACAGAACAGAACCGCATAGAATGTACATCAATATTTACCTTGTCTGCACTGCAAAAACACAAACTTTACCAGGTATTTTTGTCTAGATTCTAATGCTAATATCTTAGTTCATTTGCTTTAAGTCAGTAATCCTTCGTATTGATGAAAAAGTTCTGCTAGCAGATTATTTCACTCAGATTAAGTGAAATAATCTCATTTCCTGTAACATGAACTAATCTGCCAGAGGAACTTGTAGTTTTTCATCAAAGCTTTACAAGTCTTTACCAGCCCTCACCTGTCCAGCTCCGGGTTTTATTGAGGGAAAAGTTTCTTATCCGTCGTGTCTCCAGAGCAGTGCATGCTGGGAAATGCGGTCCGGTCAGTTCGTCTCAGTAAAATGGACGCCCAAGAACAGAGAGAAAGTCAGAGAAATAAAGGACGGGAAGATGAAGAGTCCAAATGCAGCAGACGATGGAAGGATCTGCTCTAGTTTAAAACCAGAACTGCCGGTTCTGGTTGTGGTATTGGACCTGGTTCTGGTTCCGACGGTCTGTGTCTGCTCTCCAGCTGGTCCATCACGCCCCTCATGTACCCGGCCTCCTTCTTCTTCAAGATCCCCAGCACGGCCTACGTGGTCCTGACCAGCGTCAACATCCTCATCGGCATCAACGGCAGCATCTCCACCTTCGTCATGGAGCTGTTCGGCGACCACGTGAGTCTTCCTCTCGCCTGGCCTTCAGGTGGAGCGTGGGCGTAGATCTGACTTCCTGTTTCCTGCAGGAGATCGGCGGCATCAACGACATCCTGAAGAACGTCCTGCTGGTCTTCCCTCACTTCTGCCTTGGCCGCGGCCTCATCGACATGGTGAAGAACCAGGCGATGGCCGACGCCCTCGAGAGATTCGGTGAGACGCAGCTCTCCGCTCCAGGTGTTCCCCACCTGGGCCAGGTAGATGACTGCTGTTGTGTTCCAGGTGAGAACAGGTTCCGGTCGCCCCTGGACTGGGACATGGTGGGAAAGAACCTGTTCGCCATGGCGGTGGAGGGCGTGGTCTTCTTCATCATCACCATCCTCATCCAGTACAGGTTCTGCATCAAGCCCAGGTGAGGTCTGGTTCTGATCCTCATTAGAAGCTCACCTGGGTCAGTTTGATGTTACCTGAAGTGTTTCTGTGTGAAGGCCCGTCAGTAAACTCACCAAACTGGGACCACTGGGAGAGGAGGACGAGGACGTGGCGCGTGAGAGACACCGCATCGTCCAGGGCCTGGGACAGGGGGACATCCTGGAGCTTCGGCAGCTCACCAAGGTCTGGAGAGGTCCAACACCTGGACAGGTCCAACATTTGAATTGGTTTAAACACCTGACCTGGTTTTTGTCCTCCAGGTGTTCAAGCGGAAGCAGAAGCCGGCGGTGGACCGGCTGTGTGTTGGGATTCCTCCTGGAGAGGTGAGGCTGACTTCCTGCTTCAGGGGGAGAACCAGAACCTGCAGCTGACTTACATCCTGTCTGTCTGGTTCTGCCTGGTTCTGGTCCAGTGCTTCGGTCTGCTCGGTGTGAATGGAGCTGGGAAAACCACAACCTTCAAGATGCTGACAGGAGACACCCTGGTGACCAGCGGAGAGGCCTTCCTGGCCGGCAAGAGGTGAGGGACCCGCTGGGTCCACTAACACCACCTGAGGGCGCCGTGGGACAGGAAGTGATCACCCTGTGGGACAGGAAATTCTCATCCTGCTTCCTGTGTGTCTGCAGCATCCTGCGGGAGATCGAGGACGTCCACCGGAACATGGGCTACTGCCCTCAGTTTGACGCCATCAACGAGCTGCTGACAGGAAGAGAGCACCTGGAGCTGTACGCCATCCTCAGAGGCGTCCCGGAGGGGGAGGTCTGCGACGTGAGTCCCGGTCACATCTGGTGACACACCTGCTGGGCGGGGCTGTGGTGCTGGCCTCTGATTGGCTGTTTTGTTGGCAGGTGGCGGAGTGGGGCATCAGGAAGCTGAGTCTGCTGAAGTACGCCGATAAGAGAGCAGGAAGCTACAGCGGAGGAAACCTGAGGAAGCTGTCCACTGCCATTTCTCTGATCGGAGCGCCCCCTGTGGTCTTCCTGGTAAAACACACCGCCGCCCTCGCCCCCTCTCCCCCCCCCCCCCCCCCCCCCCCCCCCCCCCCACACACACACACACACACACACACACCAAGTAGCAGAAGAAGAGCTTAAGGTGTGATCAGGATGCCCCGCCCCCTCCTCCACCTGTTCTGCAGGACGAGCCGACCACAGGGATGGACCCAAGGGCCCGACGGGCCCTTTGGAACTGCATCCACAGCGTCATCAAGGAGGGCCGCTCCATCGTCCTCACCTCACACAGGTGAGACGTCCTCAGTGTGTCTTCAGTCTGTCCCAGCAGAGGGACGGAGGACAGCGTCACTGACTTGTGTGTGTGTGTGTGTGTGTGTGTGTGTGTGTGTGTGTGTGTGTGTGTGTGTGTGTGTGTCCGCGCTGCAGCATGGAGGAGTGTGAGGCTCTCTGCACCAGGATGGCCATCATGGTGAACGGCAGGTTCCGATGTCTCGGCAGCGTCCAACACCTGAAGAACAGGTACCGCAGCTGGATTTCAGAATAAGAGCGCTTAGTTTTTAGAGGTTCTGTCATGCCTACTGACCGCCAGCAGGTGGTGCTGAGAGCACTGAATGTTCCCTTTGCTGATGGTTGTGTGTTGGTGTCTATGCATGAGTGGGTCAAGGCAGGCTGGATCTGTTGCCTCGCTCTTTGTGCCACCAGATGAAGCTCTGCCCTTTCATACACTTATGAGGTTCTACAGGCTGTTGCGAGGCGAGAGTGGTTTACATCAACAGACCTGACAGATGCATATTTTCATGCACGTATTCAGCAGAACATTGCTGCATTGTCAGACTTGCCTCTGCAGGGTGTTCACTCTGTGTGACGGCACCCCTCCCTCCTCTGCAGGCCTGTAGAGTGAAGGTTCTTCCAGACTTCGCTGACCAGCTTCCTGAGCGAATACATCTCACGATACGAGTTGCCTGCTTGGAGAAGAGCTGCCTGATTCCATCTCAGCCACTTTTCTTTCTGTGTTTTGAGGTTCATCCTCCATGACGGCTTACCTGTCTGTTTAAAGGGTGAATGACATACTTGTTACAGAGAGGTGCTCACCACAGACGCTAGCTCCATGGGAAGGCGGCGGTGTGGTAACACCAGGAGGTTCTGGGTCGCTGGTGTCGACAGGGTCGCTCCAAACACATAAATGTGCTGGAGCTGTGCATTTGGCTTTCAGGCACTTTTTGCCCCTTTCTCTGATTCGCCTACTCTTGGGAGGATGTTGCTGGTAGCTCTGTATTGCTGTGGCTCCCACTTCTACAGAGTCTGTGTCATCGGACCAGGAGAGATTTGCTTTTTCTGCTGGGTGGACTGACTCCGGCTGTGGCCACCAGGAGGCCTGAGCAGCAGCTGATTGGATATTCAACTCCTGGCAGACACAGGGCACCTTGTACTGGTCAGCAATGTGAAAACAGGTGGCGTCAGTTTTCCCATCGATGTTCTGCCTGCAGTGATGATCCAGTCTGTGCGGTCCCCACTAATCTGGCACTCTTCTTGATAAGGGCCGTTCTCCTCCGACGCTTAGGGCAGCCATTCTTAACCATAATGCTGCGGCCCACATTTGGTCCGCTAGCGCCGCCTAGAGGTCCGCAAGAACCCCCATGTTTTTACCAATGGGCCACGGTGTGGTAAAGTTCACAGAAACCAGTCGTCGGAATTCAGGCGCTCAGATACAATACAAGTTTCCACCACATGGTGGCAGTGATGTGCTGTCAGTAGTTAATGAGCTCTAATGGCAGGACCTGCACAGCGACCGACCGCTGTCTAAGAAAAGCACAACACATCACAAAGGACACTTCTCACCCCGGACCTTCTCTGTTCACACTGCTGCCTTCAGGCAGAAGATACAGAGCAACCAGAACCAGAACCAACGTCTCAGAGACAGTTTCTACCCGACAGCAATAACAAAACTAAATGCAATCAAAAACAACCATTAATCATCATAAATGATGTATGTGAGAATGTGGCTGTTCTGATTTTTCTTTTTTTTTGCCACTTGTTTGTTGATTCTTGCGTTGTGTGTGAATTGTGAGACAGTTATTTTTTGTTTTTGGGCATGTGCACCGACTGATGGCGCCTTTTGAATTTTGTTGTTCTTGTGACAATGACAATAAAGATTTATCTTATCTTATCTAATGAGCAGAAAAGAAACCAGGCGGTACTGGAGACATATTTAGTGTGAAAATATTTAGTGTGAAAATATTTCCATCTCCAGCGCTCAGGGCTGAAGCTCCTCTTCCCATTAACAACCAGTGAACCCAGTGGATCAGGGTTCTCCTCTATGGCTTCAACAAAACCCGAAACACTCAGACCGGACCCAGACGGGATTCAGACCGGACTCAGACTGGTTCTGATGCGTCCGGGAGGAATAAAAACAGATCGGTAGTTCGTCCAAAGATAAACGGTTATGGTTGTTTATTTGTTACAATATGGAGGGCAGATTCTGGTTCTTGCTGTTGAAGCAGTTTTCAAATTAATTTGGAGATTATTTTTCTATATTTTCTTTAGCACTTTAAATTATTTCTCAACAATAAAATTCATTGGATTATTTATTTTAATGCATTTAATTTGAGCACATAATTTAACTTAAACAATTGTCACATTTTTCCCGGTTCTTTGAATCTTAAATCATCTTGATGGCACAACGCATATTACAATTTTGTTTTTATTTTTTATCATTTAACTGTTTATTAGTATTTTTCACTTTTGTTTACATACACAATGTACATGAACACTTCACATTCAACATAACATAAAACTTTCACTTGGGCGCTATTCCTCTATTTGACCTTTGACCCGTCTAGTTTCTCTAGTTCTTTATTTTTGTCGTTGTCCATTTCATCCACTTTTCTTCCTTTTGTGTTTGCTGAAGTCTCAAACGATGTCAGTTTTTCCATAATGTAGATTTCTTCTATTAGTCCAGTCCATTGTTCTGCCTCTCCTCATTTCCTAGTAATAGCTTTCTTGCTAGCTGTTAACATTATCTTAGATACTTGTCTTTTACCCTTACTTTATATTGTTAAAATTGCAAAGATATAGTACCACACTATTCATAGGAATATCATATCCCAGAATCTTGTTTCATGTACATTTTTCCAAAATTGAACAATTTTAGGACAGTACCAGAATATGTGAGAATGATCGTTCATTGATCCACGGTTCATGTTTGTGTCCTTATATCTATTCTTGACTTTAGGTGTGATGAAAAATCCTATTAGATTTTTCCATGTGAATTCCCTCCATATCCATGAATTGGTGGATGTCTGATGCGTTTCCCACATATCCAACCAGTCTTCATCTGAAATTGTCATGTTAAGCTCTGATTCCCACTTTTCTTTTATGTACTTAGTTGAATGTTTGTTCATCTTCAGTATTTGATATAGAGTAGAGATTATTTAAATTTTTGTTCCACTGAATGAATTTATCACAGCTTTAATCACCCCATTCACTTCCAGAGGGATCCCACCTGATTTCTGTCTTATAATAGTCTCTCAATTACAGGTACCTGTAAAATTCATGTTTATCTAAATTATACTTCTCCTTCATTTTCTGAAAACTCTCCAGCTCCCCATCTTTCTGAAGGGTAAACCATCCTGTGACCCCTTTGCTTATCCATTGTTTGAACCCTTTATCATACATTGCTGGTTTGAAATCGCTATCATATGCTTCCCACCTGAGCATTTTCATTTCTTTCTTTATCCTGTGTTTTTTTTAATGTTTTGAATCATAATTCCAGTGTAAACACTGTAATTGAATCCATGTATTTCTTGATCTTCTCATATCTATCTTCATCCCCAATAACACTTTGAACTGGGTATCCTCCAAACTCTTTCTCCATATCTTTCCTCTTAGCTATGTAGTCTGGTGTGCACCAGCATATGACATGTCTGAGCTGAGCTGCACAGAAGTTCTCCCTTAGTTTTGGGAGACCCATAACCCCCCCTGTCTTCGGTAGCTGAAGAGTTTCATATTTCACTCTAGGTTTTCTGCCACCCCAAATGAATCTTGATATTATCTTGTCCCAGAGGAACCTCTATTGGTAATGGCTGGAACAAATGCAGAAGTTTTGCTTGCACATTTATTTTAATAGTTTCAATTTTTGAGTTCAGATCCAAGGGCAGAGTAGTCCATCTATCTATATCTTTTTGTATCTCTTGGCTTATTTTATCGTAATTTGCTTTGTACAGTGTAGATAACCCTTTGGTAATGTTAACCCCTAGGTATTTAATTTCCTTCATATTCCATTTGATTGGAAATGTTTCCTGAATTTCTTTTATATATATATTCCTTTATTTAACCAGGTAAACCCCGTTGAGATCTAGATCTCATTTTCAAGAGGGACCTGAGCAAAAAATTTGCAATACATAGCAACCTGGTTACAAGATAAAAACAATTAACACATATGCACAATGGAATGTAATTGAGTGTTAGAATTTGTGTTTTGGTTACATTAATTTTATATCCTGAAAGACAGCCATACTTTCCAAAGAGATTCATCAGCGCTGGTAGCGATTCATTTGGCTGTTCAAGGAAAGTTATTACATCGTCTGCAAAAAGCCATATTTTGTGTTCCTCTCCATTTACTATAACTCCCTTCATGTTATGGTCTTGTGGTCCTGCCTGCACCAGAGGCTCCATAAAGAGGGCGAACAGTGCAGGTGATGGACAGCGCCCCTGTCTGGCTGATCTTTGTATGTTGAATTTGTCAGTCAGGTTTCCGTTTATTTTAATTCTCGCTGTGAGGTGATGATATAATGTTTTTATACACTGTATTGATTTATTACTGAATCCAAATCGTTCTAATGTTTTATATAGAAATTCCCAATTTACTAAATCAAATGCTTTTTCTGCATCAACACTTCCTAGTAAGGTACTTTGTTTCTTCAGCTGCGCTTGATCTACTATATGTAGAACGTTTCTAATATTATCATGTTTGACGTCTTCATAAATCCTGTTTGATCTTCCTCTATCAATTCTGTTACAAAGGTATTTAATCTATTAGAAATAATGGTTGTGTATATCTAATAATCTACGTTTAACAGTGAAATTGGTCTATAATTGCCACAGTGTTCCTGATCTGTTCCTTGTTTTGGGATGACTGAGATGATACTGTAGCTTCACTCCATGATGGAGGGATTTTATTGTTATTGAGGGTCCAGTTGAAAGAAGCAGGAAGTTCTGGCGTCAACTCTTCTCTAAACATCTTGTACCACTCTGCCGGGTATCCATCACTGCCTGGTGATTTATTATTTTTTAAAGTATTTATCGCCTGTTTCACTTCCTCTGATGTGATTGCTGCTGTCAGTGTCTCATTTTGTAGTTTGCCAATTGTTGGTAAATCTAATGCATTTAAAAAGGTTCTCATTTCAGGTTGTGTATACAGTTTCTCATAATATTCTCGAAAAATGCCCTCTATTTCCTCTGGATTACCTGCTAGTTCACCTGTGTGGGGGTTTCTAATTTTATATATTGCATTAAGTGTTTGTTGTTTGCGTATTCGTTTAGCTAACAGCTTAGTTGCCCTTGAACCTGCTTCATAGTAATTCTGCTTCCTTTTTTCCATCTCTCCTAGTAATATGTCATTTATTTTGGTTTTAACTGCCTTGGTTTCTTGGTAAACCTTTGACTCTTTTGTTTCCTGATATTCCTGCTCTAATTCCCAAATTCTCTCCATATTTGCCCTGTATGTCTGTAGCTTAATTCTTTTATTATGCGCAGTTTCAGCTATTAACTTTCCCCTGATTACTGCCTTCATGGCATCCCATAGTATTGTTGGGTCTACAGGTCCGTTATTATTTTCTTCAATATATTGTTTTATTTCTGTTTTTATTTTTCCTCTCCGTTGTTCACTATTCAATATTCCCACATTCAGTCTCCATATCGTATTTCTTTTCCTGTTACTTAGACATATCTTTAAATAAATTGGATTATGGTCAGAAACATCCTGATTCCTTCACTCTGTGTTTGTTAAAAAATAATCTATTCTTCAATGTTCTCCATGATCAGCTGAATAATGCGTAAAATCTTTTCCTAATGGATGTAGGCTTCTCCATACATCTGTCATTCCCATCTCTTCTAATGAGACATTTATACATTTTGCTAAATGCATTTTAGTTTTTTTCTGAATCATAGTTGTGTCCATACTATGATTCAGAACTACATTTAAATCGCCTCCATAAATTAGAATTCCTTCTGTTTCTATCGCTATTAAATCAAACAGGTTCTTGAAAAAGTTTTTGTTTCTCTCCGGGGTGCGTATATATTTACCAAGGTTATTAATTCATTTTCCATTCTACCTTTTAATATTATGTATCTTCCTTCTTTATCTTTTAATTCCTTTTTGTAATCAAATTGTATTGTGTTCGAAATTAATATTGCAACACCTCTGCTACGCCCTCTTTATATGAACTGTGGTATAAATTCCTGTAGCCATACTTTTTGAATTTTTCATGCTCTGTTTTGGATAAATGAGTCTCTTGTAAGAATATAATTTGTGCCTTTTTCAGTTTTGTCATCACCCTTTCTTTTTCACTCAATGCATTCAAACATTCACATTCAGTGACGTTATCTTGATATCAGTCATAACTATGATTTACTATTCCCTTTAATATGCTCCCAAGCAACTCAAAACAGAACCAACATGAACTTTTGCTGACTAAACATAAACCAAAAATCCGACGGACTTTCAAACATGGGGAATCCTTCTTCCCCGAGTCCCAGTTGGTGGGTGGAGAGGAGAACCTCACCTCAACTGAGGGCCCCTCCCTAGATCTAGTCCTAGTCCCTAGATCTAGTCCTAGTCCCATCCTGTAGGGTACCACTCCATCTAGACATGTCCAACTTAAATATCTTACCCTCTCCCAGTTGGTTTTAATTTTATCCTCTTTTTTCGCAGAGTCAACTTCTTCTGAAAGCAAAACATTTTAAGATTTCCACTGGAAGCTTTGTAGTTTTTCTCTCACTCGCTGCCATACCGCGGCTCCTCCAGGCTCAGCCTCAGTGTAGCCTCAGTGTAGCCCCAGTGTAGCCTCAGTGTAGCCCCAGTGTAGCCCCAGTTTAGCCTCAGTGTAGCCCCAGTTTAGCCTCAGTTTAGCCCCAGTTTAGCCTCAGTTTAGCCCCAGTTTAGCCCCATTTTAGCCCCAGTGTAGCCCCAGTTTAGCCTCAGTGTAGCCCCAGTTTAGCCTCAGTGTAGCCCCGGTTTAGCCCCGGTTTAGCCTCAGTTTAGCCTCGGTTTAGTCCCAGTTTAGCCTCAGTTTAGTCCCAGTTTAGCCCCAGTTTAGCCTCAGTGTAGCCTCAGTTTAGTCCCAGTTTAGTCCCAGTTTAGCCCCAGTGTAGCCTCAGTTTAGCCCCAGTGTAGCCTCAGTGTAGCCTCAGTTTAGTCCCAGTTTAGCCTCAGTTTAGTCCCAGTTTAGCCTCAGTGTAGCCTCAGTTTAGTCCCAGTTTAGTCCCAGTTTAGCCTCAGTGTAGCCTCAGTTTAGTCCCAGTTTAGCCTCAGTTTAGTCCCAGTTTAGCCTCAGTTTAGCCTCAGTGTAGCCTCAGTTTAGTCCCAGTTTAGCCTCAGTGTCGCCCCAGTTTAGTCTCAGTTTAGCCCCATTGTAGCCTTAGTTTAGCCCCAGTGTAGCCTCAGTTTAGTCCCAGTTTAGTCTCAGTGTAGCCTCAGTTTAGTCCCAGTGTAGCCTCAGTGTAGCCTCAGTTTAGTCCCAGTTTAGCCTCAGTGTAGCCCCAGTGTAGCCTCAGTTTAGCCCCAGTTTAGCCCCAGTTTAGTCCCAGTGTAGCCTCAGTTTAGTCCCAGTTTAGCCTCAGTGTAGTCCCAGTTTAGCCTCAGTGTAGCCTCAGTGTAGCCCCAGTGTAGCCTCAGTTTAGTCCCAGTTTAGCCCCAGTGTAGCCTCAGTGTAGCCTCAGTTTAGTCCCAGTTTAGCCTCAGTTTAGTCCCAGTGTAGCCTCAGTTTAGTCCCAGTTTAGCCTCAGTGTAGCCTCAGTTTAGCCTCAGTTTAGCCCCAGTTTAGCCTCAGTTTAGTCCCAGTGTAGCCTCAGTTTAGTCACAGTTTAGTCACAGTTTAGCCTCAGTTTAGTCACAGTTTAGCCTCAGTTTAGTCACAGTTTAGCCTCAGTTTAGTCCCAGTGTAGCCTCAGTGTAGCCTCAGTTTAGTCACAGTTTAGCCTCAGTTTAGCCCCAGTTTAGTCACAGTTTAGTCACAGTTTAGTCCCAGTGTAGCCTCAGTTTAGTCCCAGTGTAGCCTCAGTTTAGTCCCAGTTTAGCCTCAGTGTAGCCTCAGTTTAGCCTCAGTTTAGTCACAGTTTAGTCACAGTTTAGCCTCAGTTTAGCCCCAGTTTAGTCACAGTTTAGTCACAGTTTAGCCTCAGTTTAGCCCCAGTTTAGCCCCAGTTTAGCCTCAGTTTAGCCCCAGTTTAGTCACAGTTTAGCCTCTTTCCTTCAGGTCCTGTCTGTCTTCGTTCCGTTCTCCCAATGAATCTGAATTTTAGCCAGTGGTGTCTGGAAACACATTCCTTTCTCCTTCAATATTTTTTTAATATGCCTTTCTTTTCTGGACAATCTCGGTCGGGTAGTCGTGGTCAGAGTAGATTTGTTTACCTGGATCTTTTTCTGCCAGGCTTTCTTCAAGATCGTTTCTTTGGTCTCAAATTGTAGAAAGTTAACCAGGACTGACCTCGGTGCTGCATTTGGGTTCGGTTTTGGGGTGAGGGCTCGGTGGGCTCGGTGAACCTGGAGATCGATCCCCTCTGGGAGTTCGAGTTCCTTCTTAAAAAGTTGTTCCAGAAATGGAGCTGTGGATCTCCCTTCTACGTCTTCTGGCAAGCCGAAGATTCGGATATTGTTCCTCCTTGATCTCCCTTCCAGATCGGTTATTTTGTCCTGCCCCTGTTCCACCATCTTTGTTAGCACCTTGTTAGCATCCACCTTCCACTCCTCCACCTCCGCTATGCGTGTCTGTGCCTGTAGCTCCCGGTCATTCTCGGACAGCCTACGGTCTATTTCTTGTCAAAGATTCATTATTTCTTCCTTCAGCTTGTCCTTGAATGCGACCAGCTCCCGGCACAGCTCTTGTTTTAGGGCTTTAATATCATCTCTAATAGCTGCGAGCCCATTTTGCAGCTATAGTCTCGGTGCTATCTGTTCTTCCATTTCCTCCGCTGGGGCTTTTTTGTGCTCGCTAGCTTCGTGTTCGGAGATTTTTTCCGTTCTGTTTTGCTTTTTATGGTTTTTCTGGCTTCTTTTCTTGCTTATCCCTCTCATTTATATATTACGGATCCCTGTAGGGGACATGAGGAATTTTTCCTTTTGCGTTCCCTCGCAATAATCTACTGGTCAGTTATGCAGCATAATTGAATCCTGTAGCCTTTCTTACGGTGGGCGCCGTACTTTATGCTTTAATATAAGGTTATGTGAGGTTTTTCCATGAATGTTAGAATCTTTTAGTGAAATATCTGAAGTTTTATATCTTTCTTTAGGATAGAAAGGCGCCACAAACCTACGATATAAACAGAAACTTTCCGTAAGTAGGAAAGAAATAAAAACACATTATAATTTGGACTATTTCTGAGTTATTATAGCGGGTAATAAATCATCTGACAGTTTTGATTGTGTCTCTGTTGTTCTAGTCTGAATGGTTTAAAGAGCTGCTTTCAGTGCCGCTCCATCTTAGCCTTAACAGACATAAACATGCAGGAAAAAATAAATTGATTTTCAATCAGTGTTTTTACACCAAACAGTTTTTATTATTAACAAGTTTTTATTATTAAAAACATGACAAACTAATGATGGTAAAGGGCCGCACTGGGTTAACTCGGGGAATCTAACCTGTCCGTTTATCAGTCAAGTCCAGATCATTTCTTTGTTCTGTCACAATTATCGATTTATTCCATTTTGATTATTATGCTCCAAACTTTGCCAGGACTGACCGCCCCGCTCACCGCTTCCTCATACACACAAAGCCAGCAGGTCAGTATCCTTCCCATTCACACCTGGTGACGTCACATCGACACACCTAAGTGTCAAAGCCTCCTGCTCCTGTCATATCAATAATGACTTATTTCATTCATAAGGCTCCTACAGAGACTCAGTGAAAACTTGTTAATAATAAAAACTGTTTGGTGTAAAAACACTGATTGAAAATCAATTTATTTTTTCCTGCATGTTTATGTCTGTTAAGGCTAAGATGGAGCGGCACTGAAAGCAGCTCTTTAAACCATTCAGACTAGAACAACAGAGACACAATCAAAACTGTCAGATGATTTATTACCCGCTATAATAACTCAGAAATAGTTCAAATTATAATGTGTTTTTATTTCTTTCCTACTTACGGAAAGTTTCTGTTTATATCGTAGGTTTGTGGCGCCTTTCTATCCTAAAGAAAGATATAAAACTTCAGATATTTCACTAAAAGATTCTAACATTCATGGAAAAACCTCACATAACCTTATATTAAAGCATAAAGTACGGCGCCCACCGTAAGAAAGGCTACAGGATTCAATTATGCTGCATAACTGACCAGTAGATTATTGCGAGGGAACGCAAAAGGAAAAACTCCCCATGTCCCCTAGGGGGCTCCATAATCTATCGAGTTCCAATTTTGTTGTGGGTATTTTTTACCCGACTCTGGAGAGCTAGCTGACTATGCTAATGTTCCCTCCGCCATCTTGCCAAGATTCATATTACAACATTTTTTACATTTTCTTGTTTTTTTTCTAGAAAATTTCAAAGGTTTTTGGCAGAAATGTACCGTACTCCTTTTTATATCTAAAGAAGAAAATATAAAAAAGGAGTATACTTCTGCCAAAAAGCTTAGACATTTTCTAGAAAAAACATTTTCTTGAAAAAACATGAAAATGTTTTGAGTTTCAAAAGTCAAAAATGTTCCATCCATCCACCCATTTTCTGTTCACCCTGGTCCCTGACGGAGTCCGGAGGGTTGCTGGTGCCTCTCCAGGCGGGGTCACCCTGGACAGGTCGCCAGTCTGTCGCAGGGCATCAAAAATGTTCAACTTTTCAAATTGAAATGTTCATGTTTTTCTAGAAGTGTACAATTGTTGGCCAGAAATCTCCTGCTTTCCGTGAGCCTTTAATGCTCCTCTTGTTGCCGTTTGATCGTTTCCATGAACTTCTGGCCTGTTCAGATGTTTTTATGTGCAGGTTTGCGTACAAATGATGGATAAATCTCCTTGCGATTGTCACATTATGGTATGATCAGAATTTATGTTTTTGCTGGTAAACCATGGATTTGGTTTTCAAATAGAACAAGGTCAGCTTGATAAACCAATCAATGAGCCCTGGGGTCAAAGGTTAAAGCCCTGTAGCAGCAGGATCCTCTACTCATGCTGGGACTGGTGGCTGTGCAGTGGGGAGCCAGAATCTAGTTTCTCTATTTCTGCATGGGGCTCGTAGGTCGGCCTAGCCGATGGTCTGTGAACTCCGGTTCGGTTCTGGTTCTGGGCGTTTGGTGCAGCCGGACCTCCAGCGGCTCTGATGTCAAACGGTTTTGTGTTGGCTGCATCCTGATGGTTCTGGTGTCACTTTGTGGCCAGACCTCGGGTTGCCTGAATCCAGGATTCATAGAACCATATTTACATACGTAGCTGTAGTTTGTCACTGACCACCAGAGGGCGGTAGTGAGTGTCTGCAGACAGTGAGCTGTGTGTGTGTGTTGTCAGGTTCGGGGACGGCTACACCATCATCCTGCGGGTGGCGGGGCCCGACCCGGACCTGCGTCCCGTCATGAAGTTCATCGAGAGCGAGCTGAGCGGCAGCACGCTGAAGGAGAAGCATCGCAACATGCTGCAGTACCAGCTGCCCTCCTCGCTCTCCTCGCTCGCCCACATCTTCTCCACCTTCGCCAACAACAAGGACGCGCTGCGGATCGAGGATTACTCTGTCACCCAGACCACCTTGGACCAGGTGAGGGTCCGCACACCTGGACAGGTAAACCTGGACTGGAAGTTGACGGGGCTGATGGGAAATGTGTTTTTGTGCTCTCAGGTGTTTGTGAACTTTGCGAAGGACCAGAGTGACGACTACCTGTCCAAAGACGTTTCGGTGAGACGGAAGGAAGTGATCGTCGACGTGCTGGCGCCGAGCTCCACCTGCGGCGGTGCAGAGGGCGAGAGCGTCATGTGACACCGGGAGGCGGGACTTCACCTGGAGTCGACCTGCAGCGGAGGACACACCCCCTCCTCACCTGCGCACTGATTCACACGGCGGTAGGCGGAGCCTCCTGCCGCCCGTCAATGCAGTGATTCGCTGAACACTTGAACCCGATGAAGAATCCCAATCATTTCAAACTGATCACTTTTTATCCACTTTGATTCCGTTCTTAGTGTCCAACTTTATTTATATTTGTAGCTGGAACAGAATCATTTATTCTGATGTTTTATTTTGGCGGGATCCATGCTCTTTCCTGTCTTAGCAGCCAATCAGAAACCTGATTATTTTATTTTTTTAAGTGTTTTTATAAAGATGATGGATGGAAGCAGCCAAATACCTCATCAGGCCTGGAAGCTGCAGGACTGATCTGCGATCTGATTGGTCGCCTGACTGCAGCACTTTGTGTTCCAGACTTCAGTCTGTTTGCACTGGTTCTGATCCGGTTCTGATCCGATCAGCATGTTGTGCTGTTGATGGAAAAAGAGCTGTTACAGCCCAACTAGCAGAATAAACCTCCTGAAACCTCCACGCCGCCTCCGTCTGCTGCTCAACACACACCCACACACACACACTTCACCTGAAGCCGTTCTGGTTCTGATCCAAACTCAGAAATCCGTCCCCTTCCTTCCAGGTTCTGTTTATTCCAGATTGAACAGAAATCTTCTGAAGATGACTGCCTCTCGTTTCATTAACAGTAAAATCTTCAGTTTCTGATTCAGTCACATTTTATCACATTAAACTTTTCTGAACATCCGACTCATGATTGGCTAAAAGGTTAAAACATGGCTGTCATCCTGAAATCAAAGTGGCTGATGGGAAACATGGAAAACTTAAAATTCTGTTAAAGATGTGGATTTGTTTTATGCATTTCAGATTCCATATAAAATGATTTTCAGTTGTTACTTTTAGACGATAAAATGAATAATGGAGCTGCAGCTAATCGTTAGCCCTGCATCGTCATAGAAACCGTAAAGAAGTGTTTATTGCAGAAAATATTTCCAACAGTCAGTTTGTTGTTGAGCAGCATTTGGATCAGAACCCCAGCAGAACTTTGGGGTCACAGTGGCCGGCTCCTGTGATTGGTCCGTCCAGGCCAGGAGGCGGAGCATAGGTCAGGCCTGAATGAGAAGATGTGTCGCCATGGAGACGGCAGGAAGTTACTTCATGGGGGAGAACGGACAGGGGAACATGAGCTGGTTTCTCTGAGAGTCCAGGTGGGCGACGCTGTTCCTGACTGAGAGACGGCAGGTAGCAGTTAGCCAGCGCTCACCTGAGTGATGTCACAGAGAGGGGGTGGAGTCTTACCTGCTGCAACCACTCTGGCGTCAGTGTGAGCCTTGTGTCGACATTCGGCTCGATGGTCGGCGCTCTCGAACCACCAGAGGGCGTGAACTGGGACACCAGGAGATCCGGTTAGAGACGCAACGCCTAGAGCATCCGGAGGAACAAACATCTAGTCAGGTTCTCACGGAACCCGGCTGCGGTTCTGGTACCTCGGTTCAGCAGTCCAAACTCGCTGTGGAACGCCCCCAGCAGCTTCCCGTACCCCGGAGCGTCATGAGCCGACATGGCCGCCTGGAAGGCCCCGCCCCAAACCGCAGGGCCCCCAGGACGCATCCGGAAGGTCGCCAACTCAAACACACCTGGAACACAGAAGCACCGTCAGAACCCAGCAGAACCCAGCAGAACCCAGCGCTCTGTTCCCCTCAACGTTTCAGTTTGTGAATTTGTGACGAAATGTTTTTACAGATTCGTTCTGTCAGATCCTCACTGAGCTGCTGTCTGAAGAAATGCACCAAAGACAACCAATCAGAGCCAGGAGGCGGGGCTTAGTGCTGTCAATCATCCTCATGTACTTGCTCCTAAATGTGTAACTTACTGTTACAGTGAAACTGTTTATCCACAATCATCTGTGGCTATGCTAACTAGCCTTAGCTTTCACAACATGCTATGACAGCTGCGGCGTAGCAGGGGGGACGAGCAGCGCCACACAGAGTATGATGGCAGCACTAAGACCCTCCTCCTGGCTCTGATTGGTTGTTTAGAACCGGTGACCCGGTCAGACCCAGGTGGGGCAGTGGGCGGGGCCTACCTCCCTGCTGGGGGGGGCTCTTCAGGCGGCTCCAGGGCACCAGGTAGGAAACCTCATTGTCCTGCGCCGTCAGCAGCGGTAAGGCCTTAGAGATGTACTCTGAGATCCAGGAGGGGTCCTGAGCCAGGGCTGCCCGCACAGCTGCCCGCTGGGAGTAACTGTCTGAGAGTAGGGGGGGGGTTAGACCCAAACATCTGGAACCAGAACCTCCTGATCGGAACGTTTTATCCAGGAATCTAAAAAAGGTCCAACAGGAAGTGTCCTCACCATACTGCCATATATGGAAGACCTTGTTGAGGCCGCCGTACTCCACGGTCCAGTAGCCAATCAGCTGAGAGTGGGCGGTGCGCAGGTGGATCTTCTCATTGGTCAGCTTGAGGAAGACCGAGTTCTGGTCTGGACGGATGCTGTAGGTTCTGAACTCGTAGAAGGTTCTCTGCTCCTGCTGGGGTCCGGTGGCCAGGCGGGCGCTGGGCTGCAGAGAGGGGCCGAGAGGACAGAGGTCTCACTCTGACAAGAAACCCACGGCATCTGAAATAAGTGGAAACTGACTAAACCATAAATAAAATCTGAAAATTAACCTTTTGGTTCAACTGAATTATGTAAAAAATAAACTAAACTGAAGTTCATATTTTGTTGCTCAGCCTATTGGGGCGATACAAAAAGCTCAAGGTCAGGTCAGAACAGTCCAGTGTTTTCTTAGTTGTTTTGGGTCATTTATCTGTTGGATGACCTTTGACCTGTGACCCCGTGCAGCCCATTTCTCTCCAAAACGCCTCGATAGTCTGGAGGTTTGATCATTCCCTGAACAGATTCAACACACCCTGATGTAGCAGAGCAGTCCCACAGCATGACTCCTCCATGTTTCACAGTGGGAACAGAACCATCATGGAGCTGATGATGCATCCAAACTTGATGTTTTGGACGGACCTCTGTCAGTCTCAGACCTTATTTAGAAATGGGACCATTGCACTCCAGAAGTGAAGGGGGCGCTATTTCCTATATTATCCGCGGTCTCCCGTTTTTATTTTCTTTAAAATCTGTGATATATTTTCGCCTTTAGGAAGGATTTTCACTCTCAGCATTTATTTGAACTTTTCTCTTTTATTTACTTCAGTGCAGCTCACAGTTTTTAACAGATTCTGTAGCTTTCTGTGAACTTCTACATCTGCTCCTTAGTGGCATCTTTTCGGGCCTGATACTGCCTCTAGTGGCGTGGGGTGGTAACACAGCTAATATAATTACATTACTAAATCAGATTAGCACAACGTCCTTATTTGGTATTAATTCCAAATAAAGATAAATTATAAAACACCAAATTTTTTCATTTTCTTAAGGATGTAGAGCTAATTAAATGACATAAACAAGACCTTTATATATTATAAATAATATTGATATGTCTCCATCAATTATAGGAGGAATAAATTAAATAAGGAGACATGAAAATGTCTAAACAGTTTATCGTGATCAACTATGACAAAAATACTATTTACAATTTATACATACGTTGAGCAAAAATCAATAACGAACAAATGAATTCGGTTTACAAAAGCATAACAAATCTGGTTGTTAAAACTAGGGTTGTTAAACAGATACAGGCAAAAATTCACATTTTTGCTTATGTGGTGCCATATATGTTATTCTGAGTCTTATATAGAAGAAAAAAATAAGATTAAATTATTTAGTCTATCAAGGTGGAGGTTGGCCATCGAGAGAAACTGGCATCACTTTGACATCTTGTTTAGGTCATTTAATTAGCTCTACTTCCTTAAGAAGATGGAAAAATATGTTTTAGAAGACAATTTATCTTTTACGGTTCCAGTAATGTTGAAATTAATAGTAAATTATAAGGACGTTGTGCTATTCTGATTTAGTAATGTAATTATATTAGCTGTGTTACCACCCCACGCCACTAGAGGCAGTATCAGGCCCGAAAAGATGCCACTAAGGAGCAGATGTAGAAGTTCACAGAAAGCTACAGAATCTGTTAAAAACTGTGAGCTGCACTGAAGTAAATAAAAGAGAAAAGTTCAAATAAATGCTGAGAGTGAAAATCCTTCCTAAAGGCGAAAATATATCACAGATTTTAAAGAAAATAAAAACGGGAGACCGTGGATAATATAGGAAATAGCGCCCCCTTCACTTCCGGAGTGCAATGGTCCCATTTCCAAATAAGGTCTGAGACTGACAGCGGTCCGTCCCGCCCTTCCTGTTTGCTGCAGAGAGGTCCTTCTCAAACAATCCACAGTGGACCCTTGGCTCCTCCACACACACACACACACACACACACACACACACACACACACACACACACACACACACACACACACACTCTTTCTCTCTGTTTACAGAACAGCTGAAGGCCATGAGGCGTTCAGGGTCCGCCCTGACCCAATGGTCCCTACCTGGTTCTGACCTTTTTTCTCCGATCAGCCATTGACACGAACAACCGAACCAAACCGAATCGAACGCCCACAACTGCAGATTCTGCTGTCGGTTGTCTGGCTCTGCAGACAACTTGTGAGTCATTAAGGTTCTACGGCAGAAAACCTGCGAGTTCGTTTCGTTTCTGTTCTGTTGGTTCTGAACCGACCGTGATTTGGTTCCTACGTGTCTGGTCCAGATGATGCAGGTGAACTCACCTGAGCAGCAGCAGCAGCAGTTCTGAACAGGGCCGCTGAAGGCCTCAAAGAACCGAACAGCTTCAACATTTTGACGGCGCCGAACCTGAAGAGATCCCAGAGAACGGCAGCACAGATCCTCTAAATGCAAGAGGTCCCACTCTGAAGGAGGACCCTCTTCATCTGTAGCGATCCTATGAAAACAGGAGGACTCACTCTGAGAACGGTAGTTAGTTTAATCTGCAGTTTGCCAAAGATCATCTACGCAAGATGTCTTACTCCAAAATAAAAAAAAACTGTGTTAATTTCATTATTATTTATTAAAATAGGACATTTAAATTATCTAATAGAAAAGAATATCTGCGCATGCGCCTTTTGGTTTATGACGAATAGAACAGAATAGAATTACTTTATTCATCCCAGCAGGGAAATTATTCCACAGTTACAGCAGCATAGAGACAAGACACACAACAACAACCACCACTGAGTAGCAATGTAGACAAGATAAAATAAAATATAACATGCTGTTAATATAAAAGCAGCTTAGAGCAGTCCTTGCAAGGATTAAAAAAATGCAGATATGTATATGTAAATATATGTACAGCAGTGTGCCACAGTGCAGTTGTGCAAAATCGGACTGATTAGTGCAGAACAATGATTTAGCTTTTATTGTACAGTGAGATGGCATGAATGCTTGCTTGCTTATTAAAATCTACCGATAGGTGGCGGTAAGGGAAACAGAATTTCACAAGTGACGCGTGTGACGTCACATCCGTTAAGGAAGTGAAGCAGCACGGGGACGCTAAGGTGAGCTGGTGAGCATGCTGAAGCTGCTGCAGGTGAGTTTCCGCCGCCAGGTGTGGAGGAGCGTCTGCTCCGCGGCGGCAGGTGAGGCGGCGACGCGCGGAGCCGCGGCAGCGGCCAGGAGGGTCGGAGTCCGGAGCTGCACCGTGGATCCGAACCTGGCGGAACAGTTCGTGTTCCTGGACTGTGCAGGTGAGCAGCTACAGAACCTCGTGCTATGCTACTGGTTCCGGTACCAGAGCTGGCTGCTGTTCTGACCCGATGTGTGGTTCCGGTTCTGATGTTCTGAAGAACCTTCTAGACCAGGGGTGGGCAATCCTGGTCCTCGAGGGCCGGTGTCCTGCAAATCTTAGAAATCTCCCTGGTCCAACACACCTGAATCCAACAGCTGAATCTCCTCCTAAGTGCAGTCAGGTTCTCCAGAGTCCTGTTAACGACCTCATTATTTGACTCAGGTGTGTTGAAGTAGAGATGCATCTAAAAGTTGCAGGACACCGGCCCTCGAGGACCAGGAGTGCCCACCCCTGTTCTAGACCCAGCTTCCCGGGTCAGAAATGTTTAGCATTAGCATGACCAGAACCGGGATGTGTTTCCGGTTTTGTTGGTTCTGGTTCTTTTGGACTTTTCATTGGGTTTTATCTCCAGAACTGTTCTGCCTCAGGTCAAGGATCTCAGCTCGGTTCTGGTTCCTATAGTCCAATTTCACAGAAAGTATTCACACCGCTTAAACAAACAGGAGCCTCCTAACCCGGAACCAGAACCCATCTGGTGCAGAATGTTCTGGTTCCGTTAGGACACTTATGGAACGGTTTTTAGATCAAAGCAGATTCATGGCCTAGTCAAAGGTTTCAGACTTTTATTGTAACAAATGTTGAACATGTTTCTTCTTCTGCTCCTTCTCATTCTTCTTCTCTGAATAATTTGTTGTCACATCAGGAAGTTCTGATCTGCCAGAATCGGCCGTTTGGACCTTGGGACAGTTTGAGCTTTGATCAGCTGACCACATCGGACGAATCTGATTGGATGGAATCAGGTTCTGCTGCCGGTTCTGTTGGGTCAGCCTGACTCTTCCTGTTCTCTCCTGTTTCAGGTCTGGAGGAGGAGCCTGATGAGGAGCAGCAGCTCCGCGTCGCCTCTGGTTCTGGGTTCGGGTCCGGTTCTGACCGTCAGGACCGGACCCACCTGAGGGCACTGGAGGGGCAGCTGCAGGTGCTGAGGGGCGGGGCCTCGCAGGGGGCGGGGCCAGACTCCTTCATGGAGTTCCAGGATGAGGACTTCCCGCTGGACGAGCGCCTTATAAAGTCCCAGAAGAAGAAGAAGAGGAAGGGGGCGGAGCCTAAGGGCGAGCACCGCGTGTTTGGGACGGCGGACGCAGGCGTTGCGGTCAGCGACACCAGCTGCTCCGGCTGCGGCGCCCTGCTGCACTGCGCCACCGCCGACCTGCCCGGCTTCCTGCCCAGCGAGAAGTTCAAGGTTCTGATGGCGGCGGGGAAACTGGGCGGAGCCACCTGCCAGCGCTGCCACCTGCTCACCCACCACCACAAGGCGCTGCACCTGCAGCTGACCCGGGACCAGTACCGGGACGTGGTGCGGCGGGTCCGGGCCCGGAAGGCGCTGGTGCTGCTGGTTGTGGACCTGCTGGACCTGCCGGGCTCTCTGGTTCTGGACCTGCCAGACCTGGTGGGCACCAACAAGCAAGTGGTGGTTCTGGGCAACAAGGTGGACCTGCTGCCCGCCGACGCGCCCAACTATCTGCAGCGCCTGAAGCGGCACCTGGCGCGGTGCTGCCAGGACGCCGGGTTCGGGCCGCAGGTGGCCGACCTCCACCTGATCAGCGCCAAGACGGGCTTCGGGCTGGAGGCGCTGGTCTCCGCCCTGCAGCGCTCCTGGAGCTACAAGGGCGACGTCTTCCTGGTGGGCGGAGCCAACGCTGGCAAGTCCACGCTGTTCAACGCGCTGCTGGAGTCCGACTACTGCCGGTCCGCGGCCGCCGGCGCCCTGCGCAGGGCTACCATCTCCCCCTGGCCCGGTACGTAACCAGAACCAGAACCGCGGCCGCCGCTGCACCTGGCTGACCCGCTGTGTCTCTCCGCGATGCGTTCAGGGACCACTCTGGAGCTGCTGAAATTCCCCATCACCAACCCGACTCCTTACCGCATGTTCCGGCGCCAGAACCGCCTGAAGGAGGCGCTGCAGCAGACGGAGGCAGAGCTACCGGCCGACGAGCTGCGTCGGCTGCAAAGGCTCGGTCGCCATGGATACCTAGTGGGTGAGGAGGGGGCGGAGCCATGTGACCGGGGACGGAGCCAGGTGGGTCTCTGATCACCCGCTCACCTGTTCAGGTCGGGTCGGCCAGACGTTCCGGTCCGGTGGATCCAGAAGCGACGAGATCCAGTTTGATCCAGACAGCCTGGCGTTTGGCGAAGACGGAGGATCACAGAAGGAAGGTAGGTTCTGATCGGGTTCTGATCGGGTCCCACCTGCAGGTTCTAACGCGGTTCTGACTCCTCCTTCAGCTGCCGTCGGGTCACATGATGAGCTGAGTGCCAACGATCTGAAAGACGCCCACTGGCTGTACGACACGCCGGGAATCCTGAGAGAGAGAGACGTGAGCCGCTCTTTCTCGCCCCCCTCCTCTTCCTCGCCCCCTCCTCTTCCTCGCCCCCTCCTCTTCCTCGCCCCCTCCTCTTCCTCGCCCCCCTCCTCTTCCTCGGCCCCTCCTCTTCGTCTCAAATAACTTTAAAATGTTTTTTATCCAGTAAACTAAAGTATTTGATCACATATTAATAAAAAAATATGTTTTTTAATTCCAACCTAATATGGAGATTTTGGGATTTTTGTATAAAAATATTTAAATTATTTGTCTAAATCGGATTAATTGGAAAACATTTTTACACATTTTGAATCTATAAAAGTGAAATCGACCTTTTTATTCACAATGTTTTTCTGAATCCACTTCCTGTTCCTGCTCTCTGGACTTCCTCAGGTCCTCCAGCTGCTTCAGGACCAGGAAGTCCGGTCTGTGGTTCCGACCCGGGCCATCGTTCCCCGGACCTTCGTCCTAAAACCCGGAATGACTCTGTTTGTCGGAGCGCTGGCCCGGATCGACTTCCTGCAGGTAGGGCGGGGCTAACTGTCGGGTGGATGAGCTGATTGGTTAACGACGGATGCCTGGGTAATGGCCGCCGTCTGCAGGGCAGGAAGTCCTGCTGGTTTTCTGTTCTGGCCTCCAGTCAGGTCCCAGTTCACGTCACCGGTCTGGAGAAAGCCGCCAGCGTCTACGAGCGACACGCCGGCCACGCCCTGCTGGGGGTGAGTCACGTGACCTCACTGTGACCTCGGTCAGCCTGTCGTCATGGCGCCGTGTGTCATGTCTGCCTCCGTGCTGCGTTCAGGTGCCTGCAGGCGGGTCAGAGAGGATGCAGCGATTTCCTGCGTTGGTTCCTCAGGACTTCAGTCTGGAGGGTCGAGGTTACCTGGAGGCTGCTGCTGACATCACGCTGTCATCGGCAGGTAAGCCCCGCCTCCGCCTGCAGCCGCCAGGCTTGGTCCGATCCCCTCTCACCTGCGTGTCGTCTGTCTGTCAGGTTGGGTTGCCGTGACGGCAATGTCAGGCGAGCGGGTGGAGCTGCGGGTTCACGGCCCAGAGGCGGCCGGTTTCGGCCTGCGGACGCCGCCGCTGCTGCCTCACGTCGCTTCGCTGAAAGGAGAGCGGCTCCGAAAGTCGGCTGCCTACAAACCGCTGAGGGCCGCCGGCCAGATCCACGGCCTGAAGCCCAGCAGGAACTGAGGCTGACGCACCTGGACAGGTGGGGGCGGGGCCGAGGCTGGAGCTGCCTTCCCTGTTACCGTGGTGACGGAGGCTGACAAGACCTTGAACAAAGACGAACTCGTCTGAACTTTACTTCTGCATGTCGTGATCTCTGTTACCGTGGTAACCTGAGTGTTCTGATCCACTGTCGGTTACCCTGAGTGGTTCTGAAACCGGAGCGGGTCCGTGGTTCTGATCCCTACTTGTGTTTAGTAAAAATGAGACGGAACCAGACAGAGTGAGGTCTTTACTGTTCACAGCTTCATCCAGGCCCAGTTCTGATGGACCTGGATCATGTGACCGGTTCTGTTTTTGTTCCAGTAAACTGGGTCGAGACATCAGAATCAGAACTAGCAGCCCAAACAAACGGACGTTTCTGCTGTTTTTATTAAAGGTTATAAACTGCAGCGTCAACACCTGTAACAACATGGAGCCGTCCAGCAGTTCTACCAGAACCAACCCGACCAATAAAGTCCAAACAGAACCCATAACAGTTGAACAGCTGATGTTTGTCCCCATCATCCTGTCACATGATGACGACGTTATTCTGCCAGCCTGGTTCTGGTGGGTCCGTTTGAGCAGAACCAGACCAGGTGGTTCTGATGGCTCTGGCTCCTCTGAAGGTTCTGACCTTCTTCAGACGTCATACAGCTTCTCCTCTTCTTCGCTCCTCCTAATGAAGGCGGATGACAGCTCCTGCAGCAGCAGCTCCTGGGACGCCGTGCAGTCTCCGGGCCGCATGCCGCCCTCTGCTGGCGGGCCGAGGGAACTGCAGCCTGCGCCGCCCTCTGCTGGCGGGCCGAGGGAACTGCAGTCCGCCCCGCTGCTGCTGCCGCTCCGCTCCAGCGTCTCCAGGGAGCCGCCGACGGAGCGGACCCCAGGGGCGGCGGCCACGTGGTCCAAACGCCCGCTCTCTGACAGAACCAGCCGGGTCTGCCGGTCCGGAACCTCCTGGGTCTCTGCGACGCGGCTGGACCGGAAGCTGGTCTCCAGAGACTTCAGCACCTGTAGGCCAAAGTCCCCCACCTCCTCGTAGAGCGGTTCTGGAAGGTCCGGAGACTCGGCCCGCTCCCCGAACGAGTCCTGCTGGATCTTCATAGGCTGGACACAGACAGAACCAAACCCCACCCAGGTTAACGGTACCGAACCCTCTGGCAGTTCTGCACAGCTTCACAAACTGAAATCCTAAAATGTTCTGATGGGCTTTGTTCTGAATTCAAAAATCTTTTAATATTATAACTGTTCAACTGTTTAAAATTCTAGAAAATAATTTTCGAAATTACAGAGATGTTTTTCCAAAATATTAACTTTTCAAATTTTGACTGATTTAAAAAATAAAAGTCTTAGAAACTCTAAGTTTTTCATTTACATTTATGGATGACTTAATTTTTGACTTAATTTCTTATTTTTATTAAAACCGAGTTTAAACCGGTTTTAATAAAACTGAAAAAATGTTCTGAACTAATGGATCAGTTCCAGGTCTACTCTCTGATGCTTCATGGTTTCTCCTCTAGAAATGACTCAGACCAGTAAAGAACCAGTTTAAGCCAGTTTGAACCAGTTTAAACCAGTAAGGAACCAGTTTGAACCAGTTTAAACCAGTAAAGAACCAGTTTAAACCAGTAAGGAACCAGTTTAAACCAGTAAAGAACCAGTTTGAACCAGTGAAGAACCAGTTTAAATCAGTAAGGAACCAGTTTAAGCCAGTTTAAACCAGTAAGGAACCAGTTTGAACCAGTGAAGAGCCAGTTTGAACCAGTTTAAACCAGTAAGGAACCAGTTTAAGCCAGTTTAAACCAGTGAAGGACTGAAAACTTACGAAGTACATGGACAGGGTCCTTCGGTCGTGAAGCTTCCTCTGCAGGGAGAAAAGAAGAAGAAACGGAATCTCAGTCCTGACCCGGTGTCTTGGTCCAGTACTGACCGGTCCCGGTTCTGACCCGGCCTCTCACCAGTGTCTGCTTGGCTGACAGCATGCTGCTGTTGCTCTCGTCTCCTCGGATCGGAACCAGCGGCATGGTGCCAAACTTCTGCTTGGAGATGTCGGAGGAGGAGTGGCGCCGCAGAACCGGTGGGCCCGGATCATCGTTCTGGAAGAGGATCAGAACCCGGGGTGAGCGGCTCCAGTGCCGGTTCTGGTTCCGGTTCTGCAGACTTACCTGAGCCCGGAGGAAGCTGGTGACCCAGTCCCAGAGCTCGGCCTCACTGCTGCAGCACAGGAACCTAGAGTGAGGAATAAACCGGGTCAGAACAGAACCGGGAAGGACTGAACCGGGTCAGGCTAGTTCTGGTGATACTTACAGCTGGTGCTTGTCTGACATCACTGTGAAGCCCCATCTGCAGAGACACACGTTACCATGGAGACGCTCTGCTGCAGCTTGCTGTTACCGGATCAGAACCGGAACCCAGACCAGGTCTCTGATCCCGGCTCAGCGTCTGCTGCAGCAGAACCAGGTCCAGTTCCTCCACTGGAACCAATGATCCAGATCTGAGTGGGTCATTGGTTCTGACCGTAATGAGGTCCAGTTAGAATCGGTTCTGGACCCAGTTTGGTTCTGAGCCATCAGAACAGAATAGAACTGGACTGGTTTGAACAGTTGGGTTTAGACCAGTGCGGTTCCGTTTCAGATTCTGGTTCTATTCCTGTCCCTGGTTCTGGTCCTGGTCCTGTTCCTGGTTCTGTCCCTGTTCCTGGTTTTGGTTCTGGTCCTGTCACTGTTCCTGGTTTTGGTTCTGGTCCTGTTCCTGGTTCTGTCACTGTTCCTGGTTTTGGTTCTGGTCCTGTCACTGTTCCTGGTTCTGGTTCTGGTTCTGGTCCTGTCCCTGGTTTTGGTTCTGGTTCTGGTCCTGTCCCTGGTTCTGGTCCTGTTTCTGGTTCTGGTCCTGTCCCTGGTTCTGGTCCTGTCCCTGGTTCTGGTTCTGGTCCTGTTTCTGGTTCTATTCCTGTCCCTGGTTCTGGTCCTGGTCCTGTTCCTGGTTCTGTCCCTGTTCCTGGTTTTGGTTCTGGTCCTGTCACTGTTCCTGGTTTTGGTTCTGGTCCTGTCACTGTCCCTGGTTCTGGTTCTGGTCCTGTTCCTGGTTCTGTCACTGTTCCTGGTTTTGGTTCTGGTCCTGTCACTGTCCCTGGTTCTGGTTCTGGTCCTGTCCCTGGTTCTGGTTCTGGTCCTGTTTCTGGTTCTGGTCCTGTCCCTGGTTCTGGTCCTGTCCCTGGTTCTGGTTCTGGTTCTGGTCCTGTCCCTGGTTCTGGTTCTGGTCCTGTTTCTGTTTCTGGTTCTGGTCCTGTCCCTGGTTCTGGATCTGGTCCTGTCCCTGGTTCTGGTTCTGGTCCTGTCCCTGGTTCTGGATCTGGTCCTGTCCCTGGTTCTGGATCTGGTCCTGTCCCTGGTTCTGGTTCTGGTCCTGTTCCTGGTTCTGGTCCTGTTCCTGTTCCTGGTTCTGGTTCTGGTCCTGTCCCTGTTTCTGGTTCTGGTCCTGTCCCTGGTTCTGGTTCTGGTCCTGTTCCTGGTTCTGGTTCTGGTCCTGTCCCTGGTTTTGGTTCTGGTCCTGTCCCTGTCCCTGGTTCTGGTTCTGGTCCTGTTCCTGTTCCTGGTTCTGGTTCTGGTTCTGGTCCTGTTCTGGTTCTGGTTCTGGTCCTGGTCCTGGTTCTGGTCCTGTCCCTGTTCCTGTCCCTGTTCCTGGTTCTGGTCCTGGTTCTGGTCCTGTCCCTGTTCCTGGTTCTGGTTCTGGTCCTGTCCCTGTTCCTGGTTCTGGTTCTGGTCCTGGTCCTGTCCCTGTTCCTGTTCCTGTTCCTGGTTCTGGTTCTGGTCCTGGTCCTGGTCCTGTCCCTGTTTCTGGTCCTGGTTCTGGTCCTGTCCCTGTTCCTGGTTCTGGTTCTGGTTCTGGTCCTGTCCCTGTTCCTGGTTCTGGTCCTGGTTCTGGTCCTGTCCCTGTTCCTGGTTCTGGTTCTGGTCCTGTCCCTGTTCCTGGTTCTGGTTCTGGTTCTGGTCCTGTTCCTGGTTCTGGTTCTGGTTCTGGTTCTGGTCCTGGTTCTGGTCCTGTCCCTGTTCCTGGTCCTGTCCCTGTTCCTGTTCCTGTTCCTGGTTCTGGTTCTGGTCCTGGTCCTGGTCCTGGTCCTGTCCCTGTTTCTGGTTCTGGTCCTGTCCCTGTCCCTGTCCCTGGTTCTGGTTCTGGTCCTGGTCCTGTTCCTGGTTCTGGTTCTGGTTCTGGTCCTGTTCCTGTTCCTGTTCCTGGTTCTGGTTCTGGTTCTGGTCCTGTTCCTGGTTCTGGTTCTGGTTCTGGTCCTGGTTCTGGTCCTGTCCCTGTTCCTGGTTCTGGTCCTGGTTCTGGTCCTGTCCCTGTTCCTGGTTCTGGTTCTGGTCCTGTCCCTGTTCCTGGTTCTGGTTCTGGTCCTGTCCCTGTTCCTGGTTCTGGTCCTGGTTCTGGTCCTGTCCCTGTTCCTGGTTCTGGTCCTGGTCCTGGTCCTGTCCCTGTTTCTGGTTCTGGTTCTGGTCCTGTCCCTGTTCCTGGTTCTGGTTCTGGTTCTGGTCCTGTTCCTGGTTCTGGTTCTGTCCCTGTTCCTGGTCCTGTCCCTGTTCCTGTTCCTGTTCCTGGTTCTGGTTCTGGTCCTGTCCCTGTTCCTGTTCCTGTTCCTGGTTCTGGTTCTGGTCCTGGTTCTGGTCCTGTCCCTGTTCCTGGTCCTGTCCCTGTTCCTGTTCCTGTTCCTGGTTCTGGTTCTGGTCCTGGTCCTGTCCCTGTTCCTGGTTCTGGTCCTGGTCCTGGTCCTGTCCCTGTTTCTGGTCCTGGTCCTGGTCCTGTCCCTGTTTCTGGTTCTGGTTCTGGTCCTGTTCCTGGTTCTGGTTCTGGTTCTGGTCCTGGTTCTGGTCCTGTCCCTGTTCCTGTCCCTGTTCCTGGTTCTGGTCCTGGTTCTGGTCCTGTCCCTGTTCCTGGTTCTGGTTCTGGTTCTGGTCCTGTCCCTGTTCCTGGTTCTGGTTCTGGTCCTGTCCCTGTTCCTGGTTCTGGTCCTGGTTCTGGTCCTGTCCCTGTTCCTGGTTCTGGTTCTGGTCCTGGTCCTGGTCCTGTCCCTGTTCCTGGTTCTGGTTCTGGTCCTGGTCCTGTTCCTGTTCCTGTTCCTGGTTCTGGTTCTGGTTCTGGTTCTGGTCCTGGTTCTGGTCCTGTCCCTGTTCCTTTCCCTGTTCCTGGTTCTGGTCCTGGTTCTGGTCCTGTCCCTGTTCCTGGTTCTGGTTCTGGTCCTGGTCCTGTTCCTGTTCCTGGTTCTGGTTCTGGTCCTGGTCCTGGTCCTGTCCCTGTTTCTGGTCCTGGTTCTGGTCCTGTCCCTGTTCCTGGTTCTGGTTCTGGTCCTGTCCCTGGTTCTGGTCCTGTCCCTGTTCCTGGTTCTGGTTCTGGTCCTGTCCCTGTTCCTGGTCCTGTCCCTGTTCCTGTTCCTGTTCCTGGTTCTGGTTCTGGTCCTGGTCCTGGTCCTGTCCCTGTTTCTGGTTCTGGTTCTGGTCCTGTCCCTGTCCCTGTCCCTGTTCCTGGTTCTGGTTCTGGTCCTGGTCCTGTCCCTGTTTCTGGTTCTGGTTCTGGTCCTGTTCCTGTTCCTGGTCCTGTCCCTGTCCCTGTCCCTGTCCCTGTTTCTGGTTCTGGTTCTGGTCCTGTTCCTGTTCCTGGTTCTGGTTCTGGTCCTGTTCCTGGTTCTGGTTCTGGTTCTGGTCCTGTCCCTGTTCCTGGTTCTGGTTCTGGTTCTGGTCCTGGTCCTGTCCCTGTTCCTGGTTCTGGTTCTGGTCCTGTTCCTGTTCCTGTTCCTGTTCCTGGTTCTGGTTCTGGTTCTGGTCCTGGTTCTGGTCCTGTCCCTGTTCCTGTCCCTGTCCCTGTTCCTGGTTCTGGTTCTGGTCCTGTCCCTGTTCCTGGTTCTGGTCCTGGTTCTGGTCCTGTTCCTGGTTCTGGTTCTGGTTCTGGTACCTGCTGGGAGCTTTCAGCTTGCGGCGGATCCCGATGTAGATCCTCATGGTCTTCAGGGGCCACTCCTTCTCTGGCTTGATGCTCTGCAGGGAGACGCAGAGCGGGTCAGAACCGAGCCAAACCGGATCAGAACCGGGCCTGGGGGTTCTGCCTACCCTCCGGTCCTTGAGCAGCAGCAGCTTGTGGTTCCGGATCTGGAAGGTTCTCTCCTGGAAGCGGTTCCCCTGCAGCAGCTTGGGAGGCTCCTCCCTGCAGCGCAGCAGCCCCACCTTCATGACGTCACACCTGTACGCTGGGGGGAGGAGGGGGGGTGAGCTAATACCAGACAGACAGACAGGGGGATCCAGGTGCGCCACCTACAGGTCAGGATGTTCAGGCCTTCTATAGGAACCCTCTTCACTAGCAGGTGGGCGGAGCTTGGGTCGGCCATCTTGCACCATTGCAGCGCCTGTTCCAGAACCTTCTCCTTGGGATGCAGCGGACGTTCTGGAGGACGAGAAGAACCGGGTTCATTAGATCAAAACTAGGTCCTTTTGATTAACTAATGACGTCCCTATAATGTTTAGTTGTAGTTTGGCCTCCATCCAGCAGGGGGCGTTGCTGGTCATCCTGAAGCAGAGCCGCTGAGACAGAAACAAAGATGGCGGCGATATCCCAGACTAGGGAAGCAGAGTCCGGTGTGGGTTGATAAATGCTCTTATGCGGTTCCGTTCAGAAATATAAACTCCTGAAATTTGACATGAATTCAGCTTCTGGCTCAGAAACTACTGAAGGGCTGCGAAGGCGGGAATGTGAACATGGCGGCAGCAACGGTAGATTCAGAGGGCTGCGGTGAGTTCATGAACATCATGGAGGAAAGTTTTAATACTCCAAGAGAGAGAGACCACACTACTCTGCTGACATGTTTCATTCTTTTTATCTATTCATCGACCTGTTATGTTTTATAAAAACAGTTTAATGTCTTTATTCAGTCAGTATTTAATACAGCGGACACAAGATAATGTTACAATTTAGTGATTTTTTTTTTACCCCTCCAGGGGGTATTTTGTGGCTCTAGTGCCCCTTATATGACACCAGGCTGACAGGAAACGGGGAAGACATGCGGCAAATGTCGTCGGTTCGGGAGTCGAACCCGCGATGAGGACTGAAGGTCTCCAAATACGGGTCGCGCTAACCGCTACGCCACCACGGCACGCCCTTAGTGATTTTTTAAATTTTATTTTGTGTATTGTTGTCTTCCTAAAATAACAGGGTTTTTTGCCAAGGTAATGATTATTATAATGATTATTATAATTTATTTTTTGGCTAAAACGTCTTTTGGAAAGAAAGCGGTGATATTTTTGCAGAAAGGTTTTTGTCAAAAGCCGACTGATGATATGAAAAATGAAACCCTTCATGTTATGGAAATACGGTCGAACCTGGCAGCAAAGATTAACTCCAAAATCAACAACTTGCATTCTTGGTAAGTAAAGAACTGATCAGAACTGGGTCAGAACCGGGTGAAGTGGGTCAGAACCAGTAGAAGCGGGCTCTCTCACCCAGCTGGCCGTCCTCGATGGCCTCGAAGGTCATCCAGACGTCCCTCTCTCCGGCCGGGACGTTCCTCATGTACAGAACCTGATTGGTCAGCTCCTCCGCACACATGGTGGGCGACACCTGCGGGGTCAAAGGTCACACCGTCATATTTGGCAGCACTGAAGAGGGCGGAGGGCTGGAGCTACCTTCAGAGTGACGCAGCAGTCGGGGATCTTCATCTCCAGGTAGACTTCGATGATGAGGTCGCCCGCCTGAGAGAGCTACAGACAGAACCGGATCAGAACCGACCCAGCAGAACCCACACATAAAGACAGCAAATGTTTGGTTTTCCAAGATTTAATTTTTGGAAAATCTGGATATTTTTTTTTCTTCCATCAATGTGACCTTGTGATGTCAACACGGCCAGGGCGGCCATCTTGTTTTTACAGCTTCGTCTCTGGTTTTCCAGGTAGGGAAAACACATCAGCATCAAATTACCGAGTCTGCTTAGGAGGAAGAGCTGCTCTCGTCAGATCCTGATGACTGCAGCAACCTTTTTCTCCTTGAAACTAAATTTTCCTCTTAATTTTTCTGCATTTTAACTCTAATATTTTGACTTTATTCTCATAGTTGGACCAAAACTTGAACGCTGTGAGGAAACTCCCAGGTTCTTCTCGCCTGTGTGTGCGTGTGTGTGTGTGTGTGAGAGCTGACCTGAGTGTCCTTCCAGCTGGTGATGAGGCTGATTTCCAGTTCAATCTGAGTCTGATGATCCTCGTCGATCTGAAACAGAACCACAGGTCAGCAGGTTCTCCTAAATCAGAACCACCGGGTTCCCCTCGGGTTCTCCTGCGGGTCGATCCACCTCGAATACGTCCAGGTAGTTGTCGATCAGATCCTCCACAATCTTCACCTCGTGCTCGCCCTTCCCGTCGGTCTGAAACAAGCTGGGAGCGAACAGCAGCGACAGGTTCTTGGTGCACATCTGATTCAGGTCGGCGCACTTCTGGACCCTGATGAAGACGAGATGGGTCAGAACTGAGAACTGCTCCCTCCCGCCAAAGCTGCTGATGATGGCGAAGACCCTGACCTGTAAAGATGGCTGATGAGAGCGGCCAGAGTGGTCCGGTTGACCCGAGGAAGGCTCCGGATGATCTCCTTGTAGCGGTCCAACCGGGAACGCTTCTGAGGAAGTTCTGAACGGGAAACAGTTCAGAACTGTCAACGATAATGTTGATCAGGATTCACTGCTCCAAACAGTCAGGTTCTGGTTCTGTTTCCATGGTAACAACTTCATTAAAGTTGAACCCAAACCAGAATCCTCTAGCACGCTAGCTTCATATTTAGCTAGTTAGCAAGCTAAATATTTAACTCAGAACTAAACATTTAATTGGCAACTTGTTTGGAAATTATACATTCAGCTAGCAAGCTAAATATTTATTCAGCAGGCTAGCTAGCAAGCTAAATATTTGGCAAGTTTAGTAGCTGTTTTCAAATTGTACTTTGGGAAAAATGAACTAAAACGCCCTGCAAAATGTGATTTTCCACTGGAAACTCTGATTACCCCCAGTTACAACTGAAGACGGATGTTACGTTTCAATATGGCCGCTCCTCACATCGACAGTAGTAAGCTGTAGTGGAGGCATGTTTTACAAAACTCACATGTAAAAGTGAGTTTAACATCAAGGTTACATGTAGCGCCTGCGATGATAAACTGAACAAATCAAAAGTGCTGATTGGTTATGGAAAGTAAAGCTTATCGTCATGTTGAAACCAGTTCTCCAGGCAACTGGCTTAATATTTGGCTAACATCTAAACATTTGGGAACTAAATATTTAGTGAAAAATTAAATGTTTAGTTTGGAAAATAGTTTGCAGGCTAAATATGTAGCATCCTAATTAAATATTTAGTTAGCTTGCTAGCTAAATATTTAACTTGCTAATTAAATATTTATACTCAAACTGTGATGTTTATAAATGAATAAATAGGCCTGTCACGATAACAAATTTTGCTGAGCGATTAATTGTCTCAAAAATTATTGCGATAAACGATAATATTGTCTGAAGACCTTTTTACACTGATTTAATGGAAATGACGTAATAATGATGTGATTTCCTGCCAAAGATAGATACACTTTATTTTCAATATAATATTTAACACTGGAGCTGATAAACAAAATAAACAAAACAACCAAAAACAAAATGGATTCTCAGTCTCCATTAACAAAAAACTTTACTTGAATAAAAACTAAACAACATAAAGCCAAAGTGGAAATAAATACTGCATTCAACCAAAAGAGGGCAGATTATGAAGTCTGTATATTATGTTGCCCTTCAGTAATAATTAGATTTAAATAGAGAAGATGGGCACATCGACTACCTGATGCAATAATTCACACTACATGATTTTTTGCTCCTATTTTTCCCCTTACAACAATCTTAGATCGTTGGTCTTTCTAAGATTGTGTGGTGTGTTACGGTAGATCGTCGTTGCCGCTCCGATCTAAATCAGGGTTTTCCCCGACTGGGAGCTTAACCAGCCTGTTGAATGTGACAGGCAGCCAATCAGAAAGCCAGGATTCTCCTCCGTGTTTTCTGAGGGGAAATTACGGAGGGGAATCCCGAACAGCTGATACGGCGCAACCCGAAGTCCAGCGGACATTGGAGATGATATGTGGAAACAACATTAATGTTTATTCAACATGCAAAGAATATAGAAATGACAAGAGGAGGAGTTGGAGCGAAATTGTTACTGCAGTTGATAAACCCGGTAACTTTTCAGCTGTTTACAATCGGCGCCCCCTAGAGGAGTGTTCTGCACGGAGCAGGACTCACTGGCTGCCTCCTGCCACAGCGGGTGCAGTTCGGCCATGAAGATCGGGTCGTCGATCTCTCTGAAGAACCTCTTCAGAACGTCCGTCACATCTTCAATGAAGTGGTCGCCGATCCGCAGTTTGACGTTCCGGGCGTCTTTCCGGAACTCGTCCATCAGCAGCCGGATCCTGGATTTGGCTCCGTTCTTCCTGTAGATCCCTTCATGGCCCAGACCTGCAGGGAACCAGAACCGTGAGCCGAGAGGTTCTGTAGCCGGCCGGGTCCGGAGCGGTTCTGCTCACCGTACTGCGTGATGAAGGCGATGCAGCTGTCCACGATGATGGGAATGTCGTTGCGGCTCATCTGCTGCTCCCGCAGCGCGTTCCCTTTCCCGCCTGCCGCCTGCCGGATGTCCAAGAGCCACAGCGAGAAGTCGGAGCGACACACACCCTGCAGGTGTAGAGTCCTGACCAGAACAGAACTGGAGATGAACCCGAACAGAACCTGAACAGAACCGGTAAGACACGGTGGAGCCGGATTGCACCTTGTCTCACCTTCCCTTCTCCACCAGAACCAGGATGTCTTTCTTCTCCTGATTCTCACTCTCCGAGGTGATACCTTCAACACAAACACAGACACTGAAACCACTAGAACCAGAACCCAGACCAGGACCCGGACCGGGACACTGACTCAGTTCCTGCAGCCGGTTCAGGTTGACGATGTCCTCGGCCGCGCCGTCGGTCCGGGGACAGACGAACAGGTTGGACTTCTGCAGGACGAAGTAGGCCTCTTTCCACTGCTGCGGGTCCAACATGGCCCGGTACCGCAGCAGCCCGACACGCTCAAACTCCCGGGTCAGCAGGCAGTGACAGCTGAGCGGTGTGGCGGCCTGCCGACCACAGCGGAACAGAATCCACTTATTCTCCTTATTTTTCTCACAGACTTACAGGATCTGATCAGATACGTTTGTTCTGGTTTCTGTGGATCCGAACAGAACCAAAACCAAGACGTGAGGCGGGTCAGACCTGTCCGATGGCTTTGGTCCAGCTGTGCAGCTCGTCGGCCGTCTCTAACCCGAACAGGAACAGCTTCTCCGACGCCACGTACAACTCAAAGGTGTAGCGGAACCTGCAGGATGGACCGAGTAGAACCGTCAGGATCGGACCAAGCAGAACCGTTGTGTTCAGACGGAGCCCTGCAGGGGGCGGCGTGGAGCTGAACACCGACCTGTCGATGAAGCCATTGTTGTTGCTGGCGGAATCGGGTCGGCCGACTCCCAGACACACAATGTCCTTCGCGTCGATCTGCAGGCACGGTTCGGCCGAGTGGTCCGACTCGTACAGAACCAGGGACCGGTCCACGGAGCACCAGAACTTCTGGAAGTCTGAAAGGAGAACAGATTGGGTTTGTTGCCGCAGCAGAACACGGCCCAGACCGGTCTGGTCGCTTGGCGGTTCGTTCTTCAGGAGTTGTCCGACCTTCCCGGGTTTTCCTGGACAGCGTCCCCCTGCTGAGCGAAGACGCCTTGTAGAGGAAGCCGGAGTGAAGGACGGGCTGCATGATCTCATCGTACACGCTGGGATCTGCAACCAGAGCCAGACGGCCGTTCAGTCATTTCCTGTTCCATCGTCCGGTCCCTGATTGGACCAGAGCCACGCAGCCTCTCCATGGTGTGACGCTCCCTGCTGCAGCTAGGGGGCGCCCTGCAGTCAGCGGGTTGGAGAGCTAAACTCTCTGTGTCTGACCAACTCCTTCAGGAGGATCGGCCCCAACGGTCAGACTGGCTAAACCACATCTACTGAGCAGCTGGTGCTGCAAGTTTATAACCTCTGGTAACTTAGTAACCGCTAGCTACCATCAGGAACCGCTAGTAAACATTAGGAACTGTTTGTAACTGTTTGTCAGTAACCTTCATTAATTGTCAGTAACATTAGTAACCATCATTAACTGTTTATTTGTTGAGTTTAAAAATGTTTTGTTTGCATCCTGTGACTGATTTTTAAGATCTTCTGTAATCAGTTTTAAAGTTTCCTCTTGATTTTAACGAGCGGTTCTGCTCTGACCGACCTCATGGCACCAGGAGCTTCACCTGCAGAGCTCAGCTGCTGCCGCCGCTGCTGGAGGTCGTCCGGGTCGCCGGCGAGCCGGGCCGCCTCCAAGAAAATCTGAGTGACAGTTTTCAGGAGCGTCTGCTCAGAGACGGCGGAGCAGAGGACCTGCGGGACACACGGAGAACGAGGCGTTCACTGCCGCGGGACAAACGGCTGCCAGCTGAGCGGGTCACAAACCCAGAAACATGTTAAAGCTCATCAGTCTGATAATGAAGCAGCCTCCCTGCAGATGTGACAGGGAAACCCCTCCAGGCTGACCTTCAGCAGCTCCTCCTGGCCGCTGAACGCCGGGTGGACCCGGCGGAACCGGCCCTCTCTGTACTTCTGAGTGATGAAATCCCGCCGCTGCTCAGGCGATGCGTCACGGTCCAGCTCCTCGGACACAGGGAGGCGCGCCGCCCAGAAGTCATTGGCCCGGTCGTTCCCCAGCATGATGAACAGCTGACACACACACACACACACCGCGTCAGAACTTCCTCCAGCGGATCAGAACCTGCAACCCCACCTAGACGGATGATGGAGGCTCACCTGAACAATCTCGTTGCTCCAGACGCTGGTGTCGAGTTTCAGACTCTGAACCTTAGAGACCATCGTCCCCAGACCTCTATGCTGCCCTGCACACACACACACACACACACACACACACACACACACACACACACACACACACACACACACACACACACACACACACACACACACACAGTACGTCTTTCTATCTTCAAAGACCTTGACAAAGACTTCCATGTTTTTCCATAACGTGACCTTTGACCCTAAAACAGGAGAAGTAACCGCCGGATACTCTGGACCGGCTACTGACCGTCAGATCGGTTCTGACCCAGAAGTTGCTCTACTGGGCCTACCTGCACAGTTCTTACAGATGACCACACACAGGTTGATGGAGGCCCAGTCCGGGTTCTGGGCCTTGCAGTCAGCGCAGGTCCGGTTGGACCGGTTGGACCAGATCTTCTCGGCGACCTCGTAGTCCGACAGCGTCTCGGCGATGGCTTCCTGCAGCGCCTCCATCCAGTCCCGCTTGTCGCGGTCCGACTCGGCCGTGAAGCTGGAGAGAGAGGGAGGAAGGGTCTGATGTGAACCGGGTCACCAGAACCTCACCTGGGGAGGGGATCTACCTGGAGGGGCAGGGCCTACCTGAAGGTTTTATACGGCGTGATGAGGTCGAAGCTCCGGTGTTTCCCGTCCCGGATTGTTGCTCCGCGGGCCTCGATGACGGTGATGCCGATCCCGTTCCTGAAGCACTGCGGACAGAGACCGGACCAGAACACCACTGTGTCAATTCCTGTCACCTTTGACCCCTTCCTCACCTGCCGGCAGGTCGGCTCACCTGCTCGCTCTTGTGGAGCCAGATCTGGTCGGTGTTGATGGCGGCGTAAACTCTGGACTTGGTTCCTTTGAGCTCCAGGGCGCCGTGTTTCTGGCAGTGTGATCCGGGTCCGAAGCGGCGCCGCCCAAACACCTGGTGGTCCCGGACGTGTTCCTGCAGGGTGGCCACCCAACGCCGCCTAAGTGCTGCCATGGCACAGCAGGAAGCAGTCGTCACCATGGCAACAGCAGAAACAGGAAGGAACTGAGCTCTTAGGTTTTTAAACTCCGCCCCCAAACGGTTCGGTTTTAGTTTCAGTCTGAATTTGGTTCTTATGATTCATTTGGACAGTTCTTTTAAAACATTCACCGTGTAGAGCACCCCCACAGCATCATGCTGCCACCACCACGTTTGAAAGTGAAACATTTTGAAAACAAAACTCGTTTCAGGTTTTTTTTGACCATATAAATTTTATATATACATATTTATCCACACATAGATGGATAGATTTATAGATAGCTCCCACTAAGTGGAAGTGATCCACGCCACTGTGATCCACCATCTTGGTAGGTAAACTCAGAGCGCACCTGAATCATGGCCTCCAGACCAACAAAAAGAAAATACATCGACTCTCTTAACTAATGAAGAGAAATTAACAAAATGCTTCGGGATGGACCTGTATGAGACACAGAATGTGGCTTATTTCCTGTTTCCATAGCAACTTAATAGCAACTGTCATGACAGCTATGGATACCTACCAAGATGGCTGTCAGCTATAAAGTTCCTGGATGTGTGACATCACATAAGAACTATTAATTCACTAAAGGTGAGGTGGAAACACATTTTCAGGAAAAGTATGACGAAGCGAATGCTGCCATCTACTGGTGGGTCTCCACCTTAATAGAGGAACCACAGTGGAAACTATGCTAGCTAGCAACCTCTACTTACAGGAAGTAGTAGCATCGGATGACATCACGCTCTGTAACCAGCAGACGGAAACACCAGAAGTTCACCTTTTTGTTCTTTTTAGAAACTTTTAAAAGTTTCCCCAAAGTTGCCTGACAGTCAGATGGACACATGACTCATGGATAGATTTAGATCAATTATGTCAGTTTAAACCGGACAAGGTGCATGAAAACTTGTGGCTGTAAATGGACCTTCAGCAGGAAGCAGAATCATTAACTTCCTGTCTGCGAGTCTCACTTTCGTTTTCGGTCCGAAACACGAAGATCCGGTGACTCGTCACGATCTCAAACTTGTTGTCTTTGGCTGGGCGGGCCATCTGGATGGCAGCCAATGGGATCACTCCTTTAGGGTAAACATCCTGAAAGAACACAGAGGGGAGAAGTCAAAGGTCAAACACCTGAAGCAGCTGGAGAGCTGATGGCAGGAGATTTCCTGAACCAAACGGTTCTTCTTTTTGTCTGTTGACTTATTTGTTATATTTTATTTTCTGGAAGGGTTCTGTGTTCCTCCTTTGGTCAGACCGACCCAAAATGACCCGGTTTGACCCGGTGATGTTGATCTGAACCGGACAGGGATTCCTACCTTCTCACTGCCGAAGTACATCAGATTTTTCCCGTCAAACTTCACAAAACGTTTCTGGAAAACATAATTCCTGAAACAAAGAAACATCTGGATTAACAGGCCGACCCAAACCCGACACGACCTCTGGTTCCGATTCAAACGCAGCGCACCCACCCCGCCCCGCCCCGCCCTCAGCCTGAAGAGGACAGACACACCCAGCAGAGGAGGAAGAGGAGGAAGAGGAGAGGCAGCTCCACAGGCAGGAGGAGACACAGGGAGGAGCAAAGAGGAGGAGACGCAGCACAACACCCACCGATGACCTCCGACCCCTGAACACACACACACACACACACACACACACACACACACACACACACACAGAAACCTGTGAAGCCAGGTGAGAAAAACAAAGCCCAGTTTGAGCAGGTATGGAAATCAAACGCGCCTCTGTGTTGGCATGGAGACGATTACAGAAAGAGTTCAGAAAATGTAATATTTCAGCGAAACCTTTCGCATGCGGACACAAGCTTTGGTAAAGTTATTTTATCTATATGGCACATTTTCAGCAAGAACGCTAGCTAATGAAAAATTCAAGATGGCCGTAAAGTGTGCCAATATTTACCCCAGATGAATTATTTTGGTGTCGGATCAAATCTGGACACATATTATGTATGAAGCACCTCCCAGTTGTCCCTTTGTATAAATCAAACGCACCCCTGTGGCGACAGTTTGTCCAGGCAGCCGCTGATGATGGGCGGGGCTCTCTCGGTCAGGGAGGCGTAGCTGGCGTAGGGCGAGATGGTGAGGTCGTCGTCCGCCTCGGGAGGGAAGGAGGAGCAGCGGAGAGGGGGCGGAGCTTCGCCCACGGCGCTGAAACCCGGAGCGTCTCCGGAGAGAAACGCCTGCGACAGCCGCTCCGTCCAGGAGAACTTGTGGCTCCTGGAGGTGGAAACAGAGTTTGGTGATCTGGTTCTGACCCGGATCAGTATTCAGAACCATAAACCCGGCTTCTCTCTGGTTCAGAACCTGATCTGATAAATGGACCCGGTTTATTCAGTCCTGATCTGGAGGAAAGACAGATCTGCTGACTGGAGAACTTTAGGGCTGTGGTTCTGAGAAGGTTCTGGTAAACTGGACCTGGATTAGGAATCCCTGCAGATGACCCAATTCTCTGACTGACTGAAAGGAGCTAAATCCCAAACATTCCCAGTTCTGGTGGTCCAGCAGAACCTGTTCCTGGTTCTGGTTTGTTCAGCTTTACCCATGATCCTCGGCGGCTCTCCCCTCCTCTGCCCGGGCTTCTGTGCCGTCGGATCGGCTCCGGTCGCTCTGCAGAACAAACCGGTCGGTCAGCACACGGTGAGGCAGGGGCGGGGTGGGGGCGGGGCTTGGCGTCTCACCTCAGAGGCGGTCGGCGACCTCCGGCTCTGGAAAACGGCCTCGCAGTACGGACTGATCTCCTCTGGGTCGTCTGTGGAGGCTGGAAGTCAGAAGACAAAGATTGGACTGGGTCAGGTTCTGGTTCTGCTGTGATCCAAAAGTTTCAGAACCACCAGAACCCAGACTGACCTCTGGCGGATCCTGAGGAGTTGTTGCTCAAAGTGCTGCCACTGAAAACCCAAATAATCACTGTTGTTACTACAGTCGTTTCTGTGCCTCCATGAATGGTTTTGTTTTAAAACTTTGTTGCTGTTCAAACGTCAAAATGATGAAAATAAAAATCATGTTTAAGCATTTGGTCAAATATTCCAACCTCAACCACATCCAACGTCAGTGTCTGACCTCACCGACACCCTCATGTAACAAGCATGGATCCTGGAGACCCACCTGTTCCTGTCCAAGTTCTGGTTCTGGTCCGGATTTCTGGGCGGTGTCGGCGGAGCTGCCTGTTGGCTGCAGTAACTCCTCCCTCCACTGGGGGCAGCAGAGCTGGGATTGGTGCCCCAGTAGATCTCGTTGGAGACCATCTCCATGCTCCCCCCTCCGGGAGAACCCGACGACCCAGAGAGTCTGGTACCGTCCAAACTTCCTGGTCGGCCCGGAAGAGACGATAGCGGTTGCCTCTCTGCGGAGGAGGGGGGCGGAGTCAGGGAGGCGGCGGGGCCGCGGCTCAACCTTGGCGGGACGGGCGGTACCGACCCGGCTGCGTCGGACAGAGAGAGGCTGCGGCCGGGCCGGGTTCTGCCCACCTGGCTGGGTCTGCGGCCGTCTGTGGGCGTGGCCTGTGAGGTGGGCATGGCCTGTGAGGTCAGACCTTCCAGCACAGTGAAGCAGATGGATTCCTGGGAAAGCCTCCGGTCCGCTGGCGCCGCCACGTCCGGTGCAGTGCTGAATTGGACCGGCGCCGTCCTGCGGCGGTTGAAGACGGTTCTGGGTTTGGGGACGGGTTTCATGGCCGGGCCGTTCCTGCGGTCCAGGCTGGCTGCGCTTCCTGGTGCGAGCGCTCGGCGGCGCGACGTGGCGATGCTTCCTTCCTGCGACGGGTCACATGGGAGACCTGCGCTCTGATTGGCTCGTTGGGCCTCCCTCCGCTGGATGAGGCTGACCAGGCGCAGGATCCTCTTCCTGTGTCCCGTGGCGGCTACGCCCAGACTGACCAGAGCGTCATGGTCCAGGTGGGCGCAGTCTCTGGCCAACAGCAGGCCAGCTCGGCGGAAGGTGTCCAGGTACCTGCAGGGAGTCGCGCTGAAGGTCAGACGGTGTCTAAGGGTCAAAGGATGCCACATGGCGGCGGCCTCACCTGTCCAGGTGGATGGAGGCCAGGAAGGTTTCAACCGCTGAGCTTCCGTCCAGCGTTGCCATGGTGACCAGCATGGAGTCTGGACCGGGCTTCATCTCCTCCGCCAGCAGGAAGCTCTGCGGCCATCACGGACCTACAGCCGGGCCGGACGGCAGCTGCTCATCTGAGGGAGACAGAACCGACCCGTTACCCTGGGAACCAGAACCAACAGGAAAATCTCAGACCAGAACCAGAACATCTGGACCTAGGTTCTGGTTTTGGAGGATCCTGAAGTCATTTTTTTGCAGTGAATTTCATTCAGAGTAAAGAGACTGGATTTTAAAAGCACACCACACTTTTCAGATTTTTCCCCAGTTCTTCTAACATTTGTTTTGGTCGGTCACAGAAACTCCAGACACAGCCGACCTTTGACCTCTGTGGAGCAAGAGCAGGGTCTGAACCCTAAAACATTCCACCCAACAGGAAGTAACATGACCTCAGGACATTCCAGCTCCAGGAGCGGCCCAGTTCCTCACCAGAACCAGAACCAACACAGGCACAGGTCTTCCTTTGTTAGCGACCCGCCCTGCAGCTCAGAGCTACATCCTCAGGGGCACTCCCTGCATCCGGCGAGGGTGTGTGTGTGTGTGTGTGTGTGGGCTGTAGGATGTGATTGCTCAGAGACAGACAGGCCGGATCGGACCCGGCTGAGGCAGAACCTTCCGTCACTTTGTTCTGTAGAACTTCTTTAACCATTAAATTGAATTAATTAATTTAATAGATTTTAGCAACTTCAACGATTTAATTGTTGTTTTTCGTTGTTTTTTTCTATCCAGTCGTCCCGAGATGGAACCTTTGTGTTTGCATGTTTCTGGTACGACCGTAAATCTGATGCACAGATAACAGCTGGATGGAAGCGGCTTCTCTCGTTAATTTCTACTTCAATTGATCTGATTGGATGCTGGAAAAGGCTGTTGTGTGTTACCAGTGATGGCATAGTTACTTTGAAAAGTAACTTTAATCGGATTACTGATTACTCCTTGAAAAAGTAACTTGGATTACTGATTACTTGATTTGGAAAGTAACTCAGTTACACTAAAAGTAACTTTTTTAGTTACTTTCAGCAGCTGCCAACAACAACGCTGTGAAAATTACGTTGAGCTTGGCCAATATTTAGCTTCAAGTTATTTCATAACGGTAACATCAACAATGTCTCCATTTCTAAGGTTGAACTGAAGGGAGCCTGTTTAACGGTTACAACAGTACAAAACAACTTTAGTCATTTTAGCCTGTTTTTCTGTGTTGCACTATTATCTGGAAAACTAAGTAGGATTTGATTTCCCCCCCTCCCTGCCCCAGCCTCCAGGTTCTGCGTTACGGCCCTGTGTTTGCTGTCGCAGCGCAGCAAACCTCCCACGACTCCACAACTCAGATGGCTCCTGCACAGATTTGTGACACTTATCTTAATATTAATGATTATAATGGCGTTTAGTTGCACAGCATTACGGACTCGATCATTCGTGGCTGTTTTCACGTTTATTGCGCTGCTCATCTTAGTCTCCATGTTTTCTGGAGCGCAGCGCGAAGCGCGACGTCGTTCACAGGCTATATATTAACTTGACATTAACAAAGATGCAGCGGGACGGATCATCTGGGAAATGATGGACAAGGAGAGTCGGACTAAAACTACCTGGACGTCAGACACATTCTGGGGTTTCTGTCTGCTTATTTCCAAGCCCAAAACCGCGACTCATTAAATTAGCAAGCGACTTTAGAAAAAACAAGCCCAAAGGTGCTTATAATAATCGGACTTGGCGACAGAAACTCAAAATAGTTCCTGTTTTTCCAGCAACAAAATGCGCATCTCTCTCCATCGTTTGTTTGTGTCGCTGCGGATACTGTCGCACGGAAACGGCGGTCGCTAATCAAGATTCATAGAGCAAATCAAATTAAATTACAACAGAAAATAGTAACGCAAAGTGGTTTCGATACTGACATCACTGGGTGTTAGCCTATCAGAAGCAAATGCTTTAAATGTCTGAAGTTAATCATTTTCTGATAACTTATCAGAAGGTTGATAGGCCGATATCAGCCTATATACAGCATCTGGATGCTAAGATGTAGCTAAAGCTAATGTCAGCGTCCACAGTCCAAATTCCTGAAGAATCTCCATGAATAATCAGAGAAACTCTGGAAAGATGCACGGATAGAAAAACACTAATCAGATCCTGAAGACCAGATTAAAATCTACAAATGTAAAAACTGTAAATATTTTAATATTTATTAATATATTAGTATCATTTATTCAGTAATATAGCAGCAAAAGGGGTTTGGAATTGTAAATGGTGCTGATTTTGTGATTAGTTTCAGACTCCCCTATCCGCCTATTTCCACACGAGCCTAGCAGAACTTAGCAGAACCTCCAGCTTCCTGCAGGTCCATCGGGCTCAGCACCACTGGTACCAGAGTGCACTCAGGTCAGGTTCTGTTGGGTTTTTCTGACCGACTGATAAGAGGTTAAGCAGAACTTTGTAGTGGAAGGAAAATCATTTATGCAACCAGAGATCTGAAAAGTGTGGCGTCACGCGGTAGATCCCTTCCTGCTGAAGGGCAAAAAGCTGCTGGCATCAGTTGTAGCTGTTCAGTTGTCATTACAACACGTTGAATATTTATGCGTCCGATATATAAAAGAAAATAGGTAACAGGGCTTTGTTACACTATAACTAGATAACAAGGTGAGGAAGAAGTTTAAAAAAATAGCAAGGGAGAGGGAAGTAGGTCAATTATGCTAGCTCACCTGTGACAACCTTAACATGTGGATGTGCTGCAGAATTCAGTTACAGTTCAGTAAAAATAAAAATATGTGATTTAACACCAACTCTGACAGATAATCAGGTGTTTAAATGAGCTAATCAACCACTGCTGGATCCGCTAATAGTAGCGGTGGCTAATCTAGCGCAGCGATCACTCAGTAATAATTACAAAATAAACATTGAAAATGAAAACGGACTGAATTTTCTGTTCTTTGTGTTGAAAATGTTTGAGTGTTTTTGGTGGGGAATCTTGAAACTAGTAGAGCTGTTATCAGTCAGTTGCCATGGCAACGGGTCTGCGTATAGCGTAGCCAACACAAAGAGCAAGAAAAAGTTAGAATACCCAGCGAAGTCGAGTGGTTTATTTTTCCTTTGCTGTGGCGAAGGGAATTAATTCTGTACTGAATTAATCATACCAACATCTCCAGCTTTCTCTTAGTCAACCGGATTGTAAAAGAATCGTCTCCTCGCCCTCGGCTTTGTGCGCATTCACAAAATGTCCAGATGTAAACAAAAACATGCAACGGATCCATAAACAGTTTTAGTCAGAACCAGGTCTCGCTGCAGGTCCGAGTCTGTAAAGAGGAAACGTCTCGGCCCAAAACTGTAGAATCTCTGCCTGATCAGAACCAGTTCAGCTCTCCATCAGCAGGTTCTGACCTAGAACCTGCTCCTGCATCAGAACCTTCTGGGTCAGAGGACCCGAGAGCAACAGCAGAAAAGAGATCCTGAGAACAATGAGAACAAAAATATCCGCAGAGCGAGGTCAGCTGCGTCCAGCGAGAAGACAAAGCCCAGCAGGAAGTGAGTCACTGCCACTTCCTCCTCTCAACCTTTCCTTCATCCAGACCGCAGCAGCTGCTCCGATCCCAGACCAGCCAGAACCGGGCCAGAACACAGATCCAGGTCAGCCAGAACCCGGACCTTTGCCGGTTTCTCAGAAACTCACCAGCATAGGTGAACAGGAAGTGGTTTTCAGCATGTGGATCATTCCAGACACTGGTTCCTTCTCCCAGTACCGGGTCAATGGGCTCAGCTAGAACCAAACCCAGGCTCAGAGCCCCACATCTGACCCGTCTGGCCTGGCAGAACTGGAGCAGAACCCTGGCATCGGACAGGAGGTTGTGGTCTAAAAGAGGAGTAGAGGAAGTCTGTAGCAGCTTCTCTCCCTGTTAGTCAGACGCTCACAGGACGGGCTGAGTCAGCGCCGCTTCAGGCCCAGACACACAACTTTTACTGCCAGGTTCTGACCCGGTCCAGGCTCCGGGTCGAACCCAAGAGCAGCTGGAGTGCCGTGTTGGTGAGAATACTCAAGAAGTGAGGCAGGAAGTTGGTGAGAGCCGCAGAACGAGGAAACACAGCGGGAGGATACGCCACTCCCATCCAACTTCCAGATCCAAACGCAGCTGGAAGACGGGAAGGATCGGATCAGAACCAAGGTTCAAAATTCAGATTGATGGACTGAAACTCCAAATACAGACAAATGGCCAAAGGTCAATCTGATCCTCCACACAGTTTATATTGTCAGTCACTGAAATCACAGCACTGATGTCATCTCCACGAGGCTGGCAGAGAGCGATCCAATCAGTTGCTTCAAACCAGCCTGCCGGGCCTCTTCTGCTCCCTGTCACCATTTCATAGCAGCCATCTTCCCAGCAGGTCGTCTCTTCACCAGAGATTCATATTCAGAGCAGAGAGGAACCAGATCATGGTCCCATCTCCCCAGAGGAGGTTTTGGTTTGGAGACGTTAGCATCCTTAGCATCGTTTTCTCTGGTGGAGCAGCCGACAAACTGGTGAAAAGTTGAGAGGCCTGATTAAAATCACCAGATATTGCCACAAATGCGTTGGAGTGTTGTGTCTGTATCCTAGCAACAACAGAGCTGATGACATCACATGCATCATCGGCAGCCACTGAGGGTGGAACGTAAACAGCTGCCAAAACAACACAGACTACAGCCCAGTTCACACCACACGATTTTACAATTTTCCAAACCTGAGACACTAGCAGACAATAAACCGTAGGTGTATCGGGTCGGACCGGGTCGGACCGGCCGTGTGTCCAGCCACAAGGCAAGAGCAACACACCACATGAACTGATTTCTCTCACCGACATTCAGATTCCAGACAGGAAGTCCCGTAAAACCCCAAACAGACGTGAATTTAGAGTAAACCAACACGGTTTAGTAGAAGCAACAGATAGTTTGTGAGCTTATCTTAAAAGATGTAACAAAAAGAAAAGGACGGGGCTTTATTTGCTGCACTGTGATGTGGAGGTGAGTTTGTTTTTCCAACGTCACCATTTATGTGTTTAGATTGTTTTCTGTTTTGTCGTTTCTTTAACCTTCATCAGTTAATTAGTATTTCCCATGTTAATGTTTAAAATTACATTGAGAACAATGGGCACAAAATAATGGCTACAAGTCCAGTTAACTAGTTTTAAAACCAGCATTAATCAAAGTTTTACTACCTGCAGTGCATGTGGATTCATGACGTAAAGTCCTGACTGGATGAACAACCTTCTCTTTATAACCTTTATGTCACGTTAATGATGAAAAGTTAGCGGGTTCATCAACTGCTCTACCAGTTTCCCTCCAGTTCCTCTGCTGGTCATTTCTGTACGAAATGCTGAATAAACATTCATGATGTTTCCACATATCATCTCTGATGTCTCGGACTCTCGGCTGCGCCATGTTTGGGATTCCCCTCCGTTCTCACGTCACCGTTCTGATTGGCTACCTGTCGCATTCAGCAGGCTGCGTTAACGCTCCCAGTCAGGGAAAACCTGCCAACATGTTGGATCGGAGCGGCAGCACCACAGGCAGGATGGTCGGTTATCGCGAGAGACAATCTTGGAACGTCGAATGTCCTCAGATTGTCTTAAGGGGAAAATCAGGGTAGTGTGATCTGGGCTTAAGGTACCGAAACAATGACCTTTGACCCCATAACAGCCTGCAGGAAGCGTGGACTGACTTTGATTAGGGTTTTCCTCCCTGCTTGGCTGTAGAACCAGAACCAGGACAACTTTCCAGAACCGATGGAACCTTGAAGGTGATTCTGTACTCTGCAGCAGATCCAAAACACCAGCAGCTCTACATATGAAGGTAGTTCAGTGGCCTAGTCAAAGTCCAGACTGAGATCGCGTTAAGATGCTGCAGCCTGACGTCAACAGGCTGGAAAACCCTCTAATGAGAAGGTCAAAGTTCATCCTCTGGGATGGGCGGAGGCGACTAGTTGTTGGGTTAGGGTGTGAATCCACAAAGGGTCCAGTCGGTTCTGAGAGACGAACACGGCCTGGCTTGATCCGGCCCGCTTCAGGAACAGCATTCCGGCCCCCGTTGCTTATCTGGGATCCGTAAATCTGCAGCAGAACCAAACGCAGGATGCATCCGGGCCGGGTCAGGACGTCCTCTAAGCAGGAAACCCCGATCGGATCAGAACCGCAGAGTTATCACCGTCTGAATTCCCAGGATTCCTGGAAAAGTCCAGTCGGGATCAGAGCCGGCTGGTCCGGTTCTGAGGCCTCTGACCCGGAACGGCAGAACCTTCTGGATCCACAACCAGCCGGTCTACAGAACCGTTTCAGAACCTCCTCACCTCCAGGTGTTTCTCTGACTCCGCCCTCTTAGAGATGTCCAGGTGTGGGGCTCCGGGTATATATATATATATATATATATATATATATATATATATATATATATATATATATATATATATATACTGGGAGTACTGGGAGCAGTGAACTGGTTGTGGCTTCAGCTGGCGCTCCAGCGAGGCTCAGAGGACAGAACAACGGAGACGCTGTTCCACCGAGAACAGAGCGCCGATTGTTCCTGACCGACTGGAGACACACACTGGGAGGACTGGGAGGACTGGGCCAGAACAGCCCGGCTGCAGACTGGTTCCTCTGGTTCTGGAGCTGCTGGGTCCGGTTCCTCCATCGGCCTCCAGTTGAGTCATGTGATCGGCGGTTCTGCTGATCTGATTGGCCGATCGGACCATTGATCCGGTGATGGAAGCAGTCTGGAGGTTTTGGTTCTGGTTCTGCTCCAGTCCTTCCAGTCAGTTAAGTTGGACTTGCAGCTTCCAGAACTAATCCAACAAATAGATCCCAGATCCTGGATCAGAACCACAGACTGACCTGAATGGAGGACCTGGAAGGTTCTCTTCAGGAGAGATGGAGCTCATCAGAACCTCAACAGATTCTGGAGTAAACCCACAGAACCAGACGAGACGAGACGCTGCAGATGCTCTATCAGTCTGCTGAGAGCAGAACCAGAACCAGAACCTGAACAGGCTCAACAACCTGATAAAGAAGGCTGGTTCTGGTTCTGTTTGGTTCTGACTGTGGAACCTCTGGAAGTGACGATGCATAGAAGGATTCTTCAGAAAAACGTCTCCATCAGCCTGTCTTTGGTCAGAGGCTTCTCCAGACTCGCTGCGACACAGACTGCTGCAGGACGGATCAACAGCCAATCAGTAAAGGACGTTTGATTCCAACACCTGAACCCAGAGTTCACCTGTTGACTCTTCATCATCTTCTTCTTCCTCTCACACCTGAAGGAGTTCTGACTGATCTGGGCTCAGAAACCAGAACTGGACCTGCAGTCAGAACCCGAGACCACGCCCTCACCTGTCCAGGTGTTCTCAGCGGACCGTTCAGCCCAACAAGCTCCAGACTTCCAGAACCGGGCCTGTCAGGATCTGGGTTTTACCTGCTCTGGTTCTGGTTCCGATTGGACCTGGAACCTGCTCTGGTTCTGGTTCTGACTGAACCTGGACCCTGCTTTGCCCCCATGTGTTCAGTACCAGAACCGGTTCGGTCCGCTGTCTCCCTCCCAGTCTCAGTAAACTGGTTCTAACTTTCTCACCTCTGATCCGGTCTGCTCTGTGATCCGGTCCAGTCCGGTTCCTGGTTCTGGTCCGGCTCTGAGGTTCCCTGCTGGTGTCGGGTCCGGTAAATCCGCCAGTAAAGCCCGGAGTCGGGCTGGGTCGGACTGGGAACTCTGGGAGGAGAAGCTCCGCTCTGACCGGAGGAAAACAGCTACCGGCAATGTTAAACGGCTGTAGCTTCCGGTCTCTTTCACAATAAGAGGCGCCAATCTGCGCATCGCTTCCGGTTGAGATAAATCTGATGTAAGACTCAGACCAGTTATCAGATTTATCTGAGCAGGGAGCAGAATATCAGCTTATAGCTTCACCGGGTCATAAGACATGAAATAAAATAAATTAAAATAAAAGTAAATAGAAAGATATTTAAATTTGACCTTAAATTATTGTTTAATGTTAAAATGAGAATATGATTTTCATTTGTTTATTGCCCAGTTCAAATCAGACTGAAATCTCAGAAAAATGAACAGAAACACTTTTGATCAGCTAATTATGTGAATATTGATTAGTTATAAATGTAACCTGGTGTAACCTGGTTTGGACCTGATGTAACCTGGTTTGGACCTGGTTTGGACCTAATGTAACCTGGTTTGGACCTGGTTTGGACCTAATGTAACCTGGTTTGGACCTGATGTAACCTGGTTTGGACCTGATGTAACCTGGTTTGGACCTGATGTAACCTGGTTTCTACCTGGTTTGGACCTGATGTAACCTGGTTTGGACCTGATGTAACCTGGTTTCTACCTGGTTTGGACCTGATGTAACCTGTCCATCTGAATTGGTGCTAGCAGACGGTCATCTACCTCCCAGCTGGTCAGCTGCAGATGCTTGTTTCTGAGCTGCCCGGTGCAGAGGAAGTCCTGCAGGACGCGGCGTCCTGTCCTCAGCGGTGAGAAGCTGATGGTGGTGGAGTTTCCTCCTGGCCCAGCAGACAGGAAACAGGAAGCGGCTGAGACAATAAGCGGCATTCCTCAGCGGCTGACGGAGGAAACGATCACATGGAGTTTTCCTCATCAGGGCAGGAAGAGCAGCCAGAGCTGCTCCTCATCATCATCTTGGATTCTTACAGCTCTACCGGTAGAACTGGTTCCCCACAGCGCCACCCTGTGGACACCCTGCTGTTCCTACAGCTCATGTTGAACCAGATCCTCTGAACAAACATCACCGGGTTTAATCTGTTGATTCTCAGAGAAATTTAACAACCAAATATTCTCATTATTTAGATTTAATTCTTTACTTTTTATAAGCTTTTTTATTGATGTTTTGCTGTAAATGTGTTTCTGATGAAGAGCGGAGCTAAGACTGCTGCAGTCAGTGAACACAGACACACATTTACCTAAAGGCAACCCAACCAAACAGTTATGTTGGACTTGAGTCCTGAATCTGAGCAAACAGAGGCTGCATGTGGGATTCTCCAAGGCTCGGTTCTTAACCTCTTTTATTCAACACATTAAGCCTTTAATCATTTCCTGCTGGGCATTAGGTCACTTCCTGTTGGCTAAAGGATGGAGCTTTAGATGTTGTTCATCTTTCTGGACCTAAACGGTTTTATCAGCTCTGAGTCATGTGGACTCGTCAGGCCCTGTTCAGTCCGTAATCCCAGAACCAGAACTCATTGGCTCCGGATTTACCTCTATGATCAGGAAAGACAGAAACCTTTCAAAGTTATCAGTTTTTAGATGTTCAACTGATTAAAATTGACATTTTAAACTAAAGCTTTTTTCCTCATCTTGGTCTTCTGCTAGTTTTCTTCTGGCAGGTGTCCACCAGAGGGCGCTGCAGGCCAGGCAAATCCTGAAGTTCCTGCAGAAACAAGCGGCTGCTGATGAGCTACAGTCACAGATTAACAGCAATAATCTGGATTATTTAGCCTTTTAGAAGAGAGAAAAGAACTGAGTTCATGTTTCAAAGTCATATTTTCACATTGTTCATTCGTTTATGAATGTCACAGTTTCAAACTGTTGAATAGTTGAATAGTCAGCTAAATTTAGCTAACATACATAATATACACTTGCAGACAGGACTTTCAAAATAAAAGCTTGGGCTTGAGAATTTATATATAAGCTAAACATTGATCTTACATTTTTATGAATAAAAAGGTGAAATAATGACTGAAAACTGAACTCCCTTCTTACAACAGGTGAAATCGACCCGTTGTTAATGTTTGACTGTAACGTTGAAACAGCGCCCCCTATGTTTGGCTCCAAACAGACCTTCTGGTCCTACAGCAAACCTTCATGACGCCAGCAGAATGACATCATCACCTCCAGGTACGGACCAATGACTCACAGGGACGGAGGTACAGGAACCTTTATTGATCACACGCGTATCGAACTGATCAGCTTTCTAATCAATAACAGTTTAATTTGGTCTTGGAGGTAAAAAATGTTTCAGTTTCATTCATTAAAGCGGTTTCAGTTCAACACATGAAGCATCCTTAAATTTCACAGGAAGTCTGGAAAGATCTACAAAATAATTATTTACTGATTATAATTTATTAGGATTGAATTTAAACTAGAAGATCACTGGAACAAAACTACAGTTTGGGAAAATATGATCAAAACGCTTCATTAGAAAACCTGGAGCTTAGGGGTTCTGAGGTCAAAGGTTGAGAAGCTGAGAGGACATTCAGCCTGAACATGGGGTAGACCAGGGGTGTCCAAAGAGCGGCCCGGGGCCTTTTGTGGCCCTACATCTGAATTTTTGTGACCCGGCTGGTGCAGATGAAGACTTTTTGTTTGTAATCAATTATCATTGAAAATGATGATTTTCTTACAATGGAAAAAATAAGTACGACACAGTATTAGTGTTTTTATAACAAAGTTTTATAATTAGTAGAGCCACGTTTTTCTACAGACTTTCACTGGAAAGCCGACTTTGTTGCAACAAAATCAGCTTTTTTATTTATTCATTTGTTTTGAAGGAAAGTGAAAACATCCTGTTCCTATAACTGAGAATCAATTTGCTATAAAATAATTTGTAAACTAGATGTTTCTCTTTTACAGCAAAATCCTTTCATGTTTGGATCTACAGCGAACAACCTACAAAAATATTGGATGAGTATTTGCTTTATTTTGTGTTTTTATTTTCTTGGCCTATTTAATACTTTTGACCTACAGGACAAAAAGTTTGGACACCCCTGGTGTAGACAGAGGTCAGCGGACAGTTTGGTCATTCAGAGGTCAGCGTGTGGACAGAATGGGTGGAGGCAGAGGACAGGGACAGACACTGGAGGACTGGGAAACGTCTCCAGCTGGAGGTGATCAAGCAAACCAACAGCCAGCCGGTGAGAGGAGGACAGTCCCTCAGTGAAGACAAACTCCTAGGTCTCCTCGTCGTCGCTGTGCTGCGCCTTCTCCTCGCTCACGCCGCTCTCGTCGATGTTCTCCAGAGAGTCCGCCCGCTGCAGCGTCAGGTCCGCCGGGCTGACGGAGGGCAGCGTGTTCTGCTCCGGGTACATCCACGGCTTCAGGGTCGGGTCGTGTTTCCGCTTCCACTCCGGGTATTTCAGAGATGCCTTGTAGATCTTCCTCATGGCCTGGCGGGACAGAGACGGCAGGACAGGGTCGGACAGGGGACAGAGACTCCATCTGCTGGAGGAACCGGACCGACTTTTACCTTCGGAGCCACGAACTGAGAGACTCTGTTAACGACCCACTTTGGTAAAGAGCCTGCAGGACACAGGAGGGGACAGGACTCAGGGTCAGGTCTCTGGGAGGACAGAACGGAGGACAAAACTCTGAAAGTCTTCCTGCCTCACCTCGGGGGTCCACCTGGGTCAGGTAGTAGAGGGTGGCGCTGGCGGCACTGTTGGATTGGATCAGGTAGCCCGTCAGCAGAGACACGGCTCGGACATAGTCCTTCTTAGGAGGATGTTGCTATGGAGACGAACAGACGGGAAGTTTGGATTCTTACATGAGAGAGCAGTGTGACGACTTCCTGTGGTTCTTGTAAACATGATCCTTCTGCCGTAACTAAAGAGTTGTAAACATGCTGCTGAACTCAGCAGGGAACAGGAGACGGGTCAGTACTTTCCAGAACCTTTGTCTGCAACCCGACCTCCACCAGCAGCGGCAGCAGCGGACACTGACCGGGTGTTTGACGGAGTAGTTGATGATCATGTAGTCGCTGCCGAGCGGAAGCCAAGACCGCATCGTCACAAAGTCTCGGTTCTTCAGAGGCGTCGGGCATTTCCCTTCAAACAGACACCAGAGGGGGAATAAATGAAGTCATTCTATCCAAGCTGAACTGTTCATGTTCAACATCCAGCCAAAGATGAATCACATTCCACAGGAAGTGACCGTAAAAACCAGGAATCTGCTGATAGACGTCTCCTCTGCCCACCAATGAGGGAAAACTTCTACCAACATTCACACCCGATTGGATGTTTTTACTTAATATTTAAACATCAGTGGAGACATTTGGTCTTTCTAAGCTTTCTCTTTGCTGTTTTGCCAATAGGTTTAGCATGAAAGTAGAGTTGGAGGAATCCAACCTGCACTGGGAACAAGAATTATGTCGATGCTGCCTCAAAGCACCGGTACCCTCTACTACTGCAGGGCGTGCTGCAGAATACCGGTCAGAGGCTTTCTGCAGGGCCACAACACACAAGGATGGACACCAAACTGCCAAACCCCTCGGCAGCTTTAAGGAGTAAAGACCTGTTTCAATGTTCCCTGTCCAGGATGAAGACAGCACCACAAACCAAGCATCTCAGGGAGGCTGAAAGTCTGAGCTTCAGCAGCTGGAGGATGCTCTCCGCTCCCAATTTTAGGTTGTGCTACACTGTTCATTTTTAACACCCATAAACACCCAATCAGGACCAGACTTTCCTCTATTTTATGATTTGAATGTCGAGGCTGGTCTGGTTTGGAGTCAGATTCTGGAATAAAGTCTGGACCGGGTCCAGTGGCACTGACAGGAGTAATATCCCACGTCTGCGTTGACCGTCAGTCTGCCGATGTCGTAGGTGTCGATCATGTTGGTGTCCCACTTCTTACGGTAGCTGGTGTCATGGAGGACGTCGTACAGTGTCTCTGCCGTCACGTCTTTGCACACGATCCTCATCTGGAACAGAGACAGAGAAGAACCGGTTTCACCAGAACCAGGAGCAGAACTTGGACCTAAAGGTCAGAGGTTGTGGAAGTAGAACCATCATCAACAGCTTCCATTGGATGGCCACCCTCCCATCCACCAGTAACGTGACTCCAGGCTGGGCCACATGAACTTCTTGTGTTGGGTTCTGTTCTTCAGGAAAGTGACGTCTAAAGTTCAACTCTCACATGACCTCTGAAGGAGACACCTGATCACTGCCTTGCTCAGAGGCAGACCAGCTGATCAGGGGCTGCCAGGTGATCTGGAAGCTCAGGTGGAGCTGAGCAGACGGAGTCATTCAGCTTTAATGAAGAGAAAACCCAACAAACAGCAACAAACCCAGAGGAACCAGCAAGAACAAGCAGGCAGACAGGAAGTCCTCCAACCTGAGGAACCGACCACAGGACCTCCCTGGGCTTCAAACCTCCAGATGTCAACTTTCTAAATTTTGAACCACTTGGTTCTAGCTTCAGCCTTGTGATCCAGTTCACCACGATGCTGGAGAACCATCAGATCATCAACAAGCTGTTCCCAGAAAACGTCTTGATCCAACTCTTCATCCAAATTTGACTGTAAATGTGGTGAAAACTTCAGGGTTGGGAGGCGATCAGACGAGAACAACCCACAACTGGAGACTGAGACATCTCTGAGGATCTAAAGACTGAATGAAGATCAGGATGATGACGAGCTGCTGGTACCACCCAACCTACTTCAGACTGCTAGTGACTCTGTCCAGGAGTTAAACTGCAGCCTTCAGCCTCTTCTTCCTCACTGGTTACCGGATACCATGGGAGGCGGCCGCTACCTGCAGGACGTCATCTTTTCCAGGCTGTAATCTTTCAGGGCCGTCAGGCTCGGCTGGGCGGCTGTCATTGGATCCGTGTAACTCAATCAGCAGAACTCAGGAACTGCATCAATCATTCAGGACGTCCTGAGCTTCAGCACCCAGCTGCTGCAACTCATCAGCAGGCGATGATGCCGGGTTCGGGGCGTCTTCAACAGACTGGGTGTCTATGGGGGTTCAGGGCATCTTCGAAGGGTTCAGAATGTGTTGGTCGGGTTCAGGCCGCTTTGGCCCGGCGTCCTGGCTGGTTCAAACCTGCAGCTTCTCCTGATGGAACCTTCTGGAAGAATTGCTTCAGACTGCAGCTGCTATGGACGATCCAGACCCAGAGTTGGTTGAACAACCGATTCAGTTACTGAACAATTTAGTCTTTAACCAATGAAGGAGATTTGATCGGCTCCTTCTATCAGCTCCTCCTCGTTTCTGATGATCCCAACATCCGGGTCTGGGTCAGAGCCTCTCCAGCTGTTTTCCCAAACACTTCCTGCAGAGTTTCAAAGTAATGGCTTCCTGTTGTTATATATATATTCTGCAGAGTTTCAGGCTGAAGGTCGAAGGATCTGATCTAAAACCAGCCAGTCAAGTGGGTCCATCAGAACTTCCTGGACCGACTCAGGTAGATTCAGGTGACAGAGATGGTCAGCTGGTCCTCACAGTGACCTCAACCTTCAGCCTCTCCACCTTCACCTGGAGGTCACCAGGTCACCAGCACCAGACGGACAGAGGTCATGACCTTACCTGAGCAGAACCACCTGGAGGCTCACACAGGTCCAGAGCCAGAGATGACCCGGTGAAGCTGGAGGTCCAGAGAAGGAGACGACCTTTGACCTCCTGAATGCAGTCGGTGCCTACATTACCCACAATGCACAGCAGAACCTCACAACACGGGTTCTGGAGGATTACAGACAACACTGACTGGAACTGGTCTGGATCCTGCCAGAACCAGGATGCGTTTTCTTCATAAACAGAACCACCAGTTTCTGGAACAGAACCATGAAAAGGTTCTTGTGGTCCATACGCTGTGAAGCTTTAAAAGTACGGAACCAGAACCGAGCCCTGCTGGTTTTTTGATAACAAAAAGTCAAACTGCTGCGGATCTCGTGATCCGCCTGGAAACTGGACCGGGTTTTCCTCCGGATCCGGTTTCAGCTCCAGTTTCAGATGTTTCCATGGGTTCTGATGACCACATTCCTCAGAAGGTCTGGTGGTACCGGGTCAGCAGGTTCTGGAAAAGTTCACACTGTAGTTCTGGATTTCTGAGGAACCCAGAACTACACAACACACACCCCAACACACACACACAACACACACACTGCGGACGGAACCAGCAGGAAAGTCTCATCTGGACCTGCTGAGGTTAAAGTGAAATGTTTCCTGGAGCTTTTATTGTGAAGGTCTCCCAGGTGAGTTACCTTGATCTTCTGGACCGAGCTGCTGTCCTGCTCGCGGCACCAAACCGTCACTCCGCCCTTGTGGTACCGGCTGCTCCATCCGTCCGGACTCAGACACTGATCCTTAAAGGAGGAGAAGTCCGAGTCGTCCGGGATCCGAACCGGCATCTCCGTTCGGTCAGGCCGCCTGGTTCCGGCGTTCCGAGCAGAACCGGACCGTAGGAGGAGGAACTGGACCACAGAGACAAGCAGCGGATCCTGGAGCGGGTCAGAGAGCAGAACCTCAGGCAGAGCCGGACCGGGACTCGTGTCTGAACAACACCGGGTCCAGGTTCGGGTCTGAGATGCAGCAGGTGATGCTGCAGCTTTTATCCACCTCCTGCTGCACAGATAGGTCAGACAGTCAGAGCTCTCACTCCGCTTGAAAACAGCGGATCAGGTTCTGGCTCAGGTAGAACCCGTCCCACCTTCGGTCTCACAAACATTTATAAAAAAGTTCTTAAAATCCAGGTTTTATTTTGATAGTTCTGCTTTTGAATTTTCATATTACCCAAACATTTATCTCTGTTGACTAAATAATTAGCTAAGTTGTTAGCTTCAAACTAAATAAAGCAGGGTACTTAGTATAGAGCTAAATATTTATGGTATTAAATATTTACCATAAATATGGTAATTTATTTATTAAATATTATATATTTAATACCATAAATATTTAGCTAATTAAATGTTTAGGTTGAAACTCATTTATTAATGAGTGAATAAAGTGGTGACTGTGTAATTTAACAAAGCGCTCCACCTCCACCAGACTCTTCCAGACCGGCCTTGTGCCAAAATCTGCTCCCTGTAAAAATCTGCTCCCTGTAAAAATCTGCTCCCTGTAAAAATCTGCTCCCTGCGGCGGATCTGATCATCTCCACGGCGCTTCTGATCGATTTCTCAGTAAAACAACTCATATAATCATGTCAAGGTTGTAACTTTCAGTTTAATCAGCTGCTAACAAAATGGTAAAATAAATAAATGATTGAGGTTTTCTTACGCTGTTTTGTGTTATTTTAAACGCCAAGAGAATCGGTTTTTCCCCAACTTTTGTCACTTAAACTTGACAAATAATAGTCTGTAAAAGAAAATACCAGAAAGGCAGAATGGACAAAACCACTTGGATTCTCAGGTTGTGTACTTATGTACGATCTTAAATGGGTAAAGTTGTAATTAACAGATGTGATGGAAATCTGTCTTTCTAAATAAAAAAATAATTACAAAAAAAACCCTGACAAGTAAAAGTCAGTCACCAAACAGTTTTCCAACAGGTAGTGTGAATTTATATATTTTCATTGCTGATATAAGAGGATGGAAACTGGCTGATATCAGGGCACAAAAATGAAAACTTCCTGAAAGATGAGAGTGTAGACTTTCTGGTAAAACCCGTTCTAATGTAAAATATGACAGGTTACTGGATTAGGGACATTTCTAGTTTACTACATACTATCACACATAACAATTTTTCAGAATTTGGAAACAGTTACTCTTTATTTCCCAAAGTTATGGGGGAGGAGAGAATGGATATTTCAGCTGTCTGTAATAATCTGTTCCCCCTTCATAACATGGGCACAAATTAATTTACTACCAAGTCTTTAATTGTGTTTATTCCTCTCTTCATCAGCAACAAATCCTGCAAGTTTGAAAACATTTGCTATATTTTTGCCAGAGTTATGAGGGGGAACCAAATATTTTAGCCATCTGAAATAAGCTGTTCTTTGTAGGGGGAACAGATTATTTCAGGCGGCTAAAATATTTGGTTCCCTCCTCATAACTCTGGCAGATAAACAGCAAATTTCACAAAAATCACAGGACTTGTTGATGTAGAGAGGAATAAACTCAGTTAAAACCTTGGTAGTAAATTAATTTGTTCCCATGTTATGAAGGGGGAACAGATTATTACAGACAGCTGGAATAATCCCACCGGTTCCCTCATTGCTTTTTCAAATAAAGAGCAACCGTTTCCAAATTCTCAGTGATTGTAATGTGTGATAATATGTTTGAACCACTAAAAATTAGCAACTAGAAATTTCTTTTATCCAATAATCTGTCATATTTAACATTAGAAGAGGTTTTCCAGAAATACTCTCATCTTTTCAGGAAGTCTAGTCTTCCTGTCCTATTAGCAACTTCCATCTTCTTATATCAGCAATGAAAAATGATAAATTCACACAACGTGTTGAAAAACTGTGTTTAGTGACTGACTTTCATTTGTCAGGCTTGAGACAAAAGTAGGAAAAAGAGCGATTCTCTTGGTGTTTAAAATAACACCAAACAGAGTAAGAAACCCTCATTTATTCATTTATTTTACCATTTTGTTGTTGCTTCTTTTTTAAACAACAGCTGATTAAGCTGAATGTTGCAACCTTGACATGATTATAATGTTTTACCGAGAAATCGATCTGAAATGAACGGATCCTCTCTGGCTGCAGTTCGCGCTCCCACCACAGGGGGCAGAATTTCACACAAGTCCTCTTCAGGCTTAAAAATCCAACCCAGAAAGTGAGGTGCATCCTGGGAAATGTAGTGAACTGCATCGATCCTGATGCCAGTCCTAACCCAGTTCAATCAACCAACCAATCAGGGTGTCTGCTGTGGTTCAGAGTAACTCATCTGTTCAGGAGAGGATCTGTGAGGTGCTTTCAGGTGCAGCTCAGAGATCTCCGGCTCCTGTCTGGATGACATCATCAGGGTCACCTGCTGACAGGTAAGCCTCATCTGGTTTCTGATTGGTCCGTCAGAGGAACCTGGAGAGGATGCAGTTCAGGTAAACTTCCTGTCTGGGCTCTGCAGCGGTGGGCGGAGCCACAGACCAGGTGTCTTCATCAGGTAGCGGTTCCGGTGTTCCGTCTGACAGAATGTGGGAAGCACAGCTTCCAGAACCGGTCCGGTCCAACATCCAACAAAGGTTCTGGGATCCGGTCTGGCTGCTTCCAGGCTTCAGTACATCTGATGAATCCCAGAGAAAGTCTACTGCGCCGCCAGCAGGGGGCGCTGGAGTCCATCAGTTCATTGGATCTTCATTCTCTGTAGCCGGGTCGGCCCAGTTTGATGAACAGAACCCTAGAACAGATTACAGAGTTCTGATGGAAACTAAAATCACTTTTCTCCAAATTTAGCTTCTGCTACTGGTTCCAGTTAAATCCAGATTATAATCCCAGATTCTCACATAAAAATCTCTCAACAATCAGATCCGTCAGAACCCAGAGGTTCTGAGGTTCTGTAGAACGGCTCGGTGGTTCAGGGACTCCTGATCATTGTTCTTCTTTTAATCTGAGTGATTCCTTCAGCCGAGTTCTGATCCGATTCTTCAAAAATTCATTTAAAACAGGAAGAAGCGGCTCGATGACGTTGTCGCCTAATTTGCATATTTGTTCATGTGATCCAGACAAATCGATTTAAAACACAAAAAACATCTAGAAGATCTAGATCATGAGTTTAATCATGTAAAAGATTTGAACTAAAGGAAGACAAATATGACTCCGATTTATTTTAACAGTTAAAAACATTTGAAACATGAAAAACTTTATTTAAATGAAACGTTTGTTATGAATTATTGCAACATAAATGAACTGAAGTGAGTCTGAAAAACGAGAAGGAAGAAAACTTCTCTGTTTTTGTTGAAATGAAATGAAGAAGTTCAGGAACTCGGCTCGGTTCTGCTTTAGTTCTGTCGCAATGAAACCGGATCCAGTTTGATTTTCAGACCGACAGATTCTCTCATCCTGGAATCTCCTGGATTCTCCTGGAATCTCCTGGATCAGGACTCAGACTCTTGGTCTGCTGATCCTGATCAAATCACAGCTTTTAGTTTTCAGATGATTCATAAACCGATGGTGGGCTGCGACTGCTGCTGACCCTTGACCTCTGAGAACGTCTGGAAACCTGCACAAAGCAGCTCTGTGTCCCACACACACACACACACACACACACACACACACACACACACACACATTCACTCTTGGTGCTGCAAAGGAAGCTCTAACTGGAAACAGATTGAGGAGGAGACGCCCAGTCCCAGTTAGTGAACTGGGACTGGTCTGTTCCCAGTTCTGGTTTCCATTAGACGGATGATGATGATGATGAAGCTCTCATTCATTTCTGTTTGGTTCAGTCGAGCTCAATTCATTTCAGAGTCTGTGAGAAATTAATCACATTTTAAAGAAAATCAGCAACATTTTCAATTCCAAACCATTTTCTGCTGTTAAATTACAGATTAACTGAGATGATCAAACCTTCAGTTTCTGATCAAACCTTCAGTTTCTGATCAAACCTTCAGTTTCTGATCAAACCTTCAGTTTCTGATCAAACCTTCAGTTTCTGATCAAACCTTCAGTTTCTGATCAAACCTTCAGTTTCTGATGTTTTTCAGGTTCTTCAAATTCCCAGAGTTTCAGGAAGTCCTGGTCATTCAATGGATGCTAACACTAGCATTAGCTGCTATATGTTTAGCATTCAGATGCTATTTTATGCTAGCACAGCTTCACTAATATGCTAACTGCTTTTAGCACAGCTTGAACTCAACACCAGTCGTTTTCAGCGTCCAATCAGATCGTGTCAAAGCAGAAATTAGCCGAGAAAAGCCGCTTCCTGCTGTTAGCATTAGCTGTGCGTCAGCGTTACGGTCGTGTCGGAAACATGTGAATAGAAAGGTTCTGGATCCGGAGTTCGGTTAGTCCAGACTAAAAGGTTCCGGCTCACCTGGAACCAGTTCATTCACCTCCCTGCAGAGGTCAGAGGTCAGGACCTCTGACCCCCCATCATGTTCTTCATGATGGCGTCTCTTCACATCCACGATGTTTGGTTGCCATGACAACACCCGCTGAGTCCACAGTTTCTGACCGATCCGGCCGAACCTCCGGGTCATCAGAACCTGATGAGTTTCAGGTGCAGTGAAGCCCCGCCCACTCCCCTGGCCACGCCCCTTCGGTTTTCCACTTTTGTTTGGAAAAGGAGGATCCCAGTCAGAGTGGTGAAGGTTCGGTTCTGATCCAGTTCCCTCAGCGGGCTGAGGTCAGAACTTTAACTGGGTCTCTGCCCCTCCTCCGGTCTTCCTCCTCCTCCTCCTCTTCCTCCCCCTGCTCCTCCTCCTCCTCAGGCAGCAGCAGAACCTTGCGAGCAGAGCAGCAGGACGGTTCGGACGATACCAGGAGTTGGACTCTGTTTAGTCGAGATGAAGTCGTGGTTGCTGGTTCCGGTTCTGGCCGTGGTTCTGGCCGTATGCGGGGCCCGGTCTCCGTACCAGACGGTTCTGCAGCACAGCCGGATCCGAGGCCGGCAGCAGGGGTGAGTGGCCGAACCGAACCGCTCAGAGTTCTGCTCCAGGAGCTGACAAACGGTTTCTTTAAGCGCATCAGAGACAGAAGTTCTTCTGGGTCCGAGCAGGAAAAGTTCTGCAGAACTTGTCCAGGACCGGACATCTGGACCTGCAGGGCGCCCTCTGCTGGACGCTCCGGATGGTGCAGCAGGACAATGACGTACTGTAGCATTGAGTATTACTGTAGTGGTGAAACTGCTCGGTACCGGAGGTTCTGCCAAAACCGTCTCAGTTAAGGTGGACCCAGTTAGTTACAGAGGGAGTCTCAGTTCATATGAACCGGTTCTTTTAAGGTGGGCTGACTCTCATAAAGGTGGAATCAGGTTATTTAAGGCTGACCCAGCTGGTTCTGACTCCGTTGAGGTTCTGGACCGGGTGATTTAAAGCTGCAGTTTGTAACTTTTCTAGTCTGTGATCAGGTCTCTGCTTGTAACAGTCTTAGAGCTGTCAATCAACCTTGTGTATGTGCTGCTCACCCCTCCCCATTTCCCTCTGCTGCTACAGTCTGCCATAAATGCTAGGCTAGTAAGTCGTTCTCTGCGATTAGCAGCAAGTACATGACGTTGATTGGCAGCGCTAAGACCCGCCTCTTGGCTCTGATTGGTTGTTTTTGGTTCATTTCTTCAGACGATCTGCTCTCATTAATCTGTCACCATGGTGACAGACTAAAGTCACATCTTCCAGTTTAAGGAGGAATGAACCCAAACCAGCTGAACTGCTGGTTCAGTCTGCGACCAGAGCTGCATTCCTCCTTAAATGAAGCTGTAGAGGTTCTGACCCGGCTGACGTCTCTTTGGGTTTTCTGTTTCAGGCCCAACGTCTGCGCCATGCAGCAGATCAAAGGAACCAACAGGAAGTACTTCACCAACTGCAAGCAGTGGTACCACCGCAAGATCTGCGGCAAACCGACGTGAGTCACAGTTCAACCAGAACCATCCACCAGAACTATCCGGGTCAGGCGGCTCGGTCAGCTCAGGACGCTGAACGCAGCCCAACCGCATTGGGACGGAAACGAACAGGAAGTGAGGTTTTTGTTTGCAGGAAGTGGACAGCTGAAGCAGCCTTTAGCAGAGCCCAACTGCAGTTTCTGACCCGGTTCTGTGTGGATGGAGTGGTGGGGTTGGGATGTGATGCGTTCACTGACTCCGGCTCCTTTCGTCACTTCATTGTTTAGGTTTGCGGTCTGTCTGCTGCTGCAACGTTCAGCCTGCAGACGCAGACGGACCCGATTTACTTCCAGATCTGGGTGGAAACTTCAGAATCGGGTCGTTCAGCCTGCAGAGTAAAGTTGGAAGTAGGTCGCATTTGAGAAAAAATTACATTGTCGAATGCGACTCAAATCTGAATATTTTCGCCCGAATGCAACGTTTATCTGACTGTTTCCACGCCAAGCTGAACGGCGTTAAAAGTCGCTCTTTGGTGAAATGTGGATCAGTTTCCTGTGGGAGTTTAGCTGCTGGTGCCAGTAGCTGGCCTGCAGTACCAGGACTTGCCACCAGGTGTCACCTGTTTCACCTGTCCAGGTGTTTCTGTTACCTGACTGCAACCGTCTGGATGAGCTGCAAACTTCCTGGATTCATGAAAACTGTCCGGACTCCGAGGAAATGAGCCTCCATCGCTTTCCAGATAGTTCTGGAGGTTTTCTAGAAGCTACAGGGATGATGAGGTCTCAGGGGGAATTCTGGGTAATTGGTTGAATCAGACGTTTGACTGGTTCTGGACCAGACTGGACCAGGCCGTTGTCCTGTCGGGTTGAGGTGAAGCCAGCAGTATTTCTCCCAGACGGCGTCTGGTGGCTGGAAGCGTCATAAAGAGCGCAGTGTTTCCAAACAGGAAATGGGATTTATTCCTCCGGGAGCGTCGCAGCGCTGCAGGTTTATGTTGGAGCCGGTTCAGAGCTCTCAGCCAGATTCCTCTGCTGGATGTTCCTGGAAACGGAGCGGCTGAGTTACTGCGCCTCGCTCTGTTTGGATCCACAGCAGACACCTTGTTTAGAACAAACGGGAGCCGCTTTTCCGTCTGGGCGGATAATCAGGACCAGCCGTTGCCACGGCGCTGATCTCCATCTGTGGACGCTTAGTGCCTCCAGACGGCGCTGAACTTAACGAGCTGCAGCCACAGAGAGCCGGCGCCGGTTCTGAACACCGGGTTCAGAACAGGGAGCTCACCTGAACCCCAGGTTCTTGACAAAGCAGAACCGAGTCCAGGTTCTCGTTCCCAGATTTCCCGTCAGGTCAAAGAAAATGAAGAAAAACATCTGAGTGACTTTGGGTCAAACCCATGGAGATCCAGAAGGTCCAGAACCAGCAGGTCCGGTCCAGATTAATGAGAAACAAACCGAAACCAGATCACAACTCAGGCGGTGGTACCGGATCCTGCTGGGGTTCCCGGGTCAGAACTTTGGGTCCTGTCCCGACCAGATGAGCCTCCAGAGGTCAAGAGGTCAAACATCCCAATTCAGAGCCAGTAGAGCATGTTCCTGATATTAGCATTAGCATGCTAACCCTCAGCCTGGATGTTCTTCACATTTCCCATCAGCCATTTGAAGATGGCTGACATTTTTTAAGATGGCAGCCATCTTGAGCCTTTTCGACCCGTTACCATGAAATGGTCCAGACCTTCATGCCCTGGACGAACCTTTTGTGTCGTCATGTTCTTAAAACGTTAAAGTGATGAAACGCAGCAGAATCACAAACTGAGGATTTTACTGTTGCTCTGATTATTAGAGAACAATCGACAGTTACTGAGCTCCACAAAGGCATCTTAAGACACTTTCCATTGGCAACTTGTTCTCTATAACAGGTTAATGTGTGGTTCGGTTCGGTTCGGTTCTGGTCCAGTGGGGAGATTCTCCGTATTACGGTCTGAAGCGCAGCAGCTGCGGTTATTTCTCCAATCAGCGACACTCATCACCGGAGAACCTCGCGGTTCTGGTTCTGGGACTAAATAAACCCAGATATTTTATTTTGTCTTATAAATAAATGTTGCTGGCCCCAACATAATGATGAAGACTCAGATCATGAACTTTATTATTCTTTAAATTCAAACGAAAAATCAAATTCACCCCAAGCTAATATTATGTAGTTCTGGTGTTTTATTCTGTCGGCACAAACCTGCAGCTCAGATCTCTGAGCAGCTTCTCTGCTTTTCTCTTTATCACTGTCAGTTCTTCAGAGAAACGAGCTGCGCTGCTAATTCACCTTACAAAACTTAACGCTGTGTTCCTGTCGCTCCCTGTGACTAAACTTATAATTAGATCCTCTGTACTGAGCAGCTCTGATAGCAGACGGTGTGTCCGTGAACAAGTTTTACTAAATATTGTATCATAACCAAAAAGAGAGATGTAACTTTGAATATAGATTAGCAAAAAACCTACAAATTACAGTGAAATAGTGCTACTTCTGGTGGCGCCGGAAGTAAGACCCATAATGGTTTCCCCAGTTTCCCCAGTAAGCCTCCCAGGAATAAGCTGGACAGAATACTGGATTAACAACATGTTCTTTTAACAGCCCTACTTCAGTTCCTGTTCAGAAAGTTATGGCAACCCACACTTTGATCTGTTCTCTGTTCAATGATTAGACGGGTCAAAGGTCAGGTCATCTGGTGACATTGTGATGTAGAGCTGTGTATCTCTGCGTTGCCATGGTAACTGGTCTGTTGGACAGGAGGGATCCCAGGATTGAGCTTTGAAGCTCACATGTAATTTGGACATGAGGAATAATTTTTCTTTTGCGTTTGAAGCATAATAATGAAAATGGAATAAATCGATAATCGTGACAGAACAAAGAAATGGCCTGGAGATGATTGACACACGGGCAGAAGAGATTCCCGGAGTTAACCCAGGGGGGCGCTCTACCACCATTTAGGCTCTTTAAATATGTATATATATGAAATGTTAATTGACATTCATGACTGTATACAAAATAGACCAGCAAATATTGCAGTAAGCATATTGTGAGGGAACGTAAAATAAAAAATTCCCCATGTCCCCTCGAGGACTCCGTAGATTTCTGTTGCCTCTGATGAGAAGTTGCCCGTTGACTCGACCCGTTGCTCCGTCTCCTCCCCAGCGTCATCACCTACGAATGCTGTCCAGGTTACGAGAAGCTTCCAGGAGAGAAGGGCTGCCCTGCCGGTATGTCATGTGACCTCTGACCTCACCTGTGTTCTGCAGTGTGGTGAAGTTCTGACGGAGTTCTGTTGCAGCGCTGCCTCTGGTGAACATCTACGGCACTCTGGGCGCGGTCGGCGCCTCCACCACCCAGATGTACTCGGACCGAGCCCGGCTGAGGGAGGAGGTGGAGGGACCGGGCAGCTTCACCTTCTTTGCTCCCAGCAACGAGGCGTGGGCGGCTCTGCCCGCGGTCAGTATGGGCCTCACGAGGTCGCCGGGGGTCAACGCCGCCCACGCTCACTCTGTCGTCCCGCTGCAGGAGATCTTGGACGCTCTGGTGAGCAACGTGAACATCGAGCTGCTGAACGCTCTGCACTACCACATGGTGAACCGCCGGCTGACCACCGAGGAGCTGAAGCACGGGTCGTCCTTCTCCTCCATGTACCAGGACTCGCACGTCCACATCCACCACTACAGCAACGGGGTGAGAGAGATCAGCTCTCTGGACGCAGCTACACAGCTAAGGAGCCAGCAGCGCTAATGCTAAAGGCTAATCACAAACACTAGATCTGCTAACGCTAAAGCGCTAATCACAAACACTAGATCTGCTAACGCTAAAGCGCTAATCACAAACACTAGATCTGCTAACGTTAAGCGCTAATCACAAACACTAGGTCTGCTAACGCTAAAGCGCTAATCACAAACACTAGGTCTGCTAACGCTAAAGCGCTAATCACAAACACTAGGTCTGCTAACGCTAAAGCGCTAATCACAAAGACTAGAACGTCAAAGCATGAGTCAAACATTAGTACTAACATAGCATTTAGCAGAAGCTAAACCACTAACTTTAACCATGGTGACGTCCTTCATGAGTCAATAACATGTTCTACTGCAGAGTATATCGCCCTCTGCAGACTGAAACGTGTCATTGCACCGTTCCTCTGGTTGGAGCTTCAGGAAGAGATTCTGGATCAGAACTTTCTCTTCTGGTTTCAGTTTCATAGCTGTTGAGTTTTGCTAACCACAGAACGGCTCCAGGAAACACGCAGAGGAAAAACATTTGCTGCACTGCAAAAAATTAGAAAATTACTTGAACAGATCAAAGCTGTTTAATTTGGAATGGAAAATTGTGACCTTAATCACTCAGAACTTTATACGTTGTTTACTTTTTTATTATTCAGACCTACAAACAAAAATCTAATTTCCAGATTTTACTATCCTTAATTAATACATAAACATCTTAAATCAAGTTTAATGCTAAAACCTTTAAATTATATCAGACCTTGAAACGTTACACCCTTCAGGCTGCAGTTTAGTTCAGCGTTCATATTCTGTTCATGTTTGTTTTCTTCTTTACTGCCTGTTTTTTTATCGTTTTTTTTACCCCTCCAGGGTATTTTGTGGCTCTAGTGCCCCTTATATGACAGCAGGCTGACAGGAAACGGGGAAGACATGCGGCAAACATTGTCGGGTCCGGGAGTCGAGGCCTCCAAATACGGGTCGCGCTAACCGCTACGCCACCACGGCACGCCCTACTGTCTGTTTTATTTTATCCCTGCATGTTTCTTGTTTTAGTCAGGACAGGAAATGGAAAAGCTGCGTAAACACACTTCAAAATAAGAGCATGAATATAAACATCTTACTACTTGAAGAACTGTAAAGAAAACTTCCACATAGATGCTGAACTTCATTCAGTTGAAAGTTTACAGAGCAGCCAAGTAAATTAGCACTGTAAAAATTAGCTTAATGAAAGCTAAGTGCGCTAAACCGCTAACTAGCAAAAGTGCTAAAAGAATATTAGCTCTGCTGTTAGCGGTTATCGGATGTTTTCCCTCAGCGGGTTAGCGCTGTGACGTTTTCTGACAGTCACAGCGCTCTGCGTGATAATGTCACTTCCTGTCTGAGCGGCTGCAGCAGGCGGTTCCTCTGTAGCGGTCCGTCTGCAGTGGATCTGACCGGCAGGTTGTCGTCTCTCAGATCGTGACGGTGAACTGCGCCCGCCTCATCAAACCCGACCAGCACGCCACCAACGGCATCGTCCACGTCATCGACCGTGTCATCACCGCCGTGTCCAGCGACATGCAGTCCATCATTGACGTCGACGACGACCTGGAGACGCTCCGCGTGAGTAAATCCCTCAGGGAACTCCCGGTGTAATGTTGAACAGGCATTCTGACATCACTTCCTGTCTGCCCGCCTGCAGGCGGCGTTTGCTGCTGCGGGGCTGAGCACCCTGCTGGAGAGTCCGGGTCAGTACACCATCTTCGCTCCCACCAACGACGCCTTCGCCAAGATTCCTCGGGAGACCCTGAACCGGATCCTGGGAGACCCCGTAGCTCTGAAAGGTGTCCGTCTCTGTGCCTGATGGTAATCCAGGGTCTTCGGGCGCCACTGACCTCTTGCTGACCTCCAGACCTGCTGAACTACCACATGCTGAAGCAGCTGCAGTGTGCCGAGTCCATCGTGTCGGGAACGTCCGTGGAGACGCTGCAGGGCACGGCGCTGGAGGTCGGCTGCGACGGCGACCAGATGACGCTGAACGGGAACGCCGTCGTCACCAAGAAGGACCAGCTGGGGACCAACGGCGTCATCCACTACATCAGCCAGCTGCTCATCCCAGACTCAGGTACCGGGTCTGGCTCTGGTTCTGAACCAGCTGCCCTGCTCCTGAACACACTCACTCAGGACAGGGGGCCCAAACTGAGGCTCGGGGGCCACTTCTGGCCCCAAGGAGGATGTTATTGGTTGATCAGACGCAGGTGGAAACTTTTTGTTGGTGAAATTCTAACAGGAAAAGTTGAGATGAAATATTCATCTTTTTTTTTTTTACCCCTCCAGGGGGTATTTTGTGGCTCTAGTGTCCCTTATATGACAGTAGGCTGACAGGAAACGGGGAAGGAAGACATGCGGCAAATGTCGTCGGGTCCGGGAGTCGAACCCGCGACGGCCGCGTCGAGGACTGAAGGCCTCCAAATACGGGTCGCGCTAACCGCTACGCCACCACGGCACGCCCGAAATATTCATCATTTTATAACCAATCAAAGTTGAACTGTCAGGGTTCTGGTCTGTTTCTGGTCCCGTTCTGAAGCTCTGCTTTACCTGCAGCTAAAACTCTGCTGGAGCTGGCGGAGGACTCGTCCGTTTCCACGGCGACCAGGCTGTTTGTGGACGCCGGCCTGTCGTCCCACCTGAGGGGCTCGGAGGCGCTAACCATGCTAGCGCCGCTAAACGACGCCTTCAAAGGTAACGCGGCAGCTGGATCCTGACCAGGTCACCTGGTGAACAGGTGAGGTGACCACTTCCTGCCGCCTCGTCCAACAGGAAGCGTGACGATGACCCCTGACCTCCGGGCGCTGATGAAGAACCACCTGCTGAAGCAGCAGCTGTCCTCCAAGGCGCTGTACGACGGCCAGCAGCTGCAGACGCTGGGCGGCCTGACGCTGCGTGTCTTCGTCTACAGGAACGTAAGAACGGGGTCAGAGGTCACGGGGTCGTCAGCTGGAGAACCTGATGGAGAACACCTGAAAGTTTATCGTGAAAACGAGAAACAAAATGTCGCACTTTAGTGAGAAATTCTTGTTAATACATAAAACCAGAACCATGAAAGTTCTGGTTCTGGTTCTGGTTCTGATGGTCCATCCTCTCCAGAACCTCTGCATCGAGAACACCTGCATCGCGGCTCATGACAGAACCGGCCGCTTCGCCACCATGTTCACGCTGGACAAGGTTCTGGCTCCGCCCACCGGGACGCTGATGGACGTCCTGAAGGCCGACGAGCGCTTCAGGTGAGCGTCGGACAGCGGGCCGCCCCGGTTCTGACCCGCTCTGACCCGGTGCGTCCTCTTCCAGCCAGCTGGTCGGCGCCATCCAGACGGCCAGCATGACGGAGCTGCTCAACCAGCAGGGGGCGCTCACCTTCTTCGCTCCCACCGACGAGGCGTTCAGGGCCCTGCCGCCGGCCGAGCTCAGCCGGCTGCTTGGTGAGTGTGGGGGTTCTGACCCGGGTTTGTTGCGGTTCAGTAGTTCTGACCCAGAATCAGAACCTTTTTGGGTCAGGAGAAAAGTCGATCAATTATTGGCACATCCTGTAGTTTTTATACACTTTTATAAATTCATAAAAAGATAAAATTCCTCATTAAATAGAAAAATCTATTTTATTGCCTGAAAGTCAAAAACATGCTTGAGAAAAGCTGAAGATTTATTATTGATTACCTGATTGATTATTGGACAGCAAAAGGTGATGAACTAGACAAGTTCCCTGCCTGGCCTGCAGGGGGCGATGCTGCCACTCCATGTTTGGCCTCCTGGTCGCCATGGAGACGGATCATTAGACCCGGCAGAACCAGGAAGTGGCTGGTCCGCAGCAGCCAATCAGCTGTCTGTCTCTGCAGGAAACGCCGATCAGCTGACGGCCGTCCTGCGGCTTCACCTGGGGGAGGGGCTGCTGGTGAGCGGGGGGATCAGTTCCCACACCCGCCTGGCGCCGCTGCAGGGCGACAAGCTGGAGCTGGGCGTGGTCAGTGCCGCCGCCCCGCCTGATTGGCCGACGGGCGACCTGTGGCTGTGCTGACCGTGTCTCTGTTGCAGAGGAACTTCACCGTCTACGTCAACAAGGTTCCTGTGGTCGACGCCGACCTGATGGCCACCAACGGAGTCGTCCACGCCGTCAACGCCATCATCAGGCCTCTGGGTAAGCCCCGCCCCCTCCTCAGGGTAAGCCCCGCCCCCTCCTGTGGTTCTGATCCGTTGTCTCTATGGCAGCTCCGAAGGCGGACCGGGAGCAGGCGGACGGACCGGCGGCTGCAACTCCAGTAAGAAACCAGTAAACAACCAGTAAACCGGTTGATGATCCCAGTCTGACCTTTGCCCTCTGTTGCAGGTCGACTCCCGGAGGTTCAGGAACGGTGAGAGACGGTTCTCCAGCTAATGGACCCGGTACCAGTTCTAGTTCTGGTCCTGACTGTGTTTGTCTCGTCAGACGACTTGTTTGAGCGGGTTCTGATGAGCCGCTCCAGCAGAACCATGAACCGGCGCCAGTGAGGGGGCGGGGCTTCCGGCAGAACCACTTCCTGCTTCCTGTTTGCTGTAGAACCAGTTTGATTCTGTGAAATCCAACTCGGATCTTCTGTAAAGTGTGTTGTCCTGCAGCATGTCGGCAGGTCGCAGTCCGGACCCGGAACCGGACCAGAACCGGACCGGACCGGACTCACGTTTGTAGAATAAAGCTGAGAGTGATGCTCCTCTTCATCAGTTCTTCATCCCTGAACAGATTCCTGGTTCTGATAATTGTAATAATAATATATAATAAGATTCAGGTGAGCGCTGACAATCACAGCCGGCCTCAGGCCTCCAGGCCAGCAGGGGGCCCTAAAGAGTCTTTGGTTTCCTCACCAGTAAACTCTTTATTTGAAGTCAAGTTTGGGAAGAAGAAAACGTTCATCATTTTCCATGTTTTGCATTAAACTTTAGGATTCAAATTAATTCATGTAAAAACAGTAAAATATTACATTTGATATTGTTTGATAATTACATGAATGAGTAGCCGAACCAGTTCATCCTGACTCATTCATGCTGAAAACAGGAAGGGGCGGGACCAGCCTGACGTCACACCTATTTGGAAACGGTATCATTGCATTCAGAAATAGAAGGGGGCGCTGTTGCATATAATAGTAGTCCTTTGTTTTTCTTTCTTTTTTAAAAAAATCTTCATTGATTACGGTTGTTAAACAGTCACAACTAAGCTATTGTAGGTTATTTACTTTTATTTCTCCCTTATTTTAATGATCTCGAAACGACATGTTTAGATTCCGGAGCTGACTAATATCAGCTGCTCATGCCCAGTCATGTTCCTCCGGAGCGGTAGAGGGCGCTGCGGCTGCTCTTCGGGTTTCCGTGGCATTTCCTGCTAAGCTGCGCGGAGCTCTGTGAGGATGTTCTTGGTTCTGAAGGAGCGGGTCGGGGAGATTTTGCTTCCCGGAGATGAGTTCTGCTGTGGCCCCAAAGACACCCTCCCTTTGACGGACAGCGGGAAGTCAGAGCGGCTGGTGGCCGGGCCGGGGCTGCGGCGGAGTGGCGACCGTCTGCTGGTGAGCCGGAGCGGCGTGCTGAGACACAAGGAGCCCAATAAGTTCTGGATCGAGTCCCAACAGAGGAGGGTGAGGCCGGTCCGCTCCGAACCTACAGCCGAATTATTGTCCTGACTCATCAGAAGTACAGAAACTATTCGGGGTTATTCTGAGACTTTAACGTAAAGAAATAAATCATTTTGAAGGTAAAATCAGATAGAAATAAAACCGAGTTCTGATTGAAACTGAGCAATTTGGTCTCAGGTTGGCGTAGAATAGTCTTGAAGTGTATGTTTGTTTTTAAAGCAGAACAGATTATTTCTTAACACTTATATGTTAAGTATAATTTACATGGTTATTATTATTCACCGAATTTAACTTGATCGTACATAATTACAAAAAGGTGAGGTGAAACATAAGTGCAAAGAATGATTTGTTTTGGAGAGAGGAAGTATTTTATTTTGAAGAATACTTAACAGGATCTAGTTTTGATTTCAGTTGCTTGGCTACGAACAGCCTTTACCGTTATTCATCTATTGTATTGTTCAATAAAAATCTGAACAGAAAATGTTCAGCAAATACATCTGAGCCTCCGTTATAACCGCCTGATCCAGAGTCAGTTCGGATCGCCGCCACAGCCAGAGGACCGGACTGACGTTTCCTTCTGTGCAGTCCGGTTCTGTTGAGGATCCTGCTGGTACCAACCACAGTTCGAAGCAGCATCAGTTTCTCCATGTTTTAGACCAAACATGAAAGGAAACTCGACCCATTCCTGTTAGCCACTGTACTAGCCTAGCATAATACCGCCACTTTCTGGACATAAAGTTTCACGTTTATACAAAATAAGTATCACTGATAAACATGATACTTGACAGGCTAAAAAAATCTCTCTGCTCTGCTCTCAGAATTCTGTTATTTTTTTAAACAGTTTCTTTATTTATAATTAATTATTTTTATTTTATTGTAGCATTTACTCAATTAAATTTTTTTAAATGAATTTTAAAAATAATTTAAAAAAAGTTTTAGTTTCATTTTTACTGTTAAAATGTATCATTTTTAAATATATCGTACCATAATCATTTCATTTTTATTGTCTTTAATGTCAGTAAAATTTTGCATCTTTAATAAAAATTTTTTTTGATACTTTCATTTCAATTTGAATCTTTTTTTTTTACCGTCTTGAGCATCATATTTTTCTCAGAAGGTCTGGGGATGACCTTTGACCCCACCCAGGTTGATGGACATAGCTGTCTTACCAAGCTGGCATTGTGTTAACTCACCCTGTGGAACAGAACGAGTCCTTACTCACTCTGTCTCCGTCCTGTCCTCACTCGGTCCTCGTCCTGTCCTCAGTATGTCCCCGTCCTGTCCTCACTCTGTCCCCATCCTGTCCACACTCTGTCCTTAGTATGTCCCTGTCCTCACTCTGTCCCTGTCCTGTCCTCACTCTGTCCCCGTCCTGTCCTCAGTATGTCCCCATTCTGTCCTCACTCTGTCCCCGTCCTGTCCTCACTCTGTCCCCGTCCTGTCCTCAGTATGTCCCCGTCCTGTCCTCACTCTGTCCCTGTCCTGTCCTCACTCTGTCCCCGTCCTGTCCTCAGTATGTCCCCATTCTGTCCTCACTCTGTCCCCGTCCTGTCCTCAGTATGTCCCCGTCCTGTCCTCACTCTGTCCCCGTCCTGTCCTCACTCTGTCCCCGTCCTGTCCTCAGTATGTCCCCGTCCTGTCCTCACTCTGTCCCCGTCCTGTCCTCACTCGGTCCTCGTCCTGTCCTCAGTATGTCCTCACTCGGTCCTCACTCTGTCCCCGTCCTGACCTCAGTATGTCCACATTCTGTCCTCACTTGGTCCTTAGTATGTCCCTGTCCTCACTCTGTCCCCGTTCTGTCCTCACTCTGTCCCCGTCCTGTCCTCACTCTGTCCCCATTCTGTCCTCAGTATGTCCCCGTCCTGTCCTCACTCTGTCCCCACTCTGTCCCCGTCCTGTCCACACTCTGTCCCCGTCCTGTCCTCACTCGGTCCCTGTTCTGTCCTTAGTATGTCCCCGTCCTGTCCTCACTCTGTCCCCGTCCTGTCCTCACTCGGTCCCTGTCCTCACTCTGTCCCCATTCTGTCCTCAGTATGTCCCCGTCCAGTCGTGAGTATGTCCCCGTCCTGTCCTCACTCTGTCCCCGTCCTGTCCTCACTCGGTCCCTGTTCTGTCCTCAGTATGTCCCCGTCCAGTCGTGAGTATGTCCCCGTCCTGTCCTCACTCGGTCCCTGTTCTGTCCTCAGTATGTCCCAGCTAAAGGAGAGACGGTGATCGGCATCGTCACGGTGAAGTCCGGCGATGTTTTCAAGGTGGACATAGGTGGAAGTGAGGTGGCGTCTCTGTCCTACCTTGCCTTTGAGGGCGCCACCAAGCGGAACCGACCCAACATCCAGGTGAGACGTCCAGGTCAAAGGTCGTAGGTTCTGGGAGTTTTCCTCTGCTGGTGGTTTCTAACTGTTGCTACAGAAACAAACAGAGCCGGATCCGTTTCGCTGGATTGAACCTCCCTCTCTCTCCCCTGCCAGGTGGGCGATCTGCTGTTGGCCCAGTTGGTTGTGGCCAATAAGGACATGGAACCGGAGCTGGTCTGCATTGACGGGTCGGGCCGGGCCAACGGGATGGGCGTGTTCGGAACCGGAGGGCTGCTCATCAAGGTGTCTCTGGGCCTGGTCCGAAGGTAACTCACCTGAGTAGCCGGCCCGGTTCTGACGAGTCACTCAGCAGTCTTAAGAAGCTGTGCGTTCTGGTTCTGGTCCCGCTGACTCGTGCTCTGCTCTCTGCAGGCTCCTGGCGCCCCGCAGTGACCTCCGGGCCGACCTGGAGCAGCTGTTCCCCTGCGAGCTGGCGGTGGGGATGAACGGCCGGGTCTGGGTCCGGGCCGGCGCCGTCCAGCAGACTCTGGTTCTGGCCAACCTGCTGCAGAGCTGCGACGCCATGACGGCGCCGCAGCGTCAGCAGCTGTTCCGGCGCCTCCAGCAGGGGGCGTTCTGATTGACTCAGAGCGGCAGCCAATCACAGCCCTGCTGGGCCACTTACTGGTTCTAAAAGGTTTTGTTCAGATCGGGTTCTTTGATCACAGGAAGAGCTGACCCGCATCATGTTTGGATCAGAACCATGTGACTCGTCTCCATGGCGACAGAGAAAAATACCTGCAGCTAAAGTTCTGGACCCAGTTCGGATCTGAGCCGGTCACACAACCCGGTTCTGGTCACATGACCCGTTACCACGGAGACCAGCAGCTGTAAGAACCCAGGCTGGTTTGTTTTTAAATCGGTGAATATTTCTAATAAATAGATTTATTTTTATCTGTAAACTTCAGTGGTTCAGTTCTCGACGCTAACGGATCAAATTAATAATGAAAATGAGCTGCAGTGAAGATGTTGACCCGGTTCTGGAAACCGCTCAGAACCAGACCCAACTGTACCAGCAGGGGAAACGGGTCCAGTTCCGGACCAACAGAACCTGTACCAAAACTGACATAATTAAAAATAAAAATCAGAAATTTATAAAAACCCAAATTAATAAATCAATGCATATTAATGCACCAATTATTTCTGTATTTCTGCTTTTTTATCAGTTTTGGAAACAGAAAATGGATAAAGCATCAAAATAAAGACTTATGGGAAGAAAATAGAGATAAATCTGAGTAAAAGCAAAAATTAAAATGTTAATAGCAAAACTTATATTTACCAAGTTTCCTGGAACTAAAAAAAACCCAGTAATTTATAAAACGAGTTAAAGTTCCTCTTTGGAATTGGTGCATTTTAAGTGGCTTTATTAACTGCTTTTGTTTTTAATTATGTCAGTTTTGGTTTTCCATATCTAGCGTTAAACCAACCAATAAGCAAAAGGTGACGCCCTTAAACCCCGCCCCTCATTTGCATAATGAGGCATAAATGCATAAGGTAACAGGAGACAGAAAAATGTTAACAGAAGACATGGAAAAAAAACTGTAAAAATAATTCTTATATTGTGTATTTAAATATTAG